>NC_056735.1:497052727-497386477 GCF_019279795.1 Protopterus annectens | reverse complement strand
TTACTGACAGAACCCACACTGTAAAAGTAACCAACTCCAAATCCAGCTCCAGACAAGTGACAAGTGGAGTACCTCAGGGTTCAATCCTGGGACCGCTCTTGTTTGGCATCTACTTCTCTGAAGTACAGGCCAACACTAAGGGACTCTGGCTAACAAAGTTCGCAGATGACTGCAAACTGGGAGCCATTATTGAATCCCCAAATGATGTGGATACTCTATAAAAGGGCCTTACAGAAACAGATGCTTGTTGCCAGAGCCATGGGCTCAAGATCAATGCCAAGAAATGTATAATTATCCCCTTTGGGAAAAAACAAGTTCCCATGAATTACCACATAGGTGGCAGTACACTAAACACCGAAAGTGTGATAAGAGACTTAGGGACACAGGTGGACAGTGGTCTCACCTTTGATAACCACATGGCCACAATAGTCAGGAAATCCTTCTATGTGGCACACGTCATCACTAAGGGCTTTTCACCCAGAAAAAAGGAGGTTATTGTCCCCCTCATTAGACCCATTATAGAATACAACGTCCCATTTGGTATGTAGCTCTCAAGACATCTGCAACAACTGGAAAGGCCGCAGAAATACCTCACTAAACTAATCACAGGCCTAAAGCAGATGCCCTATGCTGACCGCCTTAAAAAACTCCAGCTATACTCTGTCGCATATCGTCTACTCAGAGGCATTCTCTGCTTAATATACAAGGCCATGTCAAACCCAGAGCTGTTGGACATGCTACACGTAAAGAAATCCCAATCCATCAGAGACACACGCTCCAGGTATCTAAACCTTGTCATCACAATAAACAAAACATGCTGGAGGGATAGGTTCCTGACCCACAGACTCCCCAGACTCTGGAATAGACTGCCCATACATGTCAAGCAGAGTGCCTATTTGGCCCTCTTCAAAAGGAACCTTGACGATTGGATGGGAGAAAGGAAATTCTCCCCTGGGAACACGTCAGTCGCCCTGCTAGACAGGGGTCCAGGGAAATAAATAGTGTGGGAAGAAATAGCCAGGGAATTGTTATGGCTAGGCTTGTGTGGGCCCTAGGGCCGATAGCGTAGTAGCAACCTATGAACCTATATAGCTGCATGGAGTCAGGTATATCCGACAGGACAAAATCATCTTTCTCAAGGAAGAATAAATCTGTCTAGTGGACATCTGCAATAAATAAACTCTATAATAAAAGGAAAATATTTCTGTCCAGGACAAAGAAGGAGCAGGTGTCTAATTGGAAGCAATCTCTACTTAGCCTGAACAAGCAAATAAAAGCACCAGTAAAATCCTCCAAAGCAAACTTCGAGTCCAAACTGGCCACATCTACTAAAGACAGTCATAAGGCCTTCTTCACATATGTCCGCAATCTCAAAGGAAGCACCCAGATCTGCTCAGAACTGGTGGGCAAGGACACCACATACACAAATGCTGCAGATATAGCCAACCTGCTGGGAGACAGGTTCAATGAAAACTTCACCCCTCTGTCAGTAAAACAGGACATCTCCAGTACCTGCCCCCTCCTCCCCTTATTTCCAGGGAGCAAGTCATCGCTGTCCTCTCAAAGGCAAAAAATACAGCTTCCATGGAACCCGATACCATCCCAGGCTGCATCCTACATGAACTCAGGCAGGAACTTGCAGCACCATTAGGCACCCTATTCAACCAAAGCTTGAGTACCGGCTTCGTTTCGCCAAGTGGAGGACAGCCACTGTCATCCCTTTGCACAAAGGTAGAGCGTTCACCAATCCAGGAAATTATAGACCCATCAGCCTAACTAGCCTGATCTGCAAGGCCATGGAGCAGATTATCATGGACCTCATTAACAAGGACATTGGCAACCTGCAGACAGTCGCTTCCACACAGTTCGGTTTCATCAAGAGGAGGTCATGCCTGTTAAATTTGGTCGACTTTTTTGAGACAGTCACCAAGGCCATGGACGAGGGGAAGACAATTGCACACCACCTACCTTTACCTGGCCAAAGCCTTCCATACTATTCCCCACTCGGGTATAATAGATAAACTCTCTCAACTACACATCAGTCCATATGTTACCAGATGGGTAGCAAACTGCTTCACTGATAGAACCCACCTTGTCAAAATAGGGGAAGCCACCTCAAGCAGTAGACCCATAATGAGTGGTGTACCCCAAGGATCAGTCCTGGGACCTGTGCTGTTTGGGATATACTTTTCTGAGGTGCAGGCCAAAACCAATGGGATATGGCTGACCAAGTTTGCAGATGACTGCAAGCTGGGTGCTGTCATCAATTGCCCTAGTGATGTGGATATCCTCCAAGAGGGTCTCACTCAAAAAAATGACTGGTGCCAGAAACATTGCCTCAAACTGAATGCCAAAATCTGCATCATCATCCCCTTTGGGGAGAGTGACTTTTCCACAAATTATCACATTGATCATAAGGTCCTAAGCACACAGTCAGTTTGGAGGGACGCTGTCACCCAGGTTGATAGCAAACTAACTTTTGACCACTATATTGCCTCCATTGTACAGAAAGCTTTCTACATGGCCCACCACATTAGTAAAGGTATCTCATCAATGGACAAGGTGGTCATAACATCACTGTATTCTTCCCTTATAAGACCCATTATTGAGTACAATGCCCCTTTCGGCATGTACCTCACAAAACGCATGCAGCAGCTGGAGAGACCACAGAGGTTCCTCAGCAGGAGAATCCAGGTCATCAAACATCTACCCTTCACAGATAGGCTAAAGGTCCTTTCCCTCTACTCAGTCTCCTACAGACTTCTCAGAGGTAACTTCTGTCTGGCATACGTAGCGATCTCAAACCCTGCTCTGATGGGACTGCTGTATATCCACAAATCAAGCTCCACCTGAGTAACCCGCACCTGCAACCTCAACCTGGTCTGTGACATCAGTAGGACTTGTTGGGGGGACAGATTTGTGTCCTAGAGACTCCCCCTTTTGTGAAATAGATTCCCTCTCCACGTCAAGCAGAGTGCCTCATTAACCCTTTTTAAGCGCAACCTGGATAACTGGATGGGGAACAGAAAATGCACCCATGGGATTCCACGTGTGTCCCTGCTGTTCAGTGGCATAGGGTTCTGACTTGTTGGAACATGGGCTAAATTCTTGGCTAGGCTTGTAAAGACCTCAGGGAAAATAGCCTATGATCAGATGATCCAACTCCCTTCTTTCTGTACTCATCCCCCCAAATGAATTGCAGATGTTCTTCGTGTTTCACTGTTGCAGTCATTACATTTGGGTAATCTGCTGGCAGGTTGTCCTCATTCGGCCTGAATTCCAAAGTCTTGGGTCTTGCGTCAGTTGCTGTCTCCTCTTCCATGACGTCAGGTCGTCAGGGATATAAAACAAGCAGCCAACACCATTTTCTTTAGTCTTTCTTGCCGTGTGGTGCCCAAAGCAGAAGCATTTCACAAGTGCCGGTTGGCCGACTCCTGAAATATTCAAGTTTGAGTTTCAGAACCAAAGTCTTCACTAAGGCTAAGTACCCCGTTGGGGAAACTTTTTTCTTGCTCCATACCGATGTCAGAAAAAGTTAATAATTGTATTACTTGTGGGAAGCAAATACCTCATAAGGATTTCCATTTATACTGTATTCCTTGCCTAGGCCCTGATCACAATGTGCCTGGCTGTCGGTTTTGTGCTAGATTTAACCAATGCAGTATTAAGCGTTGGTATATTTTTGCCTCAAAGTATTTTGGAAACAGATTTAACTACCCAGAAATGTCATCGGATACATAAAAAAACATAAAGAAAACGACAGAGAGAGACAATCAAGGTCCAAAACCGACGACAAAGCTTCTTCTAAGCCAGTTGCCAGTTCGCCGGTACTCAGTGAGGCGCTTTCGCAGCCCCTGATACCCACTACTTTCGAGTCGCAGGCCCCTACCAACACCCATGTGGAGTCCGGCATGCCACGAGATACTCAAAGTATTGGACCAACGGATGTATCTCCCTCTGATGGGTCCGGAGCCGCTGAGCAGGCACCGGCGTCTGAGGGTGTATTCAGGACTCAACATTTTTATATCAAACCGACAACAGCTGCAAAACCAGAGAAAAAAACAACTTCTAAAACTAAAAAACAACGCATGAGCCACGTGCACAGGCCTCTATGCCTAAAAAACAGATGATCAAAATGGCTGAAGACCTTATTGCCTTGATCCCATCCCCCTCCAGATAAGAGGCCTAGGCAAGGTTTCTATTTCTTCTGATTCCTCTTCTGATCAGGAATTATCTATACCTCCCTATGAGGATTCTGATGCAGAGGAGTCTGTACCATCTGCATCACCTTCTGAGGATTATTCCTTTGGAGAAACCTTGCATACTTTGAGAGAGCATATGTTATGTGATCCTATCTCGCCTACATTCTGACTGATGGGTTCGGAGCCGATCCTCGGCTCCGACTCGGCACGCTTATGCCAAAGAGCGAAGTCTCTTATTGGCTGAGCTTACTATATCCCAGGATGCACCACTACCAGTCCCCCAGATCTCATTTGCCGCTAACAAGCAAAGACGTGGTCTCGAGCTTGGCTGAGCTAAGTAGTGTTTTTCACTTACTTTTCCTGTCAGGGTTTTCCTTAAAATTCAACAAAAAGCTGTTTTAACAGCTATCGTGTGTTTTTTGTGTGTGAGTGAAGATTTTTCTTGGTGAAATTCTTGTGTAGTGACTGAGTATTGTCTGACTAAAGGTCCCATTTGCGTTGTAGGGCCTTTCCTGTCAGTCTGTTGTCTGGCTAGTCCGTATTATTTTAGGGGTCTTAGATCCTTTAGTCTTATTTTTCTATTTGTGACAATCCTTTAAAAAAAAAAAAAAAAAAAGAAAGAAAGAAGAGAGAGAAAAGAAATCTTTCTGTGATAGTTAGAGTGATTTGTGTTTTTGGCTAGTTCACTGATTTGATTGCCATAATGTCACAGGCTCCTAGGCCTTCAGGGTTTAAAAAGTGCACTAAGTGCAGTTTCAAAATGTCGATCACAGATGATCACTCTCTCTGTGTATACTGTTTGGGCGCCAAACATTTGCAGGAGTCCTGCAGCGTGTGTCACGCGTTTTCCTCGAGGGTCCTCCAAGAGAGGAAAAATAAACTTATTTTAAAAGGCCTTATTAAACCCTCATTTGAAGAGGCATTGGCTTCCTCTCCTTCTCCTGCTAAAAAGAAAAGGGCGTCGGCTCCGACCAGTCCGTCGGAACCGACCGCCAAAAAACATAGGCAGGCTTCTCCTTCAGCTCCACGGACTTCGGAGCCGAGGGCGGAACGGTCTGCCTCGATGCCTCCAGCCTCGACTCCTCTGGGTTCGGAGCCGTCGTCTGGGGCATCGAGAGGCGGGTCATCTTCATCGGCTCCACTGATCTCGGAGCTGATGAAGGTTGTCCGCTCAGACACTTCCTCCTCGGCGCCGAAGCCCTCTTGGCACCGATGAAATGGTTTGGACATGCGATGATTGTAGAGTCGATTCGGAGCCGGTCCCCTAGTCCCTTGGAGCCGTTGGAGAGGCCTACTCGGACCCATTCGGTCTCTTCCAGGTCATCAAGGATGTCAGATTCGGACATAGACAGGGTGCTCCAAAGACTGTTCCAGTCCCCAGTCTTTCAGAAATTTGTTTCGGCTCCGACCCAATTGGCTTCGGAGCCGATAGCCCACTCCATTGCCATTCCTCCTCCGACTGCTTCGGCTCCGTCGGAGCAGGTGCTGATGGAGCCAGTGGAGATCCTAGGGTCGGCTCCGACCCTTACTCCAACTCCGGCCTTCGGGTCCAAGTTTAGCACACGGACTTCTTCGGCCGGACCCGGGGGTGATGTTTCGGGACCAATGCTGTCGGTTCCGAGCCTCCCTCTCGGTGCTTCAGCCGCGGGACTTCCGTCTGCTATCATGGCTCCGGGGACCTGACCCTCCCAGGATTCTGGGGGTCCGGCTTTCAGAGCTATGAGGAGTGCCTTGGCCAAGTCTTCTTCGGCCATCTCTACGGCTTTACCGGCACCTTCCCTGGGCATGGAGACTGGGTCTTTGGCAGTTCCCCTGTCTCTAGGCAGCGGAGCCCCGGGGCCTGAGGTTACCCCCACTGGGGGTTCCCCTCCTCCTGAGGGTCTTCGAGTTGTCTTCGGAGGAGCCCCCAAGGAAGAGATCGTGCAAGAGGAAGCATGTGGACTCCCCCGATGAGTCTCTTACATCGGACACTGATCTTGATGATGCGGAGGGGTCCCCTAAGTCGTCCTCGGATGATGTCTCATTTGCAGACATTCTAGAGATCCTTAAGCAATGAGGCGGCTGGAATTCCAAACCCCCCTCCGTTGATGAGTCGGTGTTCCTCAAGGCCTTCGGGGCTCAGCCCTCCGCCTCCTGGGTGTCTCCGCCCTTCGACGAGCTCCTGGATTTGGTTTGTCGGAGGGCGTGGGAACATCCAGATACTGTGGAACCAGTGCCTTCTCGCTCTAACAGATTTTTGTCTGCCCCACCCGAAAAGGAGTTCTTAACTAAAGGCGTGGCTGTAGATGCCATGGTGGTGGCATCTGCTACCCAGCAGGACGTGGCAGAGGCTTCAACGTCCGTCCATCCTCCTAATAAGGAGTCTAGGAGCATGGACTGCGGAAGCACCCTGACTTCAGCGGCCTTTACTCTGAGGTCCCTGAATTATTTGGCACATTTCACCAGACTACAGCGGGATCTGGTCAAGGAGCTCTCAGACTCCCTCTCAGGTAACTTACCTGAGCAGCTAGCCCAGTCGGTTAGCTCTCAGTTGGCTATCCTTACGTCGATTTCTAACTTCGTCCATGAGGCTCATTTCATATGCGGCCGAAGGGGGCAGAGCGCAGGCACAGGCGTGGCTCACGGAGACAAGCCTGGCTCCGTTGTGTCATTTCGGGAGGCCTTCAAGTCTTCCTTTGCCGACGCTCCTTTGATGGGTCCTCTTTGTTTGGACCCAAGGTAAAGACACTCTTATCCGCTGTGAGCAGGAGGGAAAGACTTTATCTGCCGTGAGCACGTTATTCCACTCCTTTCGGCCTTATCCCAAGGCTAAAAGAGGAGGGAAGATGTGGTTCCGCAAATCACAGAAATTCTTTCCCCAACAGCAGGAAGATTCCCCTTCCAGAGGCAGAGGACGGGGAAATTTTTCTGGGAGACGCCGTCCCAGAGGCGGCAGAGGCCCCCGCAACACTGGAGACCGCGAGTCCTTTCGTGGCTCTTCAGCCTCCCACACTCCATGAGGGATTGCCCGGCTGTGCTGCTCCGGAGCCAGTCGGGTGCCATTTTGCCAAGCACCTAAAAGCCTGGGAGGCTATTACTCAGGACAGATGGGTGCTTCGGATTATTGCCGGAGGTTACACCATTCCCTTCACACACTCACCCCCACCGTCCAAAAAAATCCTGGACCCACCACCCAGTCAAAGGTAAATTGCAGCCGTAGAAGCCTCAAAGCTGCTAGAAAAAGGAGTCATCCAACCGGTCCCCACAGACCAGATCGGATCCGGAAATTACTCAAGGTTCTTTTTAGTGCCAAAAAAGACAGGGGACCTGAGACCCATTTTGGATCTCAGCAAACTAAACCAGTCCGTCATGAAGTCCAAGTTCCGAATGGTCACTTTACAATCCATTCTTCCATTGTTGGAGAAAGATGTTTGGATGTGCTCCATAGATCTCAAGGATGCCTATTATCACATACCGATACATCAGGCGTCCAGGAGGTATCTGCGCTTCAGCCTGGGAGACAGTCATTTCCAATTTTGTGCACTGCCCTTTGGTCTCACCACAGCCCCCAGGGTGTTCACCAAGTGTTTGGCAGTAGTGACTGCTCACCTGAGGAGTCTCGGATTCCAAGTGTTTCCCTATCTGGACGACTGGCTCCTGACTGCCACCACCAGGCATCTACTACTAGAGAACCTACAAGCCACCATCTCCTGGGTGCTTCCTGGGAATTACATTCAACTGGTCAAAGTCTGTCTTGCTGCCTTCTCAGCGCATAAGATTCATAGGAGCAGAGATAGACTCAAAATTAATGCGAATCTTCCTTCCTACCGAAAGGATACAAACATTACAAGGTCAAGTCCGAGCCCTGCTTCTAAGATCCAAAGCCCCAGCCAGGATGGTCCTGCAACTTTTAGGTTCAATGTCTGCCACGGTTCTCCTAGTTCCTCTGGCAAGATTGCACATGAGGATTCTTCAGTGGCTGTTATCGACACAATGGTCTTTTCAGGATCTCCCCCTCAATCATCACATACTGATTACAGAAAGCTGCAAAAGGAACCTCCGCTGGTGGCTTCTGCCATCCAATCTGAATCAGGGAAGACCTTTTGTTATACCCTCCGGTGGCCACCTTGACAACGGATGCCTCCCAGACAGGGTGGGGGCATTGTCTGGGCAGGTCAGTTCAGGGTTCTTGGCTTCCAAACGAAACATTTCTCCATATCAGTGTGTTGGAAATGAGGGCTGTACTTCTGTCCCTACAAGCCCTCCACAAGTTTCTCCCTCAAGGCATTATCGCTATCCACACAGACAACATGTCGGTGGTCTGGTATCTAAACAAACAAGGAGGGACCAGATCTTACCCCTTTGCAGAGAAGCCATGAGGGTGTGGGAATGGGCAGTGGCTACCAACCGCTTCCTGGTAGCGACCCACATTCCAGGAAAATCCAATGTATTGGCAGACAGACTGAGCAGGACTATTCTCTCTCCTCACGAGTGGTCTCTGAGCAAACAGTAGCAGCTCAGATTTTCAAAGATGGGGATTCCGTGCTGCGACCTGTTTGCAACGCCACAAAACACGAAGTGCAAAGGTTCTTTCCTTGACCCCGCGTCAAGGGGAGGCAGCTACGGATGCTCTAGTCCAACCTTGGCCAACAGGACTGCTTTATGCTTTCCCTCCGGTTCCACTCCACCCCAAAGTCATCCAGAAAGTTTCCCAATTGGGGTCCACAATGATTCTAATTGCTCCGTACTGGCCTCGTCAGGTATGGTTCCCCTACCTACAGAAATATACTCTGGACGGTCCTTGGTTCTTGGATCTAACTCCGGACCTTCTAGTTCATCAGTCGGGACAACAGCACCAGTCCCTTCACACTTTGAAGTTAACAGCTTGGCTCCTCCACTTCTGACTTTAGTCAGAAATCACACCTTGGACCCGGAAGTTATTCACATTTTATCTTCAGCCCACAAACCCACCACTAAGAAATTGTATCACAGTAAGTGGAAGAGGTTTGCTATCTGGGCTCAACTCAGAGGCTTAGACCCTATTACTGCCCCGATACCAGAGGTCTTGAAATGTTTAACATCCTTGTTTAATCAAGGATCTTCAGTCTCTACTATTAAAGTCCAACTAGCAGCTATCTCCAAATTTCACAAATCCATAGACCCACCGTTGATGAGCAGCAGATTATGTAAAACTTTCATGAAAGGTGCTGTGCTTTTAAGACCCCCAGTTTTTCATCCTGCGCCTCCATGGGATCTTGATTTGGTACTTCGTGCCTTAACATCTTCCCCCTTTGAACCAGCTGCTACATGTGAGTTGAAATATCTATCTTGGAAAACTGCCTTCTTAATTGCAATTACCTCTGCAAGAAAAGTTTCGGAACTTCAAGCCCTATCTATCAAACCACCATACTTGATTTTTCACAAGGATAGAGCATCACTTAGACCTAACCCATCTTTTGTCCCAAAAGTTTGCTCTAATCTCTGTCTCCAACAATCTTTAGAGCTACCAGTTTTCTTTCCAAAATTTTCAAACAAAGCGGAATATACCTTCCATACGTTGGATGTTCACAGGCAATTACGCTTCTATCTAGATAGGACTCAGCAAATTCGGAAAACAGATCAATTGTTTGTGTCCTTTTCAGATAATAAACTGGGTCAAACCATCACTAAAGCTACTATTGCCAAATGGATCAGAGATTGCATAACTCAAGCTTATTCCTCTTCAAATAAGCAACTTACAACATCTGTCAAAGCTCACTCTACTAGAGCTATGGCTACCTCTATTGCATTCCATTCCAAGCTCGCTATTTCTGAAATTTGTGCTGCGGCTACTTGGTCCAACCCGCACTTTCATTTCCCACTATAAATTGGATGTGGCATCTAAAGGACGAGCATCATTTGGTTCCACGGTACTCAGGAGTGTTTTCCAGTGAGCCACCCAGGATTTAGGTGCTAGGGACGCTGTCCCATCAGTCAGAATGTAGGCGAGATAGGATCACATAACATCTTTTAGTTATGTACTCACCATAACTTCAGATGTTTGGGATCCATCTCGCCTACATTCCTAATACCCACCCTCCTTCCCCTGCCTTGGAGATCAGAAGAGATTGAACGGTTTGGGTTCTACTGTTTTTATCTTGTATCATCTGTCAATGTTATATAAGCAGTGCATGCGTGTGTGCATGTATGCGGACAAACTAGATCTGGGGGACTGGTAGTGGTGCATCCTGGGATATAGTAAGCTCAGCCAATAAGAGACTTCGCTCTTTGGCATAAGCGTGCCGAGTCAGAGCCGAGGATCGGCTCCGAACCCATCAGTCAGAATGTAGGCGAGATGGATCCCAAACATCTGAAGTTATGGTGAGTACATAACTAAAAGTTTCACTAGGGGAGTCAAGATTTCTCAGAATCAAAAAAGAGGCTCAGGGATTTCCTTCTTCTCCCTCAGCACAGGCCTTTAGCCATACCCCCTGTTTTAGACATTGTGGATGATGTGTTTTCGGAGTCAAGCTTGACCCCTGACTCCTTACCTCCGGCTCCCAGCAAGCCGGACAAATATTACAGGGTCCCTGACTCACATAAATTTTTATTTAGAAACCACGCTGCTGATCCTGAAACTATTTCACAGGGTCCAAAGGGAGTTAAGGCCTCAACAGCAAAAAATCCTACCCCCTCTGACAGAGATTCAAGGGCACTGAATAAATGGGGGAAAAAGGTTTATACATCTGCAACCTTGGCAGTTAGGGCCTTAAACTGCCAGTTTCATATGCTCAAGTATCAACAACATGTTATGGGATTGCTGAAACAGAAAATGATGTTGATTTCTGAATGTGCAGAAAATAAAGAATTGCAGGAATTATTGCATGCAGCTGAACAGGTTGGAAAGCATACTTTGCAATGTGGTTTTGATTCCTTAGCGGCCTCCTGCATGGTCGCAGTGACTGGATCTGTGATTAGGAGGCATGCCTGGCTAAAGGAACAAAATTTGCCTGATCATGTTAAAGCTAAATTACTAGATGCACGTTTACAGCATGATGCTCTGTTTGGTATAAAAGGCAGAAGAGGTTTTAAAGAAAATGGAAGACAAAGCTAAGTCTATGCAAACTGTAAAAGACTTCTTACAAGTGCAGCCACCGAGATTCAGTAGACACTGGCCTACAGAAAATTGGTCCTTTCCTATGTCAGACAGAGCTAAAAGGGGCAAATCCAGACGTCCTAAGGGTTCCAGATACCAGGCACAAGATTCATACAGGTCAAAGCAATGGGGCGCTTCTACCTCCAAATCTGGAGGAGATAAAGCGCAAACCTACAGAAAACAGTCCCAATTACTTCCCTCTGCCTACAACAAGCACTTATCTTTTGGCAGCACCCTTAGGGGGAAAATTAGCACTTTTTGCACAAAATTGACAGTTAATAACCCAGGACAAATGGGTGCTAAACATAGTATCACAGGGATACAGATTCCATTTCCATACTCTGCCAATGGCAAACGGTTGGCCAGATCTGCCAAAAAAATCAATGGGCAGAGGCACAGAAAGAGGTTACGTCCATCATGGATATGGGGGCAATTCAGCCAGTACCAGAACAGGAAAAAGGACAAGGTTTTTACTCAAGACTGTTCTTGGTACCCAGAAAGGACAAGGCCTGGCGGCCAATACTGGATTTATCGATTTTGAACACATACCTGGACTTTCCAAAATTCAAAATGCTGACTTTGCAGCAGCTTCTGCCCATGCTGGGCAAGAATGCTTGGCTGGTGACATTAGACCTAAAAGAGACATACCTGCATGTCCCAATAAGGCAATCGTGCAGAAGATACCTCAGATTCAAGGCTGCCTTAATGTATTACCAATTCTCTGCACTGCCCTTTGGCTTATCTACTGTGCCCAGGGTCTTTACAAAGTGACTGGCACCAGTAATTGCATTTTGCAGACAAAGAAGTATACAAATATATCCTTACTTGGACGACTGTCTCATTCAAGCAGAGAGCAAGGACATTCTTCTTCAACACCTGGCATTTGTGAAAAGGGTTCTAACATGCCTAGGGTACACAATAAATGAAAAGAAATTGCAACTGGTGCCCTCTCAAAAGATAACATTCCTGGGTGCAAGCTTGAATACAACTGCCCAGATGGCTTACCTCACGCCAGACAAGCAAAGGCAACTGACTACTTACTTCAAACTGATGGCAACAAAAACCCAGTTATCTGCAAGACAAATTCTGCAGGCTTTGGGCTTCATGGCATCCTGCATCCTACTGATTCCATATGCAAGACTGCATATGAGGAAACTTCAGTGGTACCTAAAAAGCTTATGGAGTCAACATTGTCACAGTCTGGAAACAATGATTCCTCTCATTCCCTGCCTGCAACAGGAGTTTCTATGGTGGGCAAAGGCATGTCACCAAAACATGGGACGGGCCTTCACTCTACCCCCTGCCAGCCAAACCTTAACAACAGACGCATCAGATTATGTCTGGGGGGCTCACTTGGCAGGAACATGCATTCAGGGCATATGGACCCCAAAACAAATGCATCTACATATCAACCAGAAAGAGATGCTAGCTGTTCAAAATGCCCTGACAGCCTTCAAGGACTTACTTCATCCAGGACAACTACTGATAAAGACGGACAACACCACGGTCATGTGGTATATAAACAAACAGGGGGGCACGCACTCATACCCCCTTTGCAGATTAGCCATGGCACTGTGGGACACAGCTTTGACTTACCAAATACATCTTCAAGCTCAATTCCTGCCAGGAAAACAAAATACTCTGGCAGACGATTTAAGCAGAAACCTTATGGATCCTCAGGAGTGGAAGCTAGATCCACAAGTCTTCAGCATGATAACAAAGAAATGGGGGGAGCCCAGACATAGATCTGTTTGCCTCTCCTCAAAATTATCAATTGAAAAGATTCTGCACAAGGACTTATCACAGACAAGCATGAAAAGTGGATGCCCTATCAGTTTACACCTTTCTTCCTCTGCCTCTTCTTCCCAAGATCCTCCTAAAAGTCCGACAAGAGAAACCAAAGATGATGCTAATTGCCCCGGACTGGCCCCGCCAATACTGGTACCCAGTCCTAAGGAACTTGTCTCAATACCCAGCTTGGACCTTACCTCAAAGAACTCAACTACTTTCCCAGCAAAGCAATCAGATCCTGCACAATCAACTCCAGACACTGAACCTGGCAGCATGGCTGATCATATAGTTATACAGACAACACCTTTCAGTAAAGCTATGATGGATGTCATTTTGGAAGCCAGAAGGCCTAGTACTAGAAAATCTTATGCTGATAAATGGAGGAGATTCTGTGCTTGGAATCAAGCACAAGGAACTGATGCAGCGGAACCAAATATTCCTCAGATATTACAATACTGGACTGAGATACTTGACAAAGGCCTATCTTTCTCATCAATTAAAATCCATGCCTCTGCCATTTTGGCTCATTACAATACAGAGCCACCAATCTTTTCTCATCCTTTACTAAAGCAGTTTCTTAGAGGAGCCAAAAATTTAAGGCCTCCTAGATCATCACCAATACCTGCATGGGACCTCAATTATGTGTTGGAAAAGCTCACCCTGCCTCCATTTGAACCAGCTACTACTGCTGATATAAAGTTCTTATCATGGAAAACAGCTCTGCTACTAGCAATTACTTCAGAAAGAAGAGTCTCAAGAGCTACAGGCCCTCATGGCTGTGGAGCCTTTTATCATATTTCCCCAGACAGGGTGTCTTGAGGACAAATCCAAAATTTATGCCTAAGGTGGTTTCCAGTGTGGCTCTTAACCAAACTATTCATGTGCCAACCTTTTTTCCAAATCTGCAGAACAAGGGGTGCGAATTCTGCATTCCTTGGATGTACACAGACAGCTAAGATTCTACTTGAGCAGGACTAAAGCTCTAAGAAAAACTGAGCAATTACTAGTGACATATGCTGCAGGATCAGAAGGAAAGGGTATTTCAAAGTGGATAAGCCACTGCATTTGTTTCTGCTACTTACACCATGGTAAACCTGTGCCCAAGGGCACAAGGTCTCATTTCACCAGAGCTGCAGCTACTTCAGCAGCCTTTCTCAGAGGAGTACTAACCAAAGACATTCTAGAGGCTACTACTTGGAGTTCTGCTCACACCTTTACAAAGCATTATCATTTGCCTCTCTTCTCCAAGTCCAGGGCAGGCTTTGCCACTGCAGTTTTGCAGGGCCTTATAGCTGCACCTAATGCTGTTTAGCTCCAGCCTCCAAACCATAGCTTTGGGATTCTACCCAAATGTAATGATTGCAACAGTGAAACATGAATAACATAGTACAGTTGTGTACACTTACCATAAATGTAGATGTTCAAGTGTATTCACTGTTGCAGTCCAGGTTATCCGCCCGCCATCCCACTTTCATTCTGGAGTTTATCTTTCCTTCTCTATCTTATACAACCTATGTGGTGTATTTGCTTGTAGATGAAGGTACATTTTATATTGATGCATGTATATATAGTTTTTATACCTATATATATTTTTGCTACCTTTTTGGGGGCACCTGACAACTGGGGCAAGAAAAACTATAGAAAATGGCGTTGGCTGCTGGTTTTATACCCCTGACGACCCGTCGTCATGAAAGAGGAGACAGCAACTGATGCAGGACCCAAGACTTTGGAATTCAGGCTGACTGAGGGCAACCTTCCAGCAGATTAGCCAAATGTAATGACTGCAACAGTGAATACACTCGAACATCTACATTTATGGTAAGTGCACACAACTGTACTGTTTTCATACTTTGTGGAGCTTAAATGCACCACTGGGCTTACATCTCCAGAAATAAAGCCAATAGGAAATGTAATCTAATTTGTTTATTTTGCACCTGTCAAAGGAGGAGGATTTGCTGTAGACCATACCTCTCAACTGTCCAGGTTTTTGCCCCATAGTTTTGATCCGTTTATCCAAAAATTGCATTTTTCTAGCAAATCATTGAGGGCTAAAATCTGAAAATAACGACAGAAACTTGAGTTTTAAACTTTCTGTCCTTTGTAAGATTCATGCTAATGCAAAACCTGTTATTCTATCAATTTTCTAATTTTGTATAGGAAATATTTAAAAATTTCTTATTTTGGGGCCTTTGTCCCCCATTTTTTATAGCATTGTCCAGATTTGTTGCTCTAAGATGTTGAGAGTTATACTGCAGATTTTTCTAACTAGATAGCAAATTGCATTGAGTTTTTCAATTGTTCATCTGGAAGACTATTCAGGGTCCAGTAGAGTTTATTCTGTAAGAGGAACATGTACATCTATGGCCTTTTTTGACAGAACTTTGTGTGTGTTCAAAGCTGTGACTTGGTTTTCAGTAGTTAAATTCACAGGCTATTACTAGACAGATTACCTTACCATTTTAGGCAAGAGGAAGTTTCCTGCTAACTGAAGCCTTCTCCCAACTTTTGGTTGCTTGTTTTCTACCCATATAAATTACCACAGATTTAAATTGAGGTTATATCTTTGTAAAGTTGTGTAAATTACTCAGCATAGTAGCACATGACAGACTCCATCTTAGAATCCAATGTCCCCCAATGCTGGAAAAAATCCATAATCACTCCTTTACACAAAGGTGGCAGTACCAATGACCTTTCCAACTATTAACCTTTCTCTATACTTTCACCATTGTTTAAAATCTTAGAAAAATGTATACTTGCCCAACTTCTAAAGCATCTTTCTGATAATGACCTCCTTGCTCCAACCCAGCACAGATTCCGTCCAGCGCACAGTACTATTACAGCCCTACTTTCATTCACTGATACTGTGATCAAGGCTCTTGATACTGGTGTATTAACTACTATAATCTTGTTAGATCTATCCAAGGCTTTAGACACAGTATCACACACTAAACTGTTGCAACTACATAAAATAGGATGCTCCCAAAACTCCCTAACTTGGTTTTCTAGTTGCCTAAACAATAGAAAACTGTCAGATGGCAAAATAAACAATCTTATTATCCGGTTAATAACACAGGAGTTCCCCAGGGATCTATTCTGGGGCCTCTGCTTTTTAATATTTTTATTAATAATTTTCACAAAAGCTTCCCATCTAAGTACTCTTGTCCAATATGTTGACGACTCCACTATAATCTCATCTAATAACCTCCTTGATCTATTTAGGATAACACAAAATACCTTTACTTCTATAGAAAACTGGCTAAATTATGCACAACTATTATTGAACTGCCAAAAAACTAAGCTCTTATTATTCTCCACAAAACCACCACCATCAGAGTTTAAAATGTACTGACTAAACAGTACAGAAATTGAACTAGTGAAGACTACTAAATTACTGGGCATCCTTATTGATGACAAGCTTACTTTCGCTCATCTAGTCAGGATGTAATAGACGAGACTTTGTGGGTTCTGTTCAACCAGCTTTATTATGTACAAACACATCACAGTTGTCGCTAATTAACTTTAACTTACTTAACTTTTATACTAACTAGCTATTACATTCATACATGCTGCACTCTCAAAATGGCACTGAGTATAGCACGTGCCTGCTATTTATACATCCGCATTCCTCACTTGCTATGCTTCTTAAAGACACATCACACACTCTGCTCTACATCCTCCCTCTTTGAAAAATAGACCATGCAATGCTGATAATATCAGTTGACATGCAGTTAATACAAATAGGTTTTGTCATGCTTTTATACAGAACTATGTACGTATACACAGTTATGTCCAAGTCGCTGTGTATTTCACACTAGGTCTGGAAGTGCAACCAAATCGTGTGACATAAAACTGAGAATTAGACTTAGCAACTGGAACTGTCTCTGCAGAATGTTCAACCTTAGGAGTATCGGGAGCATCATTAGAGTTGGAATCAAAAGGTAAGACACATTCTGGAAGGAACAGTGTCTGGATTGCTCTGAGATCTAGAGTCTTTATCACAGGAACAATGCTGCAATATAGATTTTGGTACAGGAAGGAGATGTCTGCGATTTCTCCTGTACTCCACACCTTCAAATTCTACGAAGTAGGATCTTGGCTTGGTATATATACCTGTTACTTGACCAATCTGGGCGAAACCTTTCACCGTTTGTATCCTCGCTGTCGCTCCTTCTTTCAGTAGACAACAAAATCTGCTCAATTTATCATAACTGAACTTCTGAACAGAATGCTTCCTGAATAATTGGGCTCTGATGGTTCTGTTGTTTTTAGCTTTAGGCCTCAATAAACTGGAACTACTAGGCAGTGTTCTAGTTTGCCTGGATAGAAGTCTCTGAGTAGGCGAGCCAAGTATAATGTCACGGGGTATGTTTCTGAGATAAATTCAAAAAGATATTGGTATTATCACACTTTGACCTTAACCATTCAAGTAATTGCTTTGCACTCTGCACTGCATGTTAAGCTAGTCTATTTGACTGTGGATATTCTGGACCACTTGTAACATGTATAAAGTCCCATTCTCTTGCAAATTTCTAAAACAACTGACTAGTAAATTGAGTACCATTGTCAGAAATAACTTTATGTGGACAACCATGGACTGAGAAGTGATGTTTCAACTTAGTGTTAACAGTAGTGGATGTTAGATTAGGTAGTAAGTCAATCTCAAACCAGTTCGAGTAAGAGTCTACCAGTACTAAGTAATGCTGATTGTTCCACTCGAATATGTCAGTGGCTACTGTTGACCAAGGTAGTTCAGGAACTTGACTTAGCTGAAGTGGTTCTCTTTGCAAATCCGGTTTAGTTCTATTGCAAACTGAACAAGAAGAAAGTACTTTATCAATGTCTTTCACTAGTGAAGGCCAAAATACTAGTTCTCTCACCCTTCTTTTGGTGGATTTGGAACCTGGATGACCACGATGCAAAATCTGGATATATTCATGTTTTAAGGAAGCAGGAACAACAATTTTAGGACCTTTTAAAAGAATGCCTTTCCCATCAACATCTCATCTCTGTAAGGAAGATAAGTTTGCACTTCAGATGGTACACTAGATTACTTTGGCAGTCATCCAGCATTAATGGATTAGTGGTTGAGCTTTTGCAAAATTGGCCCAGTCTTTGTATGATCTCTCAGCTCATCAAGTCTCGTGGTAGAAATATTACACACTTCCATTACGTCAAAGTCAAAATTCTCTGCGTCTAGCTGTTCCGTTGCATTTCTGGGCGATCTGGATACAGTATTAGCCAGATAAAGAAGTTTGCCTTTTGTATAGACCATTTTAAAGCTATACTTTTGCAATTTGAGCATTATTCTTTGTAATCTCACTGGGGCTGAATGCATAGGATTCTTTAGAATAGTAACTAGAGGATGGTGATCAGTTTCAGTCTGAATAGCTCGACCATAGATAAATTCATGAAACTCTGAACATGCAAATACTATTGCCAAAAGTACTTTCTCAGTCTGAGCATATGGCATCTCAATTTGAGTAACTGTTCTAGATGCATAGGCTACTGTTCTGCCTTCTTGAAGAGTAACTGTGTCAAGACCAAATTTTGAAGCATCACAGGAAAGAGTGACTGGTTTATTGACATCATAGTATCTTAATGTAAGTAGGGTGGCAATTTTCTGCTTAAGGTCTTCAAATGCTTTCTGGTGCTGTTCCAACCAAGACCATGTAGCTTTTTTGTGCGTTAGCTCTCTTAAAGGTGCTGTCAACTCAAGTTTGGTATAAACTTGTCTAACTAGTTGACCATTCCAAGGAAACAGTGTAGATCTTGAACATTATCTGGTGCTGACATCTCGATAATAGCTGCTTGCTTAGACGGGTCTGGTCTTAAGACAGTGCTGGTAAATAAATGACCTACATATGTAACTTCTGGTAGTCTGAACTTGCACTTTAGAGGATTGAATTTTAAGTTCACTTCACATGCTCTGTCTAGAACTCTCTTAAGGTTTCTGTCATGCTCTGCTTCACCATTGCCTCCAACCAATAAATCATCTACTATTGTGGCACAAGGATAACCTGAAAAAAATTGGTCCATTGCAGACTGGAAGACTTCACTTGCAGAATTTATTCCAAATGACATCCTCAGGAATCTATATCTGCCAAACAGAGTACCAAAAGTGGCCAGTAATGAGGATTTGCAATCAAGCATCACTTGTCAAAATGAGCTTTTAGCATCCAAGACAGAAAAAAAAAACAGTAGCATTCAGTATTAGTGCAGTGACCTCTTTCACTGTTTACATTGGATGATGTGTTCTCTTTGATGCTTTGTTCAAATCTGTTGGGTCAGTACATATTCTGATTTTGTCTGAGCCTTTCTTGTGGGCTGCTACCATGGATGACACCTATTCAGTTGGTGCTTAACTGGACAAATTATACCTTGCTGCACCATTTTATCCATCTGAGCTTTGACATAATCTTGCGTAGCTATTGGAACTTTTCCTGCTGGTCTGAGTACTGGACTGGCCTCTGGGTCTAACTTCATAGAATACACAACTGGAAATTTGCCCAACCTGTCATCAAAAACATCATCATACTCTGAGAAAATGGCTTCAGAAAAATTGGAAACAGGATATGTGCTTATATTATGAACTTCTTTGGTAAAAGAAAGCAGATTTATTCTTAAACTGTCTCTGAGACCCAATAATGACTGCATAGGTCTTCGGACTACATAGAATAACAAGCTGTAACAGTTCCTAGCCAAGTAACATGAAAGCACTACTGAGCCTTCGGTTTGAATTTCTTCACCTCCATAAGCAACATGTTTTGCACTACTTGCCACATTGAGTTGTTTATTAATTCTCACCTTAGCAGATGTGTCTGCTGATATAGCATTACACTTTGAGCTCGGTTGATTTACCATTGATCTGGACAGTACAAAACACTTAGTTCTTTGCCAACAAATTCACTACATCAACCTTTTCACCAATTACTGATACACCATCTACATAGAAAGAGCTGCAGCTCTCTATATGGTCAACTTGCTTTTTAGAGTGACCCTTCTTTATAACAGTATGAGGCTTACTTGAGCTGCCGAACTTTTGAAAATGGTTTCATTTTTTACAGTTGTGGCAGTGCTATCAAAATACTAAGCATCTCTCTCTTTTAGACTCATGATTGGCAGCACAGTTGCGACAGTTAACAAAAAGCTGGATTTGGGTTTTGCTGACTTGCGCTTGTACTGCACTGAGCATGCTCCTTTCTTAGAACTTGCTGGAAAACTACGTGGTTTCCCTGGTGAACCAGCAGGGGCTGTGGCTGCCATGTGCTTAGGCCTGCTTTTGCTTGCCACATGTTGTATGCTGTCTACATTTGCATTGGAGCCTGCTGAAACCATGCTCTTATCACTTGCAAGCATACTTGTGTGCCTTTCTGTAATTTCATGGATTTGACAAATCTCAGTAGATTTACTCAATGTTAAATCACTGTCACGAAGCAAAATCTTTCTCACAGCAGCACTATTAATACTACACACAAGCCTGTCCTTTATCAACTCATCCTTAAAGTCACCAAACCCGACACATCTTAGCTTTGTTTCTCAGGTCAGTAATATAAGCTGCAAAGGTTTCCCCTGGTTTCTGATCTCTTGTGTAAAACAAATGCCTCTGTAATGTAATATTTGTCTAGGGGTTACACATTTCTCTGAATTTGGGCTTCAGACACTCGGGATCTTCCCTTGATTCAGCCTGTACAACAATATGACGATTTTCACCTTCTCCCTCATATACTGCTGGTGCATGCACAAATGAATGCTGTCTTTCAATGGCCTCTGACCCAGCTAGGTTTAACAAAATTCATGCCCTGTGATGCATGCATCTTTGTCAGAATAAGCTGCTTGTATAAAAATATTGTACTATTGCTCAAATATCCTCCACTTCTTTGAAGTATTCTGATAAAATACAAATGGTAAGGGCTTTTGAAATCCATCTGCCATTATTAACAACGTACCAGTGAAGGGTTTTGCAAATATGCATGGACATACATATGCCAGTATCTGTAACTTTGCCCAATAGCACAACAAGCCTCTGAACAACTGAACTTTGAGAAATTAGTCTCTCAGGAGCTGTAATACTCTTCAAAATACTGTACTGTAAGAAATCCCCTCTTATCAGTGTAAGAAACATTTCAAATAACTGCACTGTACAAATGAGCTGGACAGAAGAAGCTCAGAGTAAGAAACATTTTGAAGTAACTGCACTTTGCAAGTAAGCAGTACATGGCACACTGAAACTTCCCCAAAATGACAGTACTTTGATAGATAACGCTTAACAGTGCAAGAAACACTCTGTAATGACAGCACTTTGTGAATAGCACACCCAGCATAAGAAACTTTTCAAAATGGCTGTACTTTGACTGTACTTCACGAAATAGTTGCACTTTGCACAGAAAAACTTTGGATACATGCACAGTAATAAGCACATGCTGTAAGCACTTTTACACACTTTGAGATAATATGTATAATTTTAGTTATGCCCTGAATACAATACGGAGTTGTAGTTATGCCAAAACACAGCAGTTTGCCAAAAATATGCAGTTGCCTTACTTTATTTGTGCTTTATGTGCCCATTTTACCCTTATTCTGTTTGTTTTGCTCGTTTAATCTCTTTTAATGCCCATTGTACTTTTTTGTGCTCGTCTTACTCTAAACTTGCCCAACACACTTTTTGCTTTTCTGACAATCATTTTATCAAATACCTTAATCTTAAACATTTCGCTTAATCAATGAACCTTTTGTGTCTCTCGCTTGTCTAATAATGTAGTTTGTGCCCTTGTAATGCTCCATTTTATCTTTTTTTTTTTTTTTAAATAAACTGTTTGTGCAGGTTTTCATTACCTTTGGTTCTTTTCTGGCCCTTTTTCATGCTCATTTCTCTTAGTTTACCTTCACTGTTATCTCTGCACCTCATAGCTCTGGATATCAATCTCTGGAATCCCGGTTCTGACACCATATTGCTTGTCTAGTCAGGATGTAATAGACGAGACTTTGTGGGTTCTGTTCAAGCAGCTTTATTATGTAGAAAACACATCATGATTGAAGCTTATTAACTTTAACGTAGGTAACTTATATACAAACTAGCAATTACATTCATACATGCTCACTGTCTAGCTGCACTCCCAAAATGGCACTGAGTATAGCACGTGCCTGCTACTTATACATGCTTTTTCATCACTAGCTATGCTTCTTAAATACACACCACACACTCTGCTTTACACTTACCCTCGAGCAACATATTCTCAATACAATAAAAAAAACACTTCAAACTAGGCAAACTCTACAGACATAAACTTTACTTGGATAAGCCAACCAAAACAAAACTTGCCAGCACCCTACTGATCCCTTCCCTCCTATATGGAAGTTCCATTTTTACCAAGCTTCATGCATGTCTTAGCAATAAATTCCAATCATGCTGTTATAAAATAGCAAAATTTGCAATTGGGATGCCAAATTGCACTCATCATTAACAAGCCATTTCAGAACTGAAATGGTTTGAATTCCCCCATTACCTATATTATATCCAACTGACTCTTGCCAACAAACTGATTTACAAACCCAATACCTGCCTTACACTTCAGTCTGTCCTAAAACCATACAGCCCAACCCAGAATCTTTGTTCTAACAACAGACAGCTTTTAAGTATAACAATACCCAACAAAAGAGCTGGACAAAGCCTATAGTCCTATTCCATTGCCAGATTATGGAATGCCCTGCCACTCACAGTCACTCAGGTAGACTCATTAAAAACTTTCAAATTGGCGCTAAAAGCTACTACCTCAATAATCATATCTGTTCCTGTGTGCAAAAGTCTAAGCCACCATAAACTCACAAAACCTAATTAGCCACTTCTTTCCTGTATCATGTAATGCCTCTCTCCCTTTCTAGGAACTTTTCTCTATATTAACTAACTTATTCTATCTCTCTTTTTAATGCCTAGATAACTTATATAACTGTCTATGCATTTAACTACTGTTTATATGCAGCAACCTGCAGTCTTTGTTTTAGACTTTTTCATAAAGTATTGTATGGCGCATAGTTATAACCAATGTAATTTTTACAAAGTCTACACTCATTTTCTATTCTATATTTTAAGATTCTCTGTATTAAAACAATATTTTTCTGTGGAACTTTTCACCCCGGGCCTTAACTGAAAATGGGTTTCTGACTTATTGAACTTTCCCGGTGAATAAATTAAATTATGCATTTTCTGTCAGGGTTCACTTTAAATTCCTTTGGGTTACTTTTTTCCTTTGTTGTCATTGTGTTCAGATGGTTGTGTGCTTGTTCTTTTTGTGTTGAGGTGGTTTTACAGTGCATTTAATGTAGTCCACAGCTCAAAGACAGTGAATAGATATGGCCGTAGGAAGTCCATGTGGTAAGATGCATATGTTGACAACTTTGTATTTTTTTTTTTGTTGTTGTATTTTGATGTACAAGTTCCTAGAGATATTTTTTAAGCCACTATGTGCTGAGGTCAAGAGGAGAGATGATGAGGTCGGGGGGGGGGTTATTTTGGACCAGCATGAAGATTCACACTGTATCCTACATTGATCATTGTTGCAGTTCTAATTACATATTAGAAGTAGCTTACTAATTGTACCATACAACTAGCCAACATACCAAAGCTTTGGGTGCCTTTTCATACTGTACATCTGACTTCTGTCTCAAGTGCTTTTACAGGCCTCTCCACAAAACTTTTCTGTATCTCAGGTTCATCAAGGACCTATTTTCTTCTAGGCTTCACAGTAAACTTGAAAAAGTCTGTCTTTCTCCCATACCAGTATATCATTTTACTAGGTTGCCATCTCAACACTGTTCCCATGATGGCATTTCTTCCCCTAGACAAGATGCAATTTCTGATTGCTTACTTCCAGTCTCTCTTTCCCGTAGATTTGACCTTAGCAAGGGAGATATTGAGATCCCTGGCATATATGATTTTATCCATACAAATGATACCTTTTGCTAGGCTCCATATGAGTAAGATTCAGTGGTATCTCAAGGCTATTTGGGCACAGCACTGCCATGCCCAGAACTTCCCAATTTCTCTCTTGCCTTTCATAAAGAAGGAATTTCATTGGAGGATCAACCAGATATCACTCAGTTAAGGAGTGCCTTTTCTGATTTCCTGCTAGTGCCAGGAAGATTGAGATCTTGAATGTCGAACGTGTTCAGTGAATGTAAAGGCTCAGAGAGTTTGGACAGGGCAGTAAAAAAACTTATGTTAAAGAGATGAAAGCCAGATCTTGGCCCTTCAACTTCTACATTACCTCCAGGGACCATCCAAATTCTCGCAGACAGTGCCACTGTAATGTGGTACATCAGGAAACAGAGAGGAACTACATCTTATCCACTCTGCAGACTTGCCACAGCAGCATTACAGACAGTTCAAGACAACCTTTTTCCTCAGTGTACATATCCTCAGAGATGAATACAGTGGAAGGACTATCAAAGCAGATCCAAGGCAGACCTTCACAGACTGATGTTGAATAGAGAGGTCTTCATTCAGATTGTCCATTGGTGAACTCCCCAAACAGATCTATTTGCCTCCTGTCTGAACAGATAGCTTAGGCTGTTTGCTCTAAAGCTCCATGCACAGAGGCTTAGAAAGTGGATGGTATATCAGTCTCATGGAAAAGTAGACTCCTTTACTGCCTTTTCTCTGATTCCCATGGTCCTGCACAAAATCAAAAATGACAGCCTAAAATGCTGTTGGTGACCCCCTTTCAGTCCAGACAACATTGGTTCTGCCTTCTTTTCTACCTGGTCTAGGGCAACCACCACAAATTATCCCACATGATGGATTTGTTCACATAACAGAAGGGATCTGTCATTCACCCAGGCTTGCAATTACTAAACCTGACAGTTTGGATGATGTTGTTTGCAAATGTAAATTATTTTTACTTGGTGCCAAAAGGAGAAAAATGACTGTTTTCACATGGGTATTTGTACTGTTATTTCATATTTGTGCAAGGTAATCAATTTAGGACTGGCATATTCTTCCATTAGAGTACATTTGTCAGCCAGTCATCTCTACTTGTCTTAGCTTGAATCCATCTCTTTCTGCATGTTTTGAGGTCGAACAGTTTTTGAAAGACATCCTACATATCAGACCACAAAGAAACTCTGTACCTCCACCTTGGGACATCATTTTTTTTTATTGGAGAAGTTGATTGTCTCTCCTTTTGTGCCTTCTTGCTCTTTCTCTTTAAAATGTTGTATATAGAAAAAAATTTTACTCTTAGCCCACATCTCAGTAAAAAGGGTGTTAGAGCTTCAAGCCCTTATAGCATCCTCTACCTTTCTAATTTCCACAAGGACAGGGTATATCTTAGGACTAACCCTTCTTTTATGCCTATGGTTGTCAGTGAAATATCAACCTGACTGTCTACTTTCTCAGTCCTCAAAACAGAGGTGAGAAAATTTTGCATTCTTTAAATGTCCACGGCCAACTCAGGTTTTATATTGACTAGACTAAAACTATCAAAACATCTAATAAACTGTGTGGTGCGTTCCTTTCAGGATAACAAGTTGAGTTACCCTGCCTCATAACTAACCATCTCTGGATGGATTTCACTAACTACTTCCTTTTGTTATTACTTCCCTAGGAAATCCCTAGCAGGCCAAGGTAAAGCTCATTCTACCAGAGCAGTAGCTTCTTTGGTTGCCCTTTTCAAGGGTCTGGACACAATATCCATTTTAGAAGTAGCCACTTGGACTGACCTGCATGCCTTTACTTAAAAGATTGTTGAATTGTCCAGGTTCATTGCTAGTTTCACCAGATTTATCCTGCAAGGAATTCTGGATTCCAGTTTCACTTCTCTTTCCTCCTCCCAGAGATTCTAAAAAAAATTTGGGAGTCTTCTTATATGTAATACTGCAATCTACTGATCTATTCGGACATCTGCTGTTATGGTAAGTTCATGCACACCTGTATTTTTTCATTCTTACATAGGGACATTTTTTTTAATTTCTTGCTAGAAGGGGCTTTGGTTCCAGAAACTAAGGTTTTCCCTCCCTGCAGGCCAGATCAGCGATTGTTCTGTTAAGCAGCACTGAATGTCATTGTATTCATTTAGTCAGTATAATTGTAAAGAGTAATTGTGTACTGCTAGAGAATTCTGAGCTGATGAACTATCCCTTTAAAAGGCTACTTACCCATTTGTTGTAAATTGCCAGAGTGAGACAAATGAAATCAGTAGGCTGCTATTGTAAGTGGACTTGCTAGAGGGACTGAAAAAGGAAGCCAATCTGGTGGTCCCCTGCCATAAAAAACTCGACAACAGAAGGAAGAAACTGTTGCAAAAGAGAGTAAAATCCCATGAGTGGAGGAGCTCCCTGGTCAATTTCAGTAAGAAGCTGAGATCCCTTATAAGATCTTCCAAAGCTAGCTACGAAAACAAAATCACCATAGATTCTAAGGGCAATCACAAAGCATTATATAGCTATGTCAAGAATCTCAATGGCAATACCCAGATCTGCTCTGAGTTACAGCACAACTGCACGAAAAATTACAGAACCAGTTGATATTGCCAGCATCCTGGCAGATAGGTTCATTGCTAACTTTACCCCCCTCTCACACCCTAAAGGGCCCATATCTATACAGGAAGAATGCAGAGTCCCTGTAATCACATCTATGCAGGTAAAAGCTGCACTCTCTAAAACCAAAACCACAGCATCCATGGGACAGGACAACATCCCAGACTGCCTTTTACATGAACTTCTGAACGAACTGGCTCCCCCACCTAAGCACCATATTCAATCACAGTCTCACATCAGGTTTTGTGCCCACTGAATTGCACACAGAAACAGTTATCCCACTCCACAAAGGGGGAGCCACCACTGATCCTGGGAACTATTGCCCTATTAGCCTGGTCTGCAAGGCCATGGAACGTATCATCATGGAACTCATAAACAAAGACATTGGTAACCTCCAAACTCTGGACCCCATCCAGTTTGGGTTTGTGAAAGGCAGATCATGCCTTCTGAACCTGATCAACTTCTTTGAGGCAATCACCAAAGCCGTAGACTAGGGTAAGGTGGTTCACACAGCCTGTCTTGACCTCGCCAAGGCTTTCAACACTATCCCCCATTCTGGAATTATAGCTAAACTCACTAAACTAGGTATAAATCCCTATGTTCATAGGTTCATACTAGGCTATCTGCCCTAGGGCATTTATAAGCCTAGCCAGAGTGTGTTTGGCTTTCGCCACCCATTTTAAATTAATTTTGCTATGCCCTTTTTCGAGGTTAGTATACTGTGCCTCTGTCTAACAGTGACACAGAAGTGATACCCGGGGTAAACCTACGATCCCCCATCCACTCATCAAGATTCATCTTGAAGAGAGTCAATGAGGGACTCTGCCTAACCTGGACTGGGATTTTATTCCAGAGTGAAGGGAGCCTCTGGGTTATGAATCTGTTCCTCCAGCATGTCCTATTTATTTCAGTGCTGAGGTTCAAGTTCACAAGATGGGTTGCCAACTGGCTCACTGACAGAACCCACACTGTAAAAGTTGCAGACTCCAAATCTGACTTCAAACCAGTGACAAGTGAAGTACCACAGGGTTCAGTCCTGGGACCTCTCCTGTTTGGTATCTACTTCTCTGAAGTACAGGCTAACACAGAAGGTCTCTGGCTAATGAAGTTCGCAGATGACTGCAAACTAGGAGCCATAGTCGAGTCCCCAAGTGATGTGGACATCCTACAGAAGGGCCTCACTGAGACAGATGCCTGGTGTCAGAGGCATGGCCACAAGCTCAATGCCAAAAAGTGCATTGTTATCCCTTTTGGTAAAAGGTCTATACCCATGAACTACCACATAAACGGCAGTCTACTTAATGCTGAATGTGTGAGTGCTTTTCAGAATTGTAGTTTCTTATTTGCTTGCTGTGAAACTTTAGTATTTTTATAATCTTTTCTTTAGTTCTTTTTTTCATCTGGTCCTGGCAGCCATCAAACAGTACCTTGATGGTGTCACCCATCCATTACTATTTATGGGTTAGAATGTGACCATGGCATACCCTTCAACTAGAAATTCTTGAGAGTATTTTTTTTTTTTGCTTTTGAGCCCTGCCATTCCCCTGCTGCTGTAAAAAAGGGTCCAAGGGTTGAGCATGCAGTGGGGTGGCATGAGGGCTTGTCACTTGCTTCAGTGAGTTAAGTTACCCCAATATCCCGTACCACCCTTATAGGCTGATGCCTTTGTCCATCTCCAGTCTCCATTGGTGATTGTAGGGATTGTGTGCGTGGTGGGATACATGCCCCGAACTCTTTTCCTTAGGAAAGGCAGGCAGTATCTGACTTATGTTTTATTTTACTTCCCTATCTAGTACTGGAAACATATATTTTATAATCTGCATTTAGTACTGAAATGTAACTGTTTGATGGGCAGAATGATTAGTTGGTTAGCCTATGCAAAGTGTTTTAGATTTACCAAAATCACCAATCCAGGATCAAAATTTATTTCCATTTTTTTACTTTTCCTCACTCTTAAATCGTGTGAATAGATTGTCGACTGTATTTGCTTTAGGCTAATTGCTAGGATTAACCTGTTTGACAACACTTCAGTTCAGTACATCTGCAATTATGAATTGAATGATGTGTCATATATCCAATCCAAGTTTTAGCATTTTGAGCTGTCTTTATCATGTACCTGTTTAAAGTCCTTTCTTTGTGAAGAAAGTCTATCATAAAATCATTCATGTGCCAAAAGATTGCAGAATTCTGATGGTGTGTTGAGACCAGTTGATTTTTTTAGGTTATTAGTGTCACTTGTCACACTAGGTTTTGCTTTCTTTCTACCTTTTTTAAGCTTATTTTCCTTATTTTCTTTTCTAGAGGATGGAAAGCTGTTCATGTGGGGAGACAATTCTGAGGGACAGATTGGTCTTGCCGATAAAAACAATGTCTTGGTTCCTCATCATGTGGACGTTGGTAAACCAGTTTCCTGGATCTCCTGTGGTTACTACCATTCTGCTCTAGTAACAAGTATGTTCGTGATTTGTTTCAGTCTTTCCTATAATATAAACTGTGAAATAATGTTATCATGGGAATGCAACACTTTCTTCATCGTTTTCTAACAGTCATTTAAAGATCATAGAAGCAGTGCGACTGAAAATTATCATTCAGTGAACAAGTTCACCTATGGTATTGCAGTGCCATTGACATTTCTTCAGCAGTGCAAAAAAGTTGACATGCCCCTGATAAATAGCTTCTATTAAATTCACAAGGCTCTCCAAAGGAATGTATATGCAGTTTACATTTTGTGTGAAATGTTTGGGAGCCACATTGTTATTAAACTGTGTTTTATACAGCAGCAAAACACATTCCACCAAGTCTTGTGTATTGAACAATCAGAGATTCATCAGTGCTAGTCTTTGCTGGTCTGGGAAAAATAGGAAGTATTCAAGTTTTTAGGTTTTACTAGTAAGTAAAATATTTCAAACCAAGAAAAAACTTCCGAGTGTGGAGGTGTGATGTTCACTTCTTGAATTATGTTATGTACTTAGTTCACTTGATAAAATTCGAACTGTATAATATAACTGTAAAATACGTGCTACAAAATAATCAAATAGAAAATAGTAGGTAGTCCACAGTTGAGTTAAAAATGGAATATCCTTTATTGAAGCACACAAACAAGCGATCCTAGTTGATATAATGAAAAGCATCAAAAACATTCCTTATTTATATATATTCAGGGTGTTTGGAGAAAGGGAGTAGTTACAGAGGGTGTTTCAGTAAAGGCATTAAAATCATTCCTTTAGCAAAGTCCCCCTTCCCACTTAACACCATAGCGTAAACAGTAAAACTGAAACTGAAAAGCTAGAGACAAATTACAATCTAAGACCAGTTTATTAACACTTTGTATAGGCTAATCAACTAATCCAAAACTTTATTAATTAAAAACTAACTAAAAAATGACTAAGAAAAAGATCTACCACTAGACGAGTTTAACATAGCGAGACAGCTTTAAAAAAAGCAATGGAGAAAGGAAGACCTCTGTTGCTTTTTTTTTTAAGATATCTCGCTATGTTAAACTCATTTAACATAGTGAGATAACAGCAACGGAGCTCTTCCGTTCTCCGTTGCTGTCCAAAAAAAAAAGACTTATACTAATGGAAAAAGTCTGGGTGACCGGACATTTTCCCATTAGTATAAGTCTTTGATTTACAACGTGCACACTGACCAATCAGCATGCAGGTTTTGGAATATTAATTGAGGGGGGGGGGTCATTGTATAATTCCCTTTTTGTAAGGTTTGGAAACATTGGGGTTGATTATAAAATACAGCAGGTTTATAGCCTACCACACATACAGAGCTGTGGGTGTGAGAAAAGCATTTTGTATTATTTGCATAATAGGTTTTACAATGTTTTTGCAGGCTGTGTTATTTAATTGTATTACACAAAAGATGTTTCACAGAATTGCAATTGGTCAAAGTGTTGTAGTCATAGCTTTTATACATGGTCATGACTTTTTTTTTCACATTTGTGGCTGTTAATGACAGCCAAAAGCATCATTCCACAATACTTTGTCCCTCAAAACCAGGCTGCAGGCTGTCAAAAAAATCAGTATCCAAGGTAACTTTGCTACCTCCTGCTGTCACTGCAAATATTAAGTCTAAGATTGCACAAGCTTGGGAGTAAGGGGAAAACTTCTGTACTCCCCGAAGTTTCACTATCACAGGAAGACTAAAGCCACATTTTGTGACTAAACAAGATTTGTCTAAATGGCAGTGATCAACTGAGTCTTTACTAAAGCTGACTAGATTCAGTTCCATGCTTTTCCATGATGTCATACATTTCTAAAATAGTGTTTCTCATACCTGCTCTTCTTCCATAACAATGTTGTCCTACTTTTATTCATGGCTTTGTCCAGATTTCTTGCTCTAAGAGTTTGAGAGGTATGGAAATAACTTCTATGTGTTTTTTTCCTGTTTCATTTACAGCACATTTATGTATTAAACATTGCCTTGGTCTCAGAACTGTCCATGAAATTAAAATGAATGTCAAGTCTTATTTGTGCTCTTTTCATGATTTCTTGGTTGCTTCTTTAGTAGAAGCACTGAGACATGCCAGATCTGACATGGGAGGGGGCTTGTGCAGTGGTTGACTTGTTACTTTTTTTCTGCTATTGATAAATTTTTTCTCTGTTTCTTGTGCTTGACTGCATGCAGGGGCATCATACTTTAGGCTAAAACACAGTATACATACACAAACAGTTCACTGCTTACTTCTTTACTGCTGCTTACACAATTTGCAGCATGGCACTTGCATCATGGAGAAATGTCCTTCCATTTCATTGTTGTGGTATTCTTTACAATAGGGAGATCCCCTGCCAATGGCAGCCCAATGTCCAGACAGTATACCAAAGCCTTTAGGTTGCTAAGGGTACACTGTATGTCACTTGTATGATTCCCAAGTGTGGTGTAAGGCATAAAGGTGACATCTGGATGTACCATTCTCAGAATTTCTTTGCTACCAGTCTGAATGCCATCTTTGATTGTCATTCTGACTGTTGGCTTTGTTTGCTGGTTCATCAAGGCATTTTCAAATAAGTGCCCCGTTGGGGTTTTGTTCTTCTCTCTTTCTCTTTTTTTTTTTTTTTTGTTATTGTTGCTTGTGGGGTTCATGTTATTCAGAAGGGGTAAATGCCAGTGCAGGAGACATAATCCTTATAAAGATCATCACGAGCAGTATTTACTTTGTCTAGATGCTTCCCATGACCACGCATCATGGTTTATTTGCTAGGCTTTTGTCCCAAAGACTCTGTGTAGTCAGCTATCCTCTTTAGTCGTATACTTAGAAAACCAATGTCTTAAGCTTTTGGCAAAAGATTCCATGGAAGGAACTTCCAGTCTGAGGTCAGCCATCTGTGAAGAAGGCCAAGAAAACTAGGTCTGATTCTTCAGCTGTGCTGCCTCTGTCAGATGTCTCTCTGGAGGCTAGTGAAAGCCATGAAGATCGCCCAACTCCTTTGTTGGATTCCTCTGTTGTGACCACTTCAGTGACCGGCTTGGATCCAGCTTCATGCACGTTCTTGGAGGGCTTGCAGATATCTGCTTTGGATGTTCAGGGGGAACTGCTGCTGATTACTGAAGGGCCTAGGGGTGTTCTTTAGATTTTGGTGAGGGAAAAGGTACCAAATACCATTATGGAGTGTCGTATGGGGTCTGAACCTTCTACATTTTACAAGGCTGATGTCCCTTTAAAGAAAAAAAAATCTAAACATGTTTTTCCTGCTCCTAAGGACCCTCAGAGTAAATGGCCGAATTTCACGCAAGGTTTGTTTAAGAATTTCACGCAAGGTTTGTTTAATGCCCTTAAGGCTTTGAACCCTCAAGGGGTTTCTGTCACATCTCCCCTTGGTCATCTTCTCCTCTTAAGAGGCCTAGGGAGCAAGATTCCTCTGAGGAGGAGGAGGAATCCCTTGACTATTCTTCTCAGATTCTTTCTACCTTAGACTAGGGTTTGAAAAAGTTCATGGTTTTATAGTTTGTGGACGAAAGCGCTAACCTTGTGTACAACTTTGTGAATAAAATTGGTGTGTTGTACTGCAGCAGTTGTCTCTGGATCCAGAAATTTGTTTTGCTTGGATTTGTTTTTGGGTCTGTTTTACTTTTACCGTAGACTATGGTTCTGAGGAAGAGGAGTCCACTAGTCCTGACTCTCCTTTTGAGGAGATTTTCCTTGGGGACCCAATTTCCAGTATGATGGAATTTTTCAAATGGGATGGTGCCCAGGTGTCTGAGATTCAGAAGGGGTATTACATGTTTCTGCAAATGGAATCTCCTAGGCCTTCTGCTGTTCCTTCTGTTCTGGCTGCCTTGTTGGATGCCTTTTCTACTGCAGCTTAGGCTCTTGATTCCTACCCCTCCCTGCTCCCAAAAAGCTTGATAAGTTTTATAAACATGCCTGATGATTGCAAGTTCCTTTACAAGTGCCCCTCTGCTGACCCTTCTGTGGTGTCTGTGGCATCTTACAAAGTTGCTTCCTTATGATAAAGACAGCAGAACTACGGAAAGACTGGCTAAGAAGGTGTGCACCTCAGCTACCCTTGTTTTTAGAGCTATCAATTATTAGATTAATATGACAAGATATATTTTGGCTCTTCTATCTCAGGCCTGTCAGGTTATTTCTGACCTTTCTCAATCTGACGGGAAGACTTCTGCTCTCTCTTTGTTAGGGACTTCTTCCCAGGTGGCCTGTCATTTTACTAAATGCAGTTATTTTACAGCAGAGTTTCTTTGGCATGATGCAGCAGAGCTTCTTCTAGAGATGCTGCTTTTGGTTCTGTGCTGATGAGATATTCCTAGCTTCAGCTTCAACCTTTGCCTGATGATGTTAAGACTAAGTTGTTGTTACTTACATATTTTTTGTAATTTCCATTCATGTAATAATTGTCTTAATAGTTATTTAATGTATTTTTGGAAATACCATACAGGCAATTATGTCTTATTAGTTAGTTAATGTATTGTATGCTTTTGGAGCTTATCTCCCCGGGCCTCCATTGAAAATGGACATTGATCCAGTTGGACTATCCCGGTCAACAAATGTAAAATAAATGAAATAAATAAATTGCTCCTCTGGATTACAAGCATTTACTTGGTGCTGCTGCAGAATTGTTTAAGTCCCTACAAGAAAAGAGTAAGGCCTTATAGGATCTAAAACATATTTTTGTTTCTCCTGTACCTACATTCCAAAAGAAATACCATAATAAGCCAGCTTTTGTTCATATGCAGTCTTGTCCTCTCCCAAACATAAGACAGGTGGTAGAAGAGCTCCACTTGCTAAGGCTACCCAGACTCTAGTAGTTCAGAAATCTCCTTTTACTGACAAACCAGGTGCTGTCTGACTGTCCTGCTCTACTCAGCCACAGCCGTCTTTCTCTTTGACTTTCCCTTTCGCTTTCCCATCCTGCTTGGTTAAAGATTACTCAAGATTCCTGGGTTCTTTCCATCATTCGCCAAGGGTACTACATGGTCTGGAAATCTCTTCCCCCTTTCATGGGCATTCATCAGCCCCCTCAGGAACAGTTGGCCTTTTTCCACAGTTGTTTCAGGGTCTCTTGACTCAGGGAAGTAGTCAGGAAGTTAGTTTCTCAAAGGGGGAGGGGTTTTATTCCAGAATGTTCTTGGTCCCCAAGAAAGAGGGCACTTGGAGACCCATTCTGGATTTCTCTAACCTAACACCTTTTTGAAGGTCCCTTGTTGTTTTCTCAGGCTTTTCTAATTTCTCTGGACCTCAAGAATGCTTATCTTCATATCTCTATCTTTCCCCTTTTGAGGAATTTTTTTACATTTCTCTTTTGCTTCTTGGCATTTTCAGTTCTTTGCTTTGTCCTTTGGCCTTTGTACTGTCCTAAGGGTATTCCCCAAATGCCTCGCTCCTGTGATTGCTTTTTGCAGGCTAAGGGGGTTACAGGTCTTTCCCTAACTAGATGACCTGCTTTTTCAAGCCTTCTCTCCAGAGATTCTACTGCAGCATCTTCACTTTGCCATTTCTGTCCTGCAAAGCCTGTGGTTCACTTGAAATTTCCAAAAGTCCTTCCTGACTTCTTTATAGGATCATGTTTTTCTGCGTTGCAGGATCCAGAGTGTTCCAGTGCTGGCATTCCTGCCTCCTCCCAAGGCCTTAACTCTCATTGCCTTCTTTCAGTCCCTTCTTTCTCTGGCCTCAGTCACAGCCAGGAAATTTTTGAGAGCTCTGGGTTTCATGGCCTCCACCATTCCTATGCTCTCTCTAGCCAAACCCCAAATGAGAAAGCTTCAGTGGTTTCTAAAATCAGTTTGGCTTCAGCACTAATCCTCTAAATTTCCTATTCCCTCTTCTTCCATGTCTCAAGCTGGAATTTCAGTGGTGGATTTGGCAGTTGTCGATCAATCCAGGGCTTCTTTTTCAACCTCCACTTCCCTCTCAGGAGCTGTTCACAGTCACTTTATACATGGGATGGGGGGGGGGGGGACTTCATTTGGCTGTCTGAAAGTGCAGGGCCTCTGCTCGTTTTAAGCAAAAGAAAGACCACATCAATGTCAGAGATGACAGCTCTTCTTTTGGCTCTTTAAGCATTTCATCCTCTTTTCACTCCATGGCTCCTCTAGGTACTTACAGACAATATCACAGCGATGTGATATATCAACAAGTGTGTGTGGGGGGGGGGGAGACAAGATGTTATCTCATTTGCAGGTTAGCATTTCAAGTGTGGGAGCTAGCTATCCAGTATCAAGTGATGCTTCAGGCAGTTTACATTCCTTCAGGTCAGAATATTGTGGCAGACTCTCTGAGCAGGTCCTTATCACAATCCCATGAGTGGATGCTTCACAGGGATGAGTTTCTGGACATGTCCACCTGTGGGGTGCTCCTCAAGTAAACCTATTTGCCTCCCCCCTGAACAGACAACTTCATTTTTTTTGTGCCAGAGCCCCGTGTCCTCTTGCCTGGAAGGTGGATGCCCTCTTTTTCCTGCAAGGGGATGTTTCTATATGCCTTCTTTCCCATCCTCTCATTCCAAAAGTTCTGTTCAAGATAAAGTAGGATGCTCCCACAATCTTGCTGTTGACTCTTTTTTGGCCTAGACAGTATTGGTTCCCTCTTCTTCTGCATTTAGCCAAGGGCAATCACCACAAGTTACCTCACCGGGTGGACCTAGTGACACAAGACAAGGGATCTCTCATCCACCCCCCCCCCCAGTCCACTCTTCAGTGACACTGTTGGTGATAGAATTTTGATTGCGTATAGACACCTTTTTCCTGAGGATGTGCTTTGGGTCCTGCAGGAGGTGAGAAAACCCACTACAAGGGAATCACACTTATCCAAATGGAAGAAGTTTTCTGTTTGGTGTCTTTCTTGTAACCTGGATCCACTTTCTTTAGATGTTCCTTTGGTTCTCTTATCTGTGTGAACTGCTCAAAGCTGGATTGACATATTCTTCTGTTAAGGCCCACTTGTCATCTGTTTCTGCTTGCCTGCCTGTAGTACCCCTTTTGCCTCTAGACACCCTTCATATTAAACCTCCCAAGAAGCCTGTCCCACCTTCCTAGAACCTTACTTTTACTTTGGAAAAAAATTGACACAGGCTCCTTCTGAGCCAGCAGCTTCAACTTCCTTGCAGAATTGTTCTTGGAAAACTTATTCTGTTGGCCCTTACTTCTACCAGACTGGTGTCTGAGCTTCAAGCCTTTATGACTGCTACTCCTTTTTTAGTTTTCCATAAGGACAGGGTGTCCCTTTGTAGTAATCCTTCTTTTATGCCCAAGGTGTTGAATGAGTTGTCTCTTAATCAGTCTATTCATTTGCCCAGCTTTTTCCCTTCTCCACAATCTGCTAGTGAGAAGGTTTTGCACACTTTGGATGTGCATAGACAACTCAGATTTTATTTGGATAAGACTAAAGCTTTTCACAAATCTGATCAGCTTTTAGCTTCCTTTCATCCTAGATCTTTATGATTGGCTGTTTCCAAGTGAACTATTTCCTGTTGGAGATCTAAAGCCATTTATTTGGATAAGACTAAAGCTTTTCATAAATCTAAATTGCTTTTTGTTTCTTTTCATCCTAGGTCTTTAGTTCTGTCTGTTTCCAAGCAAACCATTTCTTCTTGGATATCTAAAGCCATTATTTTTGTTATTTTTTCATGGAAAGAGGCTTCCTTCTTCTGTTAAGGCTCATTCTACTAGGGATGTAGCTTCTTCTGGTGCTTTTTTTCAAAGGTTTAGACACTAATTCTGTTCTTGAGGCAGCTACTTGGACTTTTCTGCATATTTTACCAAGCACTATAAGTTGGATGTGATATCCAGGGCTAGAGCTGGTTTTGCTAGGGCCATTCTTCATGGGTTCCTAGAGAGCTCTTCTGGTCCTTCCTCCTTCTACTCTTCTTCCTGAGCTTTTGCACATTTCCTATTGTAAGGAATACTGCAAAATTGAAATGGAAGGACATAGTACAGTTGTGCAAAATCTTACCATAACAGTAGATGTCCTTCTCTTCACTGTTGCAGTATTCACTCCCTCCCTCCTCCCCCTGGTTCTTTTCTGGGTGTGCTTGTTACCTCTCTAATCCTTGGACTGGTGTTCCTTCTGGGGCTCTTAGTTCTAAGGATGGTATGTCCGGATGTCACTGTTATGCTGTACTCCATGCACAGGGAGCATAAGTGTGAAGTATGGCATACTCTTAGTAACCAAAAGGCTTTGGTATACACCCCAGACATTGGGCTGCCCTTAGCAGGGGGTCTCCTTATTGTAAGGAATACTGCAGTAGTGATGAGAAGGACATCTACTGTTATGGTAAGATTTTAGACAACTGTACTTTTTGAAGATATCCTGAACTGAGTCAGGCAAAAGTGAACTTATTGAAGGTGGGCTTACTGGCATCATATGGTAAAAAGAAATTTAATGACACTCTTTTTTTTCAATTATTTATATGAATAATGCCAGTAAAGTGAAGCACTTAGAAACAAATGGCATGTGATGAGAAGTAATTAGGTACTTAAAAAAACTGCAGGCAGTAATCTCTTTTTCTTAGTAGAAGATCATCAAATTTGAAGGAATTATTGGAGGAGAAATGCAGTTTTTCCACAAGAAGCAAAGATAACGACACTTATCCCTGTTTTGGATACTTTCAGTACAAGGATGTGGTCTCAGGTTCATAAGTTTTCAACCTTTTTTTGGAAAGTCAGTTTAATCTTTAGGCAGGTACACCAGTGAAGCTAAGTAGGTGGTATATCGTGTCCAGTGTACCACGTGACTTATTTTTGGAAAAATTGTGCAGGCATTGAATGAGAGGATGGGGAGCACAACAGGGATGTAAAAATGAGAACAGTCTGGGTGTCCTGTAATATATAAAGCCAACAATGTTTCCATTTCAAGACATTTGAAATCAGAGGGAGGGACATTAATTCTTTGTTAGAAAGATCTGCAAATCAATTTTAATACCTTTAAACACCTGAACTAAATGGTACATTAACATCAGCTGTTATTTAAAAATAAACCATTAATTTATTGATTTGGTAATGTTCTGAATGTGTATTTCTTGACCGGATGGATTTTAACCAGATGTTTTTGTTTCTGCAAGTGATGTAATTGAATATTGTTTAAATGAGAATGTTTCTAATTGTATACTTGTCTTATGAAGTTTTATATTATTAGAATGGATGAGTTTACACATTTTATTAATTGATTAAACTGATAGTCTTCTACTAGTGTCAGTTTGTGCTCTAATTTTGAAGGATTGTAAAGGCAGCTCTTCATTACCCTAAGTAGTGCTTCACTCTTGGGACTGGCTACTTCTACCCAATGTCTGTGCCTGAGTCTCTTCACTTGTACAAAACTAAACAAAAAGATAAGGCTAGAAACAGAGAGAAAATGTTCAGACAGAAAAAGACAGGACTGATACTTCTAAAAAAGATTTTTCCTAAGGATGAGGCAGAACTAGGGCTGACCTTTTAGGGTAAGTGCACGAGAAAGTGACTCCTGTATGTCTGATGCCAAGTCTTTTGGCTTGTCCAAAGTTAAACAGGAAGAAAAGGCCTGAAACTGTGAGAAAATTTGCAAACACAGGTAAGTCAGGACTGCTACCTCTTAAAAGGCTACCTACACCTACCAAAAAAGGGCAGAGCTTCGAGGGTAAGTACACAAGAGAGCAAGTAGAGATTCCTCTGTCTGATGCTGAGGTAAGAAATGCTTTATGGCCCAGACCATCATCTACCATATCCTTTAAGTCTCTATGTAGTCACTTATATTATGGTTTACATTGGCTGTAGGAGGGTGTTGAGAGATTCTTTGAAGCTGCAGCAGGAAATGTATCTGGCCACTTCCCTCTCCTCTCTCTGTTACTTGGGTGAACAGAAGTGCTTAACCTCATTTTCTTCCTTTTATTTTTAGCCCTACTCACTAGTCAGTGTTTCTGCATCTGTTTCATTGAGGCAAGTCAGTACCTTTCAGGCACTGACCTAGACAAATGTGTCAACACTCGTTGTGGTTCTAGATTTGTGGCCACTGCCTTTGAGTTTAATGGTCTCCACACTGACAAGCCATTGATGCTGATGACTTTGATGGTAATATTTTTGATGTTGGGAATCTTCATGGCCAGATGTGTCAGGGTCAGATAATCAGGTTTGATCTCAGCTCTATCTTTGCCAAGGTCACAATGCTTGCACAGATGGTGTATATGGATAATGACCTTAATTTGATTTTCAGTTACAATGCTTGATGCATGGATGGGTATGCTCATTCTGAGGGGGAGTGATAGGTTAGAGTTTGCTTTGGAAACTTGACTTACCAGCAGGTATGATATCCTTGGTGGAGACCAGAGAGACTGTGTGCACAGAGACTGTGTGCACATGTCTTGGTAGGGAGGCAAGACAGTCATACTGGTTTAGGCCCCTTGTGGAATTCAGGAGCAGTCCATTGTGTAACATATACATTGCATGCCCAAACCTCTAGCGTATGCTAACTGAGCACCTAGGAGGGTACTAAGATTTAAGTGAAAACAAAAATGCTGGTTGTAGGGATGATGGCTGACAATAGTCATTGCTCACTCGTAGGATGGCAGGACCAATACATAGAGGGGAGCTAGATGTTTAGCAGACATTTTCAAGTCTGCTGCCAATTTCAGCTGGTTTGGCATTCAAGCCCCCAATCTCAACATTTTTGATGGTGTTATTGATCCCTGTTTTTCAGGGTCAAGCATTTAAGGCCTGTCTTTATGCTAATTCTTGTGGCTTCACCCTTAGGCTGTCCAGGTCAATGCCTTCAACACTGAGTGCTTCCTTAATGGTGATTTTGTCACTGATGTTGCCGATAATCTCACTTTTTTGCCCAAACTGGTTACTGAAGTCTTCTTTCCAAAACCCTAAGAAGACAGGATTAAGAATTTTGTATTCCCTATATGTTTGTAGGCAGCTCATATATACCTAAACAGAGCTAAAAATTTCAGAAAATCAGATCAGTTTTTGTGGCCTTGGCACCTAATAATTTAGATAAACCTGTTAGCAAGCAAATCATTTCTAAATGGATCTTCAACTGTTACAGGTACCATAATAAGGAGGTGCCACTCCTCAGTAGAACTCATTCTACCAGAACCTTTGCCACCATGTCTGCTTTCAACAGGGGAATTCCCATCAGAGAAATACTGGAGGCAGCCACCTGGTCATCAGTCCACTCCTTTACTAATCAGTACAACCTGTTGTCTTCCTCCAAAGCCACAGTAGGTCTCACTTCCTTTCTTCTAGTTTCAGGTCACCTTGCACTCATCAATTTATCTTTAAGAGTCTTCCCAAGGAGTTATTACTGCAACACTGAAACATGATGTATATAGTACAGTTATGTCTACTTACCATAAATGTAGATGTTCAAGTGTCTTTACTGTTACAGTTGTCTTTCTCATCCCTCCTTCCCTTCTGATTTAGCTTTGAGTTGGGGTGGACATCCCTACCCTCTTTCCTCCTTTGTACATCCCCTCCGCATTTAGTGTTTCTCTTCTGTCAGGTCCACCAAACCATTCCCTTCTGGGGACAGTGAGGTCCTTTGATGCTCCTGACCTAGGGCTTAGAGTGCAGGCTCCAGTCTTGATGGGGCAAGAAAGACCTGAAAATGTAATGCAGATCACTGACCCTTACACCCTGATGTCCTGATGTCAGAGGGAGGGCGTGTGCTAGACCAAGAGGAGAGAAGAGGATTAAAGTGTTTGGCATTCAGGCCAGCCAAGGGCTTCCATAGCAGAAAATCTCAAGAAGTTATTACTGCAACAATGAAGATGCTTGAGCATCTACATTTATGGTAAGAAAACACAGTTGTACTTTCTGCATCCAAATGGTTTATTTGTTCAAGTAATCAAATACTTGAAAAAGCTAAACTTGTAGTCTGTCCCCAAGAATTCCTAAGGATAGCTACTAAATAATTACAGATCAATAGGGTTGCTATTTCTGTCTCAAAGATATCGGAGAAATATTTGCTTAGGCTGCCCTGTCAGCTGTCAAGTAGTTGCACATGATTTTAGACCACATTATGGGACTTCCACCACCTTCTTTCACCTAGTTGAGCATACCACTCAGCCTCTTAGTATGACTAATCTGTGCAACCCCAAATATAATGGGGTGGGAGGCCAAAATATAGTGACAGTTTTTAAATATTCCTCTTAAACACTTAGAAAGTTGCTAGAACAAGCTTTACATTAGCATGCATTTTTCTGAAAAATATGATGTCTGAAACTAAAATAACTCATTATTTAGTGATTCGATCCTCACTGATTTGCCAGAAGAACACACATTTTATGAGGAACAGATCAAAAATATGAAGCAAAAGATGGGACATTCTGTGAAAATCAGGATAGGTGAGAGGTACACTGTCATCTGGACAAAAGTAGAGATATACAGGCACCATTTTCATAAACCTCTTCTGCCATTAAAGGCTGTTAAAGGTGGTGGGTAGTCTAGGTTTTAGAACAAGTCCATCTATATGGTTCCCAGACTGTCTGTCTAATCAGACTCTGACCATCTGTCCCTTTTCTTTTTTTAAATATTTGAGTACCCCAAAACTTTGTGCTAGGGCCTCTGCTATTCACAATTTTTCTGAATGAAATGGTCATCCATTACTGAGTGCATAAGCTAATATGCAGATAGGTCCATAGTAGCCTTTGTTGATTACTTACTTGAGCCTGTTAATACTGATCTGCAGTCTTTCTTCCATAGCCTACAGAATTTTCTCTATTGCATGAGTTTGAAACTTGTTCTTTGGTGATAATTGGTGGGGGAGAGGTTGAGGATATTTCTTTTAGGATAGCTCTGGGTGATGGAGTGGGGAAATCCGAGCTGAATTTATCAGCCAGCAGATTTGCTATATCTTCTGGCTGGCTGACTTGATTGATTCCCTGATTTGCTTGTTTTGACTTATGAGAGATTTTTGCTCTGTTGTGCACATTCCCTCTTACTTCTTGAGGGTATTTTCTTTAATTTGGTGTTGTCATTTTCATTCATTCCTCAATAAATACTTCCTTGGATATGGCATTCGCGCTCCTCCCTTTATCCATAATGGCTCAGAACTTAATAAGACTGTAATACCTCAGATGTCATTTGCTGCTTCTCCGCTACAGATGTGGATAATGCTCTTTCAAGCTTTTTGGGTGTAGTTTTCCAATTTTTCATGAGTAAAAATAGATTATCTGCAAAACACGAACTCAAAAGAGAAAACTTGCAGAGAAAACCAGTTTAATAAAAAGCAGAGCTTTCGGGCGTAACCCTTCTTCAATACTAATACATTCAAACACTAAACTCTAGAAGCTTAAATACAGGTCTAAAATCACATGACCAGCAGCCAAATGAAATCATGTGACAGAAAACAAATTAAAAATTAAAGACATATACATATAAATATATTAAAAGATGTGTAGATACACAGTATAAAATATTTACTTTACAATATTACGTAGCTTAACTAACACAGGTTTTAAACTGACAGTGCTATTTAAACCAGGATGAATGTCAGCAGCTAATCTCAATATCCATTCAAATTCTTTGAGCTCAAGGTGGTTGTTGACATCACCACCTCTTTCATTTGGACATAGAGCATCAATCACTCTAAACTTAAATGTATGTGTTTCACCACAAGTTTTAATATGTTTACATAGTGCATTATTGTCACAATTTCTCCTAATTTCAGAATTATGGTCTATAACACGTTCCTTAAGCTTACGTATTGTTTTTCCCACGTAAAATTAACTGCATGAGATGCAGGTAGCCAAATAAACCACAAAAGTGGTGTTACAAGTAGCTGTAATTTTAAAATTAAATACTTGTCCATTAGCAGGATGAGTGAAAATATCACTACCATTCCCTAAGATGTAAGCACAGGCAACACAGTTAAAACATGGAAAAGTACCAGTTTTAGCAGCCAATTGTGTATAACAGGGTCTATAAAATCTTTATAACAGAGTAAACTTTTAATCGTCCTCATATTTTTATATGTAAAATGTGGCTTGGTGCCCAATATAGTTTTTAGTTCATCCAATGCCATCAGAATGGGCCAGTTCCTGTTAATAATTTGTCTAATTGAACTTGACCTACCATTAAAAGTTGTGACATACCTTATTTCATGTTGAGTAATGGTGTTATTGCACTGACTATCTGTGAGGCTTGACCTGTCTTCCAAAAAAGTTGGTATAAGTGATGTCTGCCTAGCTTCCATTACATCAGATTTAAGCTTGGATAATAAATTCATATCATATCCACTAGAAAAAAAGTCCTCTACCATATTATCAAGTTGTGAAACAAATGTAGTATTATCAGTAGTTGGTCTACTTGCTCTAATAAATTGAGATTTTGCTACACCTTTAAAGACATGTGGCGCGTGCATACTACTGTGATGTGTATATCTTCCATTACTAACATCCTTTCTATAAATACTAGTGTTTAATATGCCATCATTCAATTGCAGTTTGACATCTAAAAAACATATGCTGCTGTCAGACACATCCATTTTAAATTTCAAAAAATTAGTACTAGAATTTAAATAATCAATGAAAATATTCAAATCATCCAAAGTACCATTCCATATTAGTAGACAATCGTCTACAAATCGCTGATAGAAACTAATATTACTAAGAAATAGATTTTGTGCATTAAACAAATAAATGCATTCACATTGGTAAAGCACTAAATTAGTGTAAGTATTTGCCACGGATGTGCCCATAGCTACGCCTGTTAACTGAAGAAATAAGGTATTATTAAACATAAACACATTGTTCCTCAGAACTACATCCATAAGGCAACAGATATTGCTAATGAGCCTATGGTCAGGACTAGGTTGAGAAGACAAAAATTCTCTTAGTTCTATTCCCACATCATTGGGGATAACTGTGAAAAGGGACATGATATCAAGTGTCACTAAATAATATTTCTTGGTATTTAAATCAGTTTTTACATTATTATACCATACCCGTAGCTTTGACAATAAATCACAAGTATCCTTTAGAATAGAACTACATTTAGGTAAATAAACTTCTAATTGCCTATGCAAATAAACTGATATGGGTTCAGTAACCCAACCACCTCCAGAGACAATCGGTCTCATGGGTGGATTTTCCAGGGATTTATGAATCTTAGGGATCCCATATAAATGTGGAATCAGAGGACAAGGTACTGTAAAATAGTTAAAAAGATCAATATCTATGTCATTATTAAGCTGCAGCTCATACACAACCATGTTCACATAACTTATACAATTTTTTACATCAATTCTAGTGATAACTTTAAAGGCAGTATCATCATTTAAAAGCAGAGAAACAGCTGAAAAATAATTATCACGATTCATTAAGACAGCCTTGCCACCTTTATCAGCTTGTTTTATAATAATGTCATTACACTGTTGTAAACATTTTAAGGCTTTATACTCAGAGAAGCTTAAATTATATGCCTTGTTTTTAACAGGTTTTAAATAGAGTTCTCTAATCTGAAACTTCAAATGTCATGAAAAGCCTTTAGTACAGGAACACTAACTGGCATAAAAGTGCTACTACGTTTACAACATTTTTCAGGCGCAGGAGTATTACCAAATAGCAGTCTTAAGTTGAGATTCCGAACAAAGATTTTTAGTTCTGTTAAAGCAGAGACAATATTGTCACAACCATATGGTATAAATTTAAAACCTTTACTGAAAAGCGAAAGGTGCGCTGATTGTAATTCAAAAGTGGGGAGGTTTAATACACTGTTCATTTGCGACTTACTTTGTTCAGTCCTAAAGGGCTTTGATTCTTCCTTTTGTTTGTAGATGTAATTTGTGTAGATAACAAGCCCCTCGACTTGGGGGATTTATTTCCAACTGCTTCTGGTTGTTCTAACTGAAAACGCTTAGGTACAAAGCTAAAAGTAAGTTGTTGAGTCTTTTTTCCAGTTAGCGTATTCACGTTGTCAGCGCCATCATTCTTACTTCGTATCCTAACAGATGCGCATGCGCTGCTGGTTACAGACGTAGGTGTAGGTTGTTATAAGTTATGTGAACATGGTTGTGTATGAGCTGCAGCTTAATAATGACATAGATATTGATCTTTTTAACTATTTTACAGTACCTTGTCCTCTGATTCCACATTTATATGGGATCCCTAAGATTCATAAATCCCTGGAAAATCCACCCATGAGACCGATTGTCTCTGGAGGTGGTTGGGTTACTGAACCCATATCAGTTTATTTGCATAGGCAATTAGAAGTTTATTTACCTAAATGTAGTTCTATTCTAAAGGATACTTGTGATTTATTGTCAAAGCTACGGGTATGGTATAATAATGTAAAAACTGATTTAAATACCAAGAAATATTATTTAGTGACACTTGATATCATGTCCCTTTTCACAGTTATCCCCAATGATGTGGGAATAGAACTACTTAGAGAATTTTTGTCTTCTCAACCTAGTCCTGACCATAGGCTCATTAGCAATATCTGTTGCCTTATGGATGTAGTTCTGAGGAACAATGTGTTTATGTTTAATAATACCTTATTTCTTCAGTTAACAGGCGTAGCTATGGGCACATCCGTAGCAAATACTTACGCTAATTTAGTGCTTTACCAATGGGAATGCAATTATTTGTTTAATGCACAAAATCTATTTCTTAGTAACATTAGTTTCTATCAGCGATTTGTAGAAGATTGTCTACTAATATAGAATGGTACTTTGGATGATTTGAATATTTTCATTGATTATTTAAATTCTAGTACTAATTTTTTGAAATTTAAAATGGATGTGTCTGACAGCAGCATATGTTTTTTAGATGTCAAACTGCAATTGAATGATGGCATATTAAACACTAGTATTTATAGAAAGGATGTTAGTAATGGAAGATATACACATCACAGTAGTATGCACGCGCCACATGTCTTTAAAGGTGTAGCAAAATCTCAATTTATTAGAGCAAGTAGACTAACTACTGATAATACTACATTTGTTTCACAACTTGATAATATGGTAGAGGACTTTTTTTCTAGTGGATATGATATGAATTTATTATCCAAGCTTAAATCTGATGTAATGGAAGCTAGGCAGACATCACTTATACCAACTTTTTTGGAAGACAGGTCAAGCCTCACAGATAGTCAGTGCAATAACACCATTACTCAACATGAAATAAGGTACGTCACAACTTTTAATGGTAGGTCAAGTTCAATTAGACAAATTATTAACAGGAACTGGCCCATTCTGATGGCATTGGATGAACTAAAACTATATTGGGCACCAAGCCACATTTTACATATAAAAATATGAGGACGATTAAAAGTTTACTCTGTTATAAAGATTTTTATAGACCCTGTTATACACAATTGGCTGCTAAAACTGGTACTTTTCCATGTTTTAACTGTGTTGCCTGTGCTTACATCTTAGGGAATGGTAGTGATATTTTCACTCATCCTGCTAATGGACAAGTATTTAATTTTAAAATTACAGCTACTTGTAACACCACTTTTGTGGTTTATTTGGCTACCTGCATCTCATGCAGTTCATTTTACGTGGGAAAAACAATACGTAAGCTTAAGGAACATGTTATAGACCATAATTCTGAAATTAGGAGAAATTGTGACAATAATGCACTATGTAAACATATTAAAACTTGTGGTGAAACACATACATTTAAGTTTAGAGTGATTGATGCTCTATGTCCAAATGAAAGAGGTGGTGATGTCAACAACCACCTTGAGCTCAAAGAATTTGAATGGATATTGAGATTAGCTGCTGACATTCATCCTGGTTTAAATAGCACTGTCATTTTAAAACCTGTGTTAGTTAAGCTACGTAATATTGTAAAGTAAATATTTTATACTGTGTATCTACACATCTTTTAATATATTTATATGTATATGTCTTTAATTTTTAATTTGTTTTCTGTCACATGATTTCATTTGGCTGCTGGTCATGTGATTTTAGACCTGTATTTAAGCTTCTAGAGTTTAGTGTTTGAATGTATTAGTATTGAAGAAGGGTTACCCGAAAGCTCTGCTTTTATTAAACTGGTTTTCTCTGCAAGTTTTCTCTTTTAAAAATAGAATATATATTCTGCTGGTTAAGTTAGACCTCAGATCTCCTAGCCCCTAGCCTCCTTTAGCCTCTAAGTTCAGTTGAGGTCAGCTTTTCTTTGTCTCCTTTTCCCCCTCTATTCAAGGCGGTTTTACTACACATCTCGCAGGAAGCTTCTATTTTTAGTTTCGAGTCTCCTTAGGTCCTGCTCCAAGTTTAAGGCAAGTCTGGGTTCCTTTTCCTTTTTAATTTTAGTCAGGTTCAAAGTTCGCAGTTTGCCCTGTGTGTCTCCCTTTATCCTGTTGGGTAAGTTTTTGTTGTCCCTTCCTGTGTGTCTTGTTAGGGGGTTGCTGGAAGGCAAGGTTGTCCTGTGCTCAAGTAGTTGCTGTGTGTGTGTTTTGTGGGTGTTTGACTTTCCAACTAGTTTACTGTGTGATGCCAGCTTGTTTAGGCACCCCCTGACCCCTGCCTGTGTGTTGTGTCCTGATGGTTGTCTTAGCTTTTGTGAAGTCTGCTCCCATTTTAAAGGGGCCTTTGCACCCCCCCTGCTCCAGGTTCCTCCCAAGGATGCGAGTAGCCAGCGAAAGTCCCTCCCAAAGGTCACCTGTGGAGGGCCTCCGAGGTGGGTCCGCCCGTCGCAGGACCAATGTGCGGCTCTGGTGCCCTTGCTGCCGCGAGTTCTCTACAGTGCAACCGTCCTCTGCTCCTCTGAGGTGCTTTGCTTTCCGCCCCAGCCGGCTAAGCAAACCGGGAGCCTGTCGCAGGAGTTCAGCCTTCGGCTCCATCGCCCAAGCCAGGACTCCCCGCGGTGTCCGCTGCTGCGGCTCCCCCCCGGATCCCATCGCTGCGAGAGCTGTGGGCTGGCTCCTCCTGGGCCGGGACTTCCTGCTCAGCTTGGCTTCGCTTCCAAGATCTCCCGTCCTTTCTGACCACTGCCCGGAGAGATCCTCGGTGTAGCAAGCTGTCGGAGGACACATGCACTGGCCCACTCGCTCCAAGCCAGGCTGTTCAGGAACCTCAAGCAGCCCCACTTGAGCCTCTCCTCACTCTCGAGTTGGAGCCTCCTTCTTGAGGACTCCGACCTGGGACCCAGCGTGAGCCGATTCCCTCCGACCTCAGCAGGGCTCGGCCCCCATGAGCCTCTGTTTAAGCCCAGCCAGTTCGGGCTGAGATCTTTCGTAGCCCCCCCTCTTCGGGCCCTCCGCCTCCTTCTCTCCCCTGTTTCGGCCCGGAGGGATTGGTGGCCCGAGCAGTTGACTGTCGGCTCGCCTGCTCCTGAGCCCTCCTTCTTGGAGCCTTCCATTCCTGTCTCAGCCTGAGCGGGGTCTTGTCCCTTCTAGCTTCTCGGCTCCTCGAGCCGAGTGGGATTCCTCCTGTCATTCCCTCAGCTCCTCTCGAGGTCTGTTCAGGTCTCTCCTCCTGAGCTGCCTTCTGCCTCGAGCCTCTCCTGCTCTGGCCTCTGAGGTCTCTTTGCATCAGTCTGGCTCTCCTCCTCTCTCTCTCCAGGCGAGGTTTCTTTGCCCCAGGCATCTGGAACCCTCAGACTCCCCGGGCCCCAGGGTTCCCCTTACCCTCCTTTCCTCCTCTCATTTCAGTTCCCCCTGACCTCTCAGGGGAGGGGGGGGACATCCCCTCAAGACTTCCCCACACAGACTCTCCTCTCCATAGGAGCTCCTCAAACAGAGGGTCCTCCCTCCTCCCACGGACGCCTCCGGAAACAGAGGGCCCCCTGACATCCTTTGGCCCTCCGAGAGCATTTCCCCACCTCCATAGGCTTTTGGATCCGGGAGTTGACCTCGGGCAGAGGATTTCCGACTCGACCCCAACCCGTCAGTCCTCTCATCACCCTAGCTCAGGGATCTCTTGCAACCGGTGGTTCGGAGACCATCGTGTTCTGTCGCCCTCCTGGGGTCACCGGTCGCAACCAAGCATGAACTGTAGTGGCTCCATGGATGTCTCTGTGGGAAGAATGGTGCTACTCTAGGCTTGGAAGAAGGATCCTCCTTTCCTACCTTCGTGCAAACAAAGTTCCTGGGAAACGCTTCCCTAATTTTCTGGAGGCGGATGTTTAGGATCAAGGAAGGATTTGGTCACTTAGATCCTTCAGCTCCATCTTTGTCACTTCACCAGGCTTCAGTACCCCATGGAAAGCGAGCAACTTAGCCAGCAGCAGACCCTCCTTCTGCTGGGCTCAGGAAAGATTTGCTCACTCAGCTAGCTATCCTGACTCGGCCATTTAACTCCTCGGAATGAGTATCTTATGCAGCCGATGGAGTTAGTAGGGTCCTTTGGGACACCCACGTGTTCCTTTGTAGACCCTCTTGGATGCGAGTGTGTGATTTTATGGGAACATGAGCAAGGCCACTCAGGTGCCGTTGAGACTCTCACCTTGTTCAAGATCCAGTACCAGAAGGAACGACCTGCAAATGAAGATTGGGTTCCACCTCTCACTTCCTTCTAGACCGATTTTGCTGGGTCAGTGGGGGAAGATGTGGTTCCGGGAAAGTTTCCATGAGTCCTCAGAACCCACAGGTTCACTCTCCCTCCCTAGATTCGGAGTGGGGGTTGAAGATGCAGAAAGCCAGGGGAGCACAGACCAGAACAGACCCAGCAGGCCAGGAGAGAAGCAGAGAGGTAGCCCCTTTCAGCAAGGGGGGAAGGTGTTGCCCTCAGAACCAGGGAAACCTACGTCCTCTTCACAAGATCGGAGGCAGTCATCCCTGGCAATGGGGGTCACAAGAGCAGATCAGACTTCCGCAAAATGATTTGGGTGTACAGCCGTAGCCTAACAGGGTTCAAAAAAAGACAATAGTGCCACAACCTCAATCACCAAAAAGGGGGCCACCCTCTCGGGGGGTCAGGACTCCTTTCAAAACCCCTATCCAAACAGGGACGAAACCCAAGGACCATAAAACTACAAACACCAAAAGGCAAGATTCAAAAAAGGAGGATTGTTTGCTCCCAGACCTGGTAGTTTCCAGAAATCCACAACTGAAAAAGGCGATAGAAAAGGATTCAGTCAAAAGGCAATACATAAGAGACTCCCTTCCAGAAGACCGCTCCGCTGGGGCAAGATCATTACCACCCCTTCAGTAGCCCTCATCCTGCCCTTCAGCATCAGAGACCGCCGGTTCACCAAATGCATTGCGGTGGTCACAGCTCACCTGACCAGACGACCGCCCCAAAGTGTTTCCTATCTGCCTTCACTGCACCCACAGCGCACTCTCTCCCCTTTCATTACTGGGTCTGCCCTATCACCTAGACCACCTGCCCCCAAGTTGGACTTCGTGAGACCTCCGGCCCTCTCTGCTTTTCAGCAATCAATTCCAGCTTACAGGCCCAGAGTTAAATAAAGAGTCAAATGTTTAATGAACTCCCTTAATAGGCTCAGACTAACAAAAATCCAAATGTTCAGCTTGCTAAATGCCATCAGGAACACTCACCAAGCTGTTTTTGTTCAGCGGGTCAGTAATGCAACTGGTGCAGCCAGTTCCTTCCTTCTTTACAATCTCGCCCAATAAAGGCAGTTTTGTACAGCCTCTTCTAGGCAGTGCCAACACCGCCCTGAGTCCCATCTCCACTAGCTTTCTAGACACATGCCTCTCAGTGGGCTCATCACTTTAACAGTGGTCGACTCCCTCTTCTTCCCTCTGCTCACCTAGATGTTTGTTCCCTCTTGGTCTTTCTCCATCTGCCCATGAGATGCCTCTTCCATCGGCCCAGGTCACAGTTCGGGATGGTGGGTTTGTTCCCCCGGCGCAGTTGGAATACCACCTGCACATAAATGTCCTGGAGATGAGCAGTGCACCACTGATTTGAGCCCTTCCTGGCATTCTATCAACGACTTGATGGCAGGATGACCATTTGGTACAGCAGTGTTTGCAACCATAAATGTTCCACAGATGAGAGCAGTGCTTTTAACGCATGCAAGTACCCTTGGACAACTCTTCCCACACCACAAATTGTAAGCTCTCAGACTTTGGCAATGGGCCGTCAGGCATCAACAAATTGGCCGGGCAGGTCCTATCCCTCGCAGGTCCAACCTATTCCTCGGACAGGCCCTGCAGTGTTCTGGATGAGATTGATAGGGAGTGAAGATCTCCCCTGATTTGGGATTACCCATTCCTGGCAAGTAGGCACTGATGCTTCATCTTTCAACTATTCCCTCAAATCTCCAATGCTAGAGGAAGTGGATTCAATTTTTCCCAGACCTTTCCTCGGGACTCTGATTTCAGTTTTCCATTGATTCCACACTTTCCACCCTTTCCCAGCCCCCTTTTCTTCTTCTAACCTTTCCCCTCATTTCCTCAGCATTGCTCTTTTATCCCCTTTTTTCTCATCTCTTTCAGCCAAATTGATCGCCACCGCTCCAGCCTCTGGCCTCCTGGCATCTGTCTTCGCATTGATCCATTGATCCACCAGGTGTCACCTGGCATCTGTGCCTCAGTCTCCCTCTTTGTCACCACCAGTCGGCTCTCTCTTCCTCTCCCGCCATTGCTCCCTCGCCCTTCTGAGCCAGGCTAGACTTCTTCCTACAGTTTCCACTTCCACTGTTTATGCTCCACTTTGACTTAGTACTAGATTTTTTAGTATTTGGGCAAACGCCCAAAACAACTGTCCTACACCGCCCTATACATATTTGTTTTCTATTTCTGGCGGAGGTTTTTCCTTTGATTTTGTTTTCATTCATTCAGAGCTATTTCACCAGGCTATTTCCAAATTTCATGTTGTTGCTATGACCAAATTTCATGTCTTCATGGTTTAGCATATGGTCAATAGTTGGAGGAGTTTTTCTCTTTGCAGTACAATTTTCTCCTCAAAGCCGCAATGGGATCGTTTGATGTACATTGGCATCCCTAATTCTACCTCCTTTTAACTTTTCTCTCCTAATTCTACCGTTTTTAATTTGGTCACTACAGTAAACTCTATTTTTGCTGTTGGCAAAACTATAGAGAAGAGTTTCTGACTTTCAGGGCTCACTTTTCTGTCTGCATTAAAGATCTGCACATGCTCATCTTTTTTCTGTATCTTCATCTTCATAAAGATTTTCCTCTTTGTTTCTCAAGCCAATATTAACCAATCCCATTGATCTACCAGTTTTCTTCCTCTAATAACCAAACAGATTTTATAACAGCTCTGATTTTTGATGTTCATCGTCAGCTAGGCTTGAACAGACATAGGACTAAACAACAAATACGACATCTCATCAGACCAATAATTTGTGGAAGGAATTGTTGTTCAGCCCAGTCAGGTTGCCTCATCTTCCAACTCTAAAGTGATTCCCATCTTCCCCTATTGACTATGTGTTCAGGCTGTGTACTCTCTTTCTAAGCCAAACTCTATTTGACAAAGATCATATTTCTTTTCTGAGTCATTCTACTTCGTAGCCTTTCAGGATAGACTTCCCAAGCACACTATTTGCAGCGGCCATACTTTCAGCTATACCACTTTTTTACTTCTTGTACATTGGATTTGGCCCATGACTAGGGCCAGTCAAGTTCCACTGTTCTCAAGAGTCTGTTCCATTGAGCCACCCGGGGTACAGGTCCTATCCAGCAAGAATGAAAGGAGAGAGGCACAATAACACATTTTAGAAGTTATGTACCTACCATAACGTTCCATGTTAGTTGTCTTCATCTAGTTCTTCTTCTCAGCGCTTCTCCTCCTTCCCCTCCCCTGGCCTGGACGGAGAGTTCTTAATAGATATTAGATTGCTTCCTCTGTGAGGACTTTTTTTAGGACTTTTAGTCTTTATGGGTCTATAATTATATTAGATTTGCGGTTAGGTTAGTTACTTAGCTGCCAAACGAGATCTGAGGTAGTTCCGCCTCATCATGGGATAGGGGTTGGGTTGCCTGGGTAAAGGAGTTCTCGAAGCAAGCCAGTTAGGTCGAGCCGAGGGCAGGCTCCAACTCATCCAAAGAGAAAAGAAAGGATTAAGACAACTAACATGGAACGTTATGGTAGGTACATAACTTCTAATTATGCTTTATTTTTTCTAGGTATCCTCCTTCCATATCTTTCACCCTTCTTCCCTTTTCCAGGTTTTCATTTTTATCATCATTGCGTTTAAAACCTTTTTTCTTCCTGTCTGTTCATCTCTCGTACTTTCGTTACCATTGCTGGTTACATTTTTCCCTTTTTACCCCTTTTGCTAAATTCCTCTTATCTGATTTTTGGCTATTTGTTAGATACCATTGTTGGTATCCTTCCTTTTTCTTTTTTTTTGAAAATTAGAAAACTCTTTACTTTCTAAAATGGAAAGCCAAAGCTTTCACAGGTTCATAGGTAGGTACTAGGCTATCGGCCCAAGGGCCTAAGTAAGCCTAGCCAACAAGGTTCTCTGGCTTATGCCACCAAGAAAGTTAATTTCCTGTGCACCTGTCGAGCAGAGCCACAGAAATTATCCCTGGGGTGTATTTCCTATTTCCCATCCACTCATCAAGATTTTTCTTGAAGAGTGCTAATGAGGAACTCTGCTTGACATAGATGGGTAGCTTGTTCCAGAATATAGGAAGTCTCTGGGACAGGAATCTATCCCTCCAGCATGTCCTGTTTATTGTAATGACAAGGGTTAGGTCCCTAGAGCATGTAGCTCGTAGGGATTGGGAATTCTTTAGGTGTAGCATGTCCAACAGCTCTGGGTTTAACATAGCTTTATATGTTAGGCAGAGATCTCCTCGGAGAAGCTGGAGTTTTTTGAGTCCGTCAGTGTAGGGCATCTGTTTGAGGTCAGTAACCCTCTTTGTGAGGTACTTCTGTGGCCTTTCCAGCTGCTGCAGATGTCTTGTGAGGTGCATTCCAAAAGGGGAATTGTACTCTCTAATGGGTCTAATGAGTGCCAAGTAGAGGGGGACAATGGCCTCTTTTTTCCTGGATGAGAACACTTTTGTGATGAGATGTGCCAGGATTTCCTGACTGCTGTGGCGATGTGATTATCAAAAGAGAGACTACTATCCACCTGGGTCCCAAGGTCTCTTATCACACATTCAGCATTAAGTAGACTGCCGTTTATGTGGTAGTTCATAGGTACAGAGTTTTTACCAAAGGGGATGATAATGCATTTTTTGGCATTGAACTTGAGGCCATGCCTCTTACACCAGGCATCTGTCTCAGTGAGGCCCTTCTGTAGGATGTCCACATCATTTGGGGACAAGACTATGGCTCCTAGTTTGCAGTCATCTGTGAACTTCATTAGCCAGAGGCCTTCTGTGTTAGCCTGTACTTTAGAGAAGTAGATACCAAACAGGAGAGGTCCCAGGACTGAACCCTGTTGTACTCCACTTGTCACTGGTTTGAAGTCAGATTTGGAGTCTGCAACTTTTACAATGTGTGTTCTGTCAGTGAGCCAGTAGGCAACCCATCCTGTGATGTAGGGATTTTTGCCTAGTTTAGTGAGTTTAGCTATAATTCCAGAATGGGGGATGGTGTTGAAAGCCTTGGCAAGGTCAAGATAGGCTGTGTGAACCACCTTAGTCTCATCTACGGCTTTGGTGACTGCCTCAAAGAAGTCTATCAGATTCAGAAGGCATGATCTGCCTTTCACAAACCCGAACTTGGTGGGGTCCAGAGTTTGGAGGTTACTGTTTGAGTTACATGATGATACATTCCATGGCCTTGCAGACCAGGCTCGTCAGGCTCATAGGGCGATAGTTCCCAGGATCAGTGGTGGCTACCCCTTCGCGGGGTGGGATAACTGTTGCTGTGCACCATTTAGTGGCACACAGCCTGACGTGAGACAGTAATTGAACATGGTGCTTAGGTGGGAAGCCAGTTTGTTCTGAAGTTCATGTAAAACGCAGTCTGGGATGTTGTCCGGTCCCATGTATGCTGTGTTTTGGTTGTAGAGAATGCAGCTTTTACCTGCATAAATGTGATTACAGGGACTCTTCATTCTTCCTGTATAGACATGGGCTCTTTAGGGGGTGAGGGGGGGGGGGTAAAGTTAGCACTGAACCTATCTGCCAGGATGTTGGCAATATGAGTTGGTTCTGTAAATTTCATGCCGTTGTGCTGTAACTCGGAGCAGATCTGTGTGTTGCCATTGAGATTCTTGACATGGCTATAGAATGCTTTGTGGTTGCCCTTAGAATAAGTGCAATTTTGTTTTCGTAGCTTGCTTTGGAGGATCTTATAAGGGATCTCAGCTTCTTACTGAGGCTGACCAGGGAGCTCCTCCACTCATGGGATTTTACTCTCTTTTGCAACGGTTTCTTCCTTCTGTTGTAGAGTTTGTTTATGGCAGGGGTCCACGAGATTGGCTTCCTTTTTTTGGAGGATAGCATCTTGGTTCTGTTTGGGATAGCACAATCCATGCACCTGTGTAAATGCTTATAGAGTGCCTTTGTGTAGGATTCAGCTGTCGTAACTGTATTGTCCATCTGCATGGGTGTCATGAAGTTCGCCACTTCTGTCTTAAGAAGCATGAAGTTGGCATTGGAGAAATTTTTTACCATGGTTTCCTTAATGGTGAGTGGGGGCAGGATGCGGATATCTAGGGTGATTAGCTTATGGTCGGATCTGACCAATGAGGAGTTGACTTCAGGTGTGGGACACCAGTCACTCATGTTGGTCATGACTAGGTCTAGGATATTGTTGCCCCTGGTGAGGGTGTGGATAAGTTGATCCAGGGCATTGGAATTTATGAATTTCAGAAAGCGTTGAGTGAAGGAATTGGTACATGAGTAGTTTTCCCAGTTAATGGTGGGGTAGTTGAAATCATCCATTATTAGGGTGTTTGGTTGAACCCTAATATTTTCCAGTATATCAAGAAAAGAGAAGTGGGAATCCTGGGGCATGGTGGGGGATCTGTAGCAAGCTACAATTTGGATTGCAGTTTTTCCCAGAGTTAGTTGCACTTGGATAACCTCGGATGCATTATGCTGCGCAACTAGCCTGGAGGTGTGGAGATCCTTAATGAATATGGACACACCTCCACCTTTGGTGTTTTGGTCCAGGTTAGATGGCTGAAAAGTGTGGTATAAGTTATAGCCTGGTAATGCAGGGGTGCTCTCTAGAGCCTTGAACTAGATCTCAGTCACTGCACAGATGTCGATGTTCTCAAATTTAAGGAGTGCCTCAAGTGAGTGCATTTTGAGTTTAGACTTGTAGCATTACCCTCAGTTTTTGCTTGCCTATTCCTGTTATAATGGTAAATTTGTCATTTGAACCTTGCCTAAAAAAAGGCACTATAGGGGCGCAAGGCCCTTAGCCAGTATCTGGGTGACAGGTGCAGGCCATCTATGGCAAAGCATCGTGGTCTGTCGACCATGTCGTCCCAGGGAGACAGACACTGGATCCCCTTAAAATGACACCAGAAACTTCACCAATTGTTGAAGTCAATCATTTTGTCCTTGTACATTCTGGCCGATGGCAGGATGCTACTCAGGGCTAGGGTCATACCTGCCTGGGCTACAATATCAGAGAGATCTTTCATGTTTCTTTTCGTGTAGTCCAGGGAGATACGTCTCAGGTCGTTCACACCAACATGGACAATGACAGAGTCATATTTGTACTTGTTGTGGAGTGACCTGAGTGCGTGGGTTATGTGGCGGATCCTGGCACCCAACAGGCAGCTGACAGTAACCTTCTCCTTGTTTAGCTTGGTGAGTGGGACATCACTGTGCCTGACTATAAAGTCACCTATGACTAGTGTGTTTGGTACGTTGTTTTGCCTTATGGGCTGTGGTTTATTGGCACATTGAGTCTGTGGGCTATATGTCTTTTGGGTTATGTTGGGGGGGTGGATGTTGTTGCTTGCGTTTCTGCTTTGGAGGTCTCTGTTGCTTGAGCAGATTATTATTGAGAGCCTCTGCAAATGTTTTTATGTTTCTATGTGCGGATTTTGGTGGTGTAGGTTTAGTGGGACTATGTGATGAGTGTGGTGTGGTGCAAGTGTTTACCTTTTCCACATGACTGTCAAGTTCAGTCTTGGTTGAAGAGAGCTTTACCTCCAGTTTGGCTAGATAAGTGCATCTCTCACAGGTTGTGGTGTTGGGTGGTAGAAGGAGAGGGTTGTTTGTGTACATGAGGCAATTGCTACATTGTCCCAAGATGCCCAGATTCATCAGATAGACAGGAAAGAACACTGGGAGCTGACCCTTGGATATGCCTGAATAAAAAAATACTTTTCTCTAGACAAGTGAGGAAAGTGAGCATAAGAGCTGTTTTTCCCTAAGCAAGTGAGGAAAGTAAGTACAAAAACTGTTTTCCTCTAGGTAAAGAGGAAAGTTGAGTGCTATAGTAATTTGTAACTTATTTAGTGCTAACTACAAGTTCTGAACAAGTGCTGAGCACGAATAAGAAAATTCAAGTGCTAAAACTAAGAATCCGTACCTGGATCTTGTGGTAGATAAGCTAACTTGTGCTTACCACTCCCACTGATAAGCTAGAATGCTTCCCTCCAGCACAAAAAGGCTTGGGGAGCTCAGAAGCTTACACACAGTCCTGGATACAGCAGATCTGTATCTGGACTAGACTAGTTACAGGAAAGATGGGAAACAAGCGCAAATGCGGGCTTTTAAACCAGAAAGTTGAAAGAGATGGAAAAACTGCCATATGGCCAATAAACTACAATTTCTGGGCCAGAAATCACTCTTGTGGTAGATAGGCTACCTAGTGCGTACCACTCCCACTAATAAGCTAGAAGGCTTCCTCCAACATAAAAAGGCTTGGGGGCTCAGAAGCTTACAAACAGTCCTGGATGCAGCAAATCTGTATCTGGACTAGTCTAGTTACAGGAAAGGTGGGAAACAAGTGCAAACGCAGGCTTTTAAACCAGAAATTTAAAAGAGATGGAAAAACTGCCAATAAACTACAATTTTTGGGTCAGAAACCACTCTTGTGGTAGATAGGCTACCTAGTGCTTACCACTCCCACTGATAAGCTAGAAAGCTTCCCTCCAACACAGAATGGCTTTGGGGGGCTCAGAAGCTTACAAACAGTCCTGGATATAGCAAATCTGTATCTGGACTGGACTAATTACAGGAAAGGTGGGAAACAAGCGCAAACGCAGGCTTTTAAAACAGAAAGTTGAAAAAGATGGAAAAACTGCCCAAACGGCCAATAAACTACAATTTCTGGGCCAGAAACCACTCTCCTGGTAGGTAGGCTACCTATTGCTTACCACTTGGCTACCTATTGCTTACCACTTCCACCGATAAGTCCATTTCCTGTGGGCATAAGATAACAAACTCCAATGAGCACAGGGTGTGTGTATATTGTTTAGGAGCAGCCCGTCTTGAAACCCCTTTCCAGATCTGTGCAGGTTTCAATTCTTGGGCTTTAAGCAATAGACAGAATATGATACTACTAACTTCTGCTCCTTCCTCTATAGCTTCTATTTCAGGGGCTCAACACCCACTAAGAAGTCAAAGTCATCTTTGGAGTCTAGGGGTTACAGACAGTCCTCTCCTTTACAGTCTCCAAAACCTGCTTTTGCTTCGGAGCTGCCTGCTAAACAACCTAAGAGGTCAGATCTGACAATGTGGACACTCAAGTCTCCTCAGCCTTGAAGTCCTTGATTTATGCCAGAGCCTATTTCCCCTCAACTGTAGTCCTCTTCTTCACAAGAGACATCCAAAAATAATGTCATGTCCTCCTTCCATATCATCATCTATCAGGTCCTCCAAAGTCTTTCTGAAGCAGATGTGGGTAGGATGATGAAGAATTCCTCAGGGCTCAGATCCAGATGGGAGTTTTACCAGATACAGCTCCCATTGGATCTGTGAGCCTCCAGCCTGTATTTCATCCCATTGTCTCTCCTTTTGCAATGTACGCAACAGTTTCTGAGGCCTTGGATATGAGAATTCTGAGAGCTGAAGTGTCAGATCCGAAGACAGCTATATCTTCGACTCCAGCTGCATCCTCACCTGGTAGGTGCAGATTCCTCTAGAGCAGGACAGGCTTGGAGCTGAAGCATTGGCACTAGATTTGGGGAAATGGTTTAGACTCTGAGGTTTTCAGAGCCGTTACTTCCCCTTCATCATCTTGGAGCTGGTCAGCTTGGGTCTGACTCCTCCCTCATGGCAGGAGCCTGGGCAGGCTAGAGCTTGATAGTTCTTGGAACTTCACCTCCTGTGAGGCTAGCTACAGCTTCTCCCAGTCCTTTTGCCTTTGAGGTGGTGGAAGAGGGCTTTCTCTCACCCAAGAGTTCATTCTTCTCTTTGCATCTTCAGGTCCTACCACCATACCCCCTTCTGATCCACATTCTGAGCCTAATCAACCTACCAGTATGGGACAGCCGGCTTGTATAAGCTTCCAGGCAGTTCCCACGCAGGAACTTCCTGTCTCCTGATATCTCTCCAGATCATCCCACTGAAGAGGTCCCCCGAAAGAGGTTGTGCAAATGGAGTCACATAGATTCCCCTCAGGAATCTTTAACAGAAGACACTAACTTTGATGAAGGGGAGAGGTCCCCAAGATCTCCACCAAAAGATGTTTCCTTTAGACATGTCCTAGAAATTATTAGCCAGAAAGGTGGATGGTCTTCCGATCCATGTTACTAGAAAGAGTCAGTGTTCCTAGAAGACTTTTGGTCCAGCCCATCTATGGCTTAGGTTACCCCTCCAGCAGATGACCTTATAGATTGTGTCATGCTCAGCATGGAAGGAACCAGATATCATGGAAACCCATTCCCTGTCGCCCCAATAAATTTCTTGATCTGCCCAAAGACAGACCTCATTGGAGTAAGGGAATTCCTGTGGATGCCGTGGTTGTGGTGGCAGACACTAAAAAAGAGTCCTCGAACAGAGCTCTACAATTCATTCTTCTAACAGAGAATCTAAGGTGATGGACTGATTTGGAAAGTGTGTTTATCCTCAGCGACCTTTGCCTTGTAGTCACTTAACTACTTGTACACATTTTAACAGATTGCAGAGAAAGTTGATTAAAGAACTCTTAAAGTCTATTTCCGGTCCATGTCAGTAAGGGAACAGCTTTCTTTGCAGCTGGCTACCCTTCTATCCGTTTTCAACACATTAATTAGGTTAATCTGTCATGCAGCAGAATAGGTGCTGACTTCAAGCATAGCCATCTGTAGGCATGCCTGGATGTGCTTATGCGACTTTGCGGAACCCTTCAAGTCTTCTTTCATCAGTGCATCCTTTGATGATTCTTCCTTGTTTGGCCCTACATTAAAAGAAGCACTATCCCATAATGAGCAAGATGTAAAGTCATTGTCTGCTATGGGAATATGTTTTTCTACCCCACAGAGATCATTCTACAGGAATCTGTGTAGAAGTAAAAATATGTGGTTTCCAAAAGTCATAAAGTCCTTTTCAGGACACATGAGGGGAACATCTCCCAGAGATGGGGGGGGGGGGTTCCAATGGATGACACTGCCCTCAAGGCAGAGGAGGCCTGTAAAACCATGGGTTTTGAGATTCTTTCAGATAAACCATTTCAGCACTTCTGAAGGATTGCCAGACTGGTCTTCTCTGGTGGCAGTCAAGGGGTGCTTGTCTCTGTACTCAGAAGCCTGGGGATCAATCACAAGACACTTGGGTGCAAAAAATTATATCTAGAGGATATTTCATTCCCTTTTTGCAAATTTCACCATCCAGTGTGCTAGCAGACAAACTGAGCAGGTCTGTTGTGATGCCTCATGAGTGGTCTGTCAATCAAGCAATGGTGGAGAGGATCTTCTGTCTATGGGGTCAACCTTGCTGCGATCCTTTCACCTCTCCTATCAACAACAAGTGCAGCAGATTCTTTGCCCTAATCCCCCCAGCAGGAGTAACCAAGAGATGCTCTAGTTTATGTTTGGCCCCCTGGTCTCCTTAATGCTTATCCCCCCCATACCGCTAATCCCCAAATTTCGTCAGAAAGCACTTTGGCGAAAGGGCAAAGTTATCCTCATTGTCCTTTTTTGGCCTCATCAAGTATGATCTCTCTTCCTTTGGTGTCATCTTCTATGTCCTCCTTGGACACTAGATCCCAATCCATATATTATCTCTCATCCCATAGGGGTGGCACACCCAGACATTCCAGGACTGAAGCATGGTTTCTCTGATTCCAGTGATGGCTAGACAGACCAGGATTTCTTCCCTGGTTCATCATCTTTTGCTATCATCCCAAAAGGCCTCCACTACAAAATTTTACAAAAGGAAATGGAAGAGATTTTCTTACTGCTTTGCTTTTACATTTGCTGTTATAATATAGACCCGACAGAACATATGCTCATCACAAGCTGGTTAAGCAACAGTTTTCCTTTGGGATGGTCTGCATTTTTGCTTGCAACGGAATAATTCTCTCTTTGAGACATGGACCATTTGATTGGCAGGCTGTTTCATCTTCCCCTTGGAGCCAATTTGGTAAACAACTCTGAAGTTTTGTCTCTTGGAAGGTTCTTTCCTTAATAACTATCAGCTCTGCATGAAAGTATTTTCAGCTTCAAAGTCTTATTTGTAGAGACTCATATGTAATGTTTAAAATATTTTTCTTTACAAGTAAGAATGCTCTTCTCTGCAGCATCCCTCAAGTGTAGTCATTTCTTCTACTTCTCAAAAGTGGTGTGAGAAATGTCTGTTGATTTCCTCACTGTCTTTAAGAAGGCAAAACATAAGAGAGAATGAACACATCATACCATGTGTGTGCAACTTTGCATTGTCAACTCAAGTTTTACAAGTAGTGAGCTTCTGAGTTCAGGAAACCAAACAAAACTTTTACTTAGCTGTGCAAAACCTTTCTAAGTGAATTGTTAACTGCATTGTGTTTTGCCATTAGGTGATGAATTTATCATTTAAAAAACTGTTCACAAACACTGCTCCATCAGAGTTGTAGTTGTTTCCATTACTTTTTTTCAGAATACTTGCTTTGCAGCCTTATGCTTAAGCCTCTTGATATTTTTAAACAGCTTTATTAAATTATTCACTTTAGGCATGGGCAAACATACATTAATGGAAAAGAAAACATTTTTAACATTTTTCAGTTTAAATACAATGTATATCACATAGTTTCTTTGCTACTATCTTCAGACCAACATTACAAAACTTTCTTTTCTGAGTTCTTGCCTTCCCTTAAACCTCAGTCCTAATCCTTTTGAACATTATTATGCGTGTATAGTTTCCACGATTTCCATTTACTTCTGTGTAATTTGCTCCTTCCCTTTTTTAAAGATCCCTCTCAGTTCTTTTATCTCTTTTATAATATTCAATACTTTGGATACAGTTGGTGTAGACTGATTTACATTTTCTAGTAATTGCTTTTTTGGCAGCCTACAGAATTAAACTTAAAGGCCTTACTACATTTAGGCAATTAGGATCCTGTATCCTAGCTCAAAAGAATAATTTCCATACCTACAGACATTTCATCTCTCAATATTTCTGATAGAGTATTCTGTAAGGAGTTTTTAAAATCTGGCAACTCATTATACTGCCAAAACATATGTTCCCAGGTACCTCAGTCTTCTCCACCCCACTTCCAGCATTTACTATATATCTGAAAAACAAATATTTTAAGTCTACTTGAAGTATAAAAATACCTATTGCAAACATTTCCATGCAAAGATCCTAAACCTTATGGACTTAGATGAATACTTGGGAGCCATACATATATCTTCTTGTTATTTTCTTGTAAATTGCTTTTCCAGTCTCTCTTCCCAGTCTTTTCTAACCTCCTCTGATTGATTGTTACAGTTATCATGCAATATTTTATATGCCCTGTACATGATCCCTTTTTAACAGCTGCTTCTCTTCTAGATTCAACTAAAAACTCTACCAGAGCAGTCTTTCACTTAAAATCTCCCTATCCCCTTTCTCTTTGCCTGTACTCTGAGACCAAACCCTGCTAAGGAAGGCAGTCCCTAGCCTGCAATCTAAGTGTCTTCTTGGCCTCATCCCACTGTATTACCTTTTCAGCTTGAGATATTTGCTCCCAATATCTTGGTTCCTTTGCCAGGTTTCTCAAGTACATTCCAGCCCCCTGTTGCCTTTTTTTCTGCATCCCCGTTTGCAGTCATCCCTGTTTGCAAAATCTTCTTTCTCTATTCTTGTATTGGCTTAGTTCTTAGAATACTTACCACTCCTTTATGAATATAATATTGTCTCTCCGTTTTTTCATTTCTCTCAGGTTTTTTGGGTTTCTAATACCATGACGGGAATGGACCCCATTCCTAAATCAAAGTATGATTAAAGTTCATGAAATTAGTATTGTTTCAGTCTTTGATATCAGCCAGAAGTACTCTTTGCAGCACTCGCAATGTGCCCAGTAATGACTCCTCCTGCAATTCCTACAGAGTTACATGTATTGGTGACATGTCTAAATACAATTGTAGATTCTTTTTTATAAGGCGGATTGCTCCTACTACTATCTGAACTATAGCCATAAAATTACAAAGCTTCCACCACGGCCAACAATTTTACTCAGCAACCTTTAGCTGCTTTGATATATTTCTTTTATTTTACTATTGGAACTATCTTGGTATTTTTCTTCCACATTGCTCTCCTTTCTGCCTGCAGATCCTGATATTTTATGACTTTGTGTCTCTCTGTAAGCAAGACACTGTAGTCACTAGGTGTGGCAATTTCAATGATCAATGCTACTTTTATCTTCTTTTCCTGGACCACTATGACCGGTTTTCTAGCATTTATCTTCTGAACTGTTGGTAATGGGTGATCCCATGTGATGTAAACGTCATTTTCTGTGATGCTTTGTGGCTCATGTTTCCAGTGTTTTCAGCCACTTCAATACCATAATGTTTGCACAATCCTCAGTGTAACAGTCTTGCCACATTATTATGCCTTTCAGTATACAGTCCTGCCATTAGCATTTCAGAACCAGCAGTGAGGTGAGCAACTGTTTCCAATTCGGTTTTACAAAACCTACATTTGTCTGTTTCCCCCACATGTTCAATAGACTTGGTAAACCAGTGTGTACATAGCCCACTATCTTCAGCAACCAATATTAACCTTTCATCTCTTGGTTTGAATTTGCCTCCTCTTAACCATTCCTGCATTCATTCCTGATCAACATAAGGTTCTTCCAGAAGTTTTCTATACTTGCAACTATATTTATGCATTTTCCACATTTCTTGTCTTCTCATCTGGTCCTTCAACTTATATTCTTTCATTCTTTCTTTTGTTTTTTGGCACATTCAGTTGCTGCCTGATTTTTATCTACTTCTAGTTTGATTTCCATTCCTGCTTAATGCCAATATGCTTCAGCTAGATTAGGCAGAGAAGTCATCTTAGATTTATTCTTCTCATGTTTCATAACTTTCACTATGTTTGGGTCTTGTGAGGTCAGCAGATATGTGTGGAGTCCCATGATTGCAGATCTATACATGTAATCAATTTCAAGGAGGCTCATCCCTCCTTCATAACGGGGAATATATAATCTTGGTATGCACTGTTTTTTATTAATCATTTGGTGAGCATGAAACATCCTTTTTGTTTTCCTGTCTAATCTGTCCAACCCGTTTTGGGGCCAGTCAATCACTCCAAAACTGTAAGTTAGGACAGGCAGAGCAAACTGCTTTATAGCTTGGATTTTGTTCCTAGATGTCAACATTTTCAGGATTAATTTAAGTCGTCTAACATATTCCTTGCTAAGCTTTATTCGCATTTGTTCATATTTTATTGTTGATCCTTCATCAATTCCCAAGTATTTATATACTCCCTCTTGCTCAAGTTCTTTTATATCACATTCTTATGTTTTGACAGCTTGCAGTTGTGCTTTCAGTTCCTCATCTGATGAGCTGTACAGTTTTAAATCATCGACAAAGAGAAGATGAGAAGTCTTTATACTTCATTTTCTAGGAGAAAAAAACAAAAAGAAAATTCTAGCAAAGCTAGATTTTCCACTGTGTAATTCCTTAAACCTCTTGTATTAGAGGCAAAATCGGATATATAAATTACCCTTTAAGGACATCAGGTGTTTCAGCTAAATGGCATTTCTGAATGTCCATGGCTTTTTCTTTTAAGTGTGTTTATGGACGAATTCAGGCCAATGAAACCAAACCGCAGTAGCTGTGGACATGCATGTTTCTGCCTTCTTATGGCATCATCAGCTCAGAATAAGTGGAATGTTTGGCTAACATTTAGAAACACAGAGTTGTCTTACCCAACTGATATCCATAAACCTTATGGTGACTGCAAAATATCAATGAGTAAAAAGGTCACACAAGAAAAACAGTCGTTTTAAAAACAAAAAGAAAAATCTTGCCATTTAGCTGAAACACCTGATGTCCTTAAAGGGTAATTTGCATATATCCCATATCGCCTCCAATACAAGAGGTTTAAGGAATCACACAGTAGAAAGTCTAGCTTTGCTAGATTTTTCTTTTTGTTTACTAACCGATTGATTTTATGTGTGATCTTTTTACTCACTGTTTTTATTTTCTAGGAGCCAAGGTATAGTCATGGCCTGAGCTGTTAAGTAGACAACTTAATGGGTTAAGGGCAAGACAGAATAGCAGCGTTGGCAAAGAGTCTCCCTGGAATATCCCCCTTTGAAATTTTATCCCTGGAATAATAATTTGTCCTTTATCATGGATTAATTGCAAAGTGGTCTGCCACTGTTTCATGATCACTGTAATGTAGTCAGTCAGTGTAGGGTGTATCTTAATACATTTTTAGGCACTCTTTTATCCATGAATGTGTGATACTATCAAATGCTTTTTTATATTCTTAACTAAATATTCTGTATGGGTGTTATTCTCCGTAAGGATCTGCATCCAAAATCCCACTCTCTCTTTCTTGAATTTACCTCTTGCTTCATCATCATCCCTTTCCAACTTGAATTATAACCTTCTGCTTGTGCTACGTATATGAGCCTTAACTGTGTAGCTCAAAAATGTCTCTTCAAATCAGCTAAATCTAAACTACTTTGTTCTATTGTTAGGATCAACTTATCCCTCTCACTAAGAAACATCTTTATTAAACCGTCATGTATAACATAGGCAATCTTACATTTATATAAATAAAAATAAATCATAGTGACTCAGTTGCAAACATTATACATTGCAAACCATGCCAACACAACTGTAGCTGCAAACATCATACATCACTTTTAATTTATCCAGTCATTGTTAGTCAACCATTACATAGCTCATTCAAATCCTGCCTTCTTTTAAATGTCGTTCCTCCTCTGCATGTATTGATCCCACATTATTTCCTATTTTTACTATGTAATTTGCTCCTTCCATTTTCTAAATATCCCATTTCCAGTTGTTTTATTTCTGTTACTATCTTTACTCCTTCTAGTAAACTTGTTGTAGACTTGATTACCATTTTCTAGTAATTGCTTTTTTGGCAGCCATCATAATTAGATTCAGCAAGGCCTTACTATGTCTAGGTAATTCCGATTCTGTATCATAGCTCAAAAAAAAATAATTTCCCTAGTTACTCCAATTTGCTCACTCAACATCTCAGACAGAGCAGTCTGCAGGGAATCTTTAAAGTCTGCCAACTCATTACACTCCCAGAATATATGTTCCCAGTTACCTCTTTCTTGCCTATCACCTTTGCTGTCGACCTGAGGGAAAATTCTTTGGAGTCTCTTTGGGGTATACAAATACCTATGTAAACAGTTCCAAGCAAAGATCGTAAATCTTCTAGATTTTGTTGCATATTTGGGTGACCTAAATATATCCCTCCATTATTTCTTTGGAAACTGCTTATCCAGTCTCTCTTCCCAATCCTTCCTAACCTTCTGTGATTGATTATTATAGTTATCATGCAATATTTTATACGTTTCATTAATTATTCATTTCTTACAGCAACTTCTTTTGTAGATTTTACTAAAAACTCCACCAGTGCTAGTCTTTAATTTAGGACCCCCTGTTTCCTTCTCTTTGCCTATACTCCAGGACAGGAAAGGCAATCTCTAACCTGCAGTCTTCCCATTCGGTTACATTTCCCTCTCTAGTTATTTGCTCCCAATACCTTGGTTACTTTGCCATTTTTCTGCAATTTATTCCAGCCCCTCTTGCCTATTGTCTGTATCGGCAGAATATCCTTTCTCCATTCCCATGTTAGCTTAGTTCTTATAATACTTTTTGCTACTTTATGAATATAATATTCTGTATGGTCTCTCCTTGTTTCCTGAGCCCCCCCCCCATTTCATCATAATTTCTTTCCACTTTAAATTGTACGTTTTAGTTTGTGGAATATATGGAAGACTTAACTGTGTTGCTCTGAAATACCCCTTCATCTCTGGTACTTCCAGTCTGCCCTGTTCTATTGGAAGAATAAACTTATCCCACATGACTCTCACCATCTTCCCCTTCCAGATAAAATCCTTCAGGTGTTTATTAATTGCTATCCACAACTTCTCGTCTGGTTGTTAAAAATATGCCTGACCTGTATGTAATACTAAAGGGAGTGAAAACATTATAACGGTTTGTATCTTACTATTGATATCGAAATAACAGAGCTTCCATTTTCTCAGTTTTTGTATTATCTTTTGTTTAGTCTCTTCCCACATATCCTTAGCTGCAACACCGGTATAATTTTTAATCCATACTCCTAAATACTTGTCTTTATCATGTCCCCATATGAAAGGATATTGCTGAACAAATCTGTATGTGGATACATAATTTACTGCTATTGCTTTTGTTTTAGCTTAATTTTATATCCTGAAAATGTCTGAAGCTGTTGCAATATGTTCCACAGCACTGTAATGTACCTTTCTGGTTTTGTCAGGTATAAAATAATGCAACTACAACTGCAAATAGAGCCAGCTTCTCTTGACTGCCATAGCAACTATATCCTTGAATTTCTGAGTCCCTTATTTACTTTGTCAATGGTTCTAAATATAGTGCAAATAACAAAGAGGAGAGAAGACACCCCTGTCTGGTTTCTCTGCTCATGCAGAGATTATCAAAGAGGACCCCACCCACTTTAATTTTCACCTCTGATATCCTCACAATCAACCTTATAATTTTATCAGAGAATGCAAACGTTTCCATTGCTCTGCTCTTAAAGTCCCAGCTTACTCTGTCAAATGCTTTCTCTGCATCATGACCCTCCAAACAGCAGTGATATTTTCTTACATTATGCTTCCCTCTGGATCATAACTGTTCTAGTAATGTTGCCAAATTTTTGGCTCCCCTCCACAAAACCACATTGATCCATATCTATCAATTTTGGCATCACTTTTGCCATTTATTTCGCTATTATAGACATAGACACTTTATAATCATGATTTAGTGTTGAAATGGGCCTGTATGAAACTAGATCTGATGGCTGTTTACCCTCTTTAGGTATTACAACTTCTACCACTTTCTTCCAGGATGTTTGTACTTCTCCACTTAAAATAGTGTTAAACAAAACCTCCCAGACCTTTATCATTTTTTCCCTCCTAGCTTCCAAACTTCCACAGGAATACCATCTATTCCTGGGAACTTTCCTATAGATTGGTTATACATCACCATTTTTATCTCATCTCCTTCTATCCTAATGTTAGTAATTCAGCCTCCTCTACCTTTGACATTGGCATATTTAATTCCTCCATAAACATTTCCATTTGTACATTTTCTTGATTTCCATATTCCCCTGCTTTATACAGACTTTCATAGAATTTCCAAAATATTTCTAATACTTCTGTGGGATCCCTTGTTATCTTCCTTATTATAGGCTCCCAAAGCTTAGTGACAGCCCTTTTTACTTTCTGTTGCCTGAGTCGTTGTGCTAACAGTTTTAGTGCTCTAGAGTTATTATCAAAAAATAATTGCTTAACAGCAATCTTTTTTAAACTCATGAATATTATTGAGTTAATCCCTTATTTTCTGTTTAGCATTCTACTGTTACTCCTCTTCTTGTTTTGTGAGAATCCCCCCTATTTTCAATACTTTAACATTGGTTAGTCCCTCTAAATAATTCTTGTTACTTAACCATATCTCCCTTTCTTTTATTTCCAACCTTTTTTTTAAATTACACTTGAATTTTATTTCATTCCCTAGCTATATTTTCAGAAGAAATTTCTATCTTCTTTAATAGCTCCTGAATAATTTCTACTACCCATTCCTTAAATTCTATTTTCTTTTTGCAGTTTGCATACATTGTTAATCAATCCATGGCTGATGCCATATCAGTAGCACTACAAATCTCCCTTGAGCATTTAGAGGGCAAAGACAACTATGTGAAGATACTGTTCATAGACTTCAGTTTTGTATTTAATACAGTGGTACCAATGCAATGGAATCAGTAAACATTTCTGTAACTGGATCCTGGACTTCCTGACTGAGAGACCACAGAGGGTGTGTTCAGGTAAGAACACATTAAAGTGCGTCATGATTAACACCAGGGTTCCACAGTTATGTGTTCTTAGCCAACTGTTATTCACCATCCTGACCCACAACTGCTATGCTAAGCACAAGTTCAACCATATCATCAAGATTGCTGATGACACCACAGTCGTGGGGCTCATCAGAAAGGAGGATGAAAGGCTGTACAGAGAGGAGGTGGCATCTCTGATCAGTTGGTGTGAGGGGAACAGCCTTGACCTGAATGTAATCAAGACCAAAGAGATTATCAAAAGAACAAACCACCTAGTATTCAGGATCAATAGTGAGAGTGTGGAGAGGTTTAAGATTATGAAATTCTTAGGTGTACATATATCAGGGGATCTCTCGTGGTTGGGAAACACCAGCCAACTGGTCAAGAAAGTGCACCAATCCTTCCACTTTTTAAGAAGGCTGAAAAAAGCTAAGCTTCCTCCTCATATCCTCTCCACCTTCTGTAGAGGTGCACTAGAGAGTATCCTCACCTACAACTTCACAGTGTGGTTTGGAAGCAGCACGGTTACAGAAAGGAAGGTACTACAAAGAGTTGGTGAGGGTTGCAGAGAAGGTAACAGGTTTCAGTCTTCCATCGATGCTTCTTTATTCTGCAAGAAGCATCTGAAAGGCCACCAAAATAATACAGGACAACACACATCCTGCAAATGGACTGTTTAATCATCTGGCTTTGGGCAGAAGTTATCACAGTATTCACTGCAGGACTACAAGATTCAGTAACAGTTTCTACCCTGCAGTGATTAGACTTCTATACTTACATATATTCCAAGTAAGTGCAATATTTAGTTATTATATCCATAGTCACTATTATTTAACTCATTCAAGTGCATTATTAGACAAATAACTTAGGCATTGTTCATTCTGTAGTGTGTTTTGTATTACTTTAAATAGGGTAGTTAATTTACCTCAGAGGAGGGAATTCTTTTCATAAATGGGTGTCGGTAAATGTCTCTGCTCTTACATGTGTGTATTGGGATTAGTATTGTATGTGTTAGTTATGTTTATTCCCCTACTTGTATGTGTTGTTTCACTTTCCTCTGGAATCTCAAGAACTGAGCATATGCACAAAATTTTGTTTAGGCTACACGTGTGTAGTTCTTAATGACAATAAAGTTTACTTTGACTTTGACTTCAGCAGATAGGTGGGAGAGCACCAGTGTCTTATTTTTATTTCATTACCCTGTGGTTTTATTTTATTGGCACAAGATCTGAAGTAGTTATAGGGTGCACATCAAGACCATCAATTAAATGCACATGTTCCTGCAAAATATCAATTCTGTCTAGCCTAGCCTCAGTTTTTGTATCTTGGGGAATGATATGTAAATTCACTCCGAATTCCTAGTACTGAATTCACATCTTCGTTGCCGAATATTTTCATAAATACCTTTATAAATCTATCCTACTTTGTTATATTGTCCTTCCTGGGGCCCCCAGACACATTTTCACCGTTGCAAATCAAATTCCAATCCCCACCAATAAGTAATATTCCTTGCTGAAAACTGATTATTACTACTAGAATTTTTTTAAGCTCCATTATAGCAGTTTCCTGTGGAATATAAATACATGCTAGTATAATCCTCCTCCCTTGCCAGTAGCCCCTTACTACTACAAATCTACCTTTATTGTCTTTTTTATTCTCATCGAATACTATTGGAGTTCCTCTTGTAATTAATATATAAGTATCCCTCTCTTCTTTATCACATTCACATTTTCAGTTATTTCCAAGTGTGTCTTCTGTAGCATAGCTTTTTGCACTGTACATTTTTAACATATTTCACCACTCTTTCATTGTTGTATTTATTTGTGAGACCATTAATGTTTAAAGACATTATATAAAGAATCATATTCTTTAGGGATTATTATTACCACCTTTTTATGTATGACAGTTTTGTTTGTTAAATGTCTAGTTCCAGATTTTGTGTTACATGCATGCACTGTTTGGCAGGTTCATTTTTTATACAACTGTTTCTTGTCATTTCAGTTTGAGCCTGTGTCACATCTTGCAGAACTTTTTGTTTTATTGAAAACCCTCAAACAAAAGTGCACACACACACACACACACACACACACACACACACACACACACACACACACACACACACACACCAAATACCCCCTAAAACCTATTAACGTAATAATAACACACAAAACTATGTGCAGCTTCAAATATTATAGTTTTACCCTCCTAACAGGAACAATTGTTCCAAAGAGAGAGCCATGCTCAGATAGTCAAGCTAAGCTAAAAGAACAATTATCCATACTAAGATGCATGGCAGAGTTTGTGATTCTATTAAATGCTCTCTGGTTTTGCGCTATCTTTATAGGTCTTTCAGCTGGGAAACACTTGAGTAAACATTTTCTCCAAGCCATTTCTCTCTATCAGATTGTCTGCTGGAGACATGAGTAAACATTTTCTCCAAGCCATTTCTCATTATCAGATTGTCTGCTGGAGTCATGAGAACTAGATACAAAACTCTTTACTAGAAAAAAGCCTTATAATATTCAATATTTTTCATTTACTTGCTTCTCTTAAAACTTGTCACTATATAAAGCTAATGGCTTTAACCAAGTCATTCCCCTATGCATTAATGAGAAAAAGCACACTATTTTTTCTTTGTCATGCTGTTTTAACAAGATCTTTTTTTGTTTGTTTGTTACATTGCAGTAACTGCATTTCTTAAGCTTGAACAAGGAGAAAAAGAGAAAGAAAAAAAAGAAAGAAAAAAAAAACCAGGAGCACCTATTTACATTAGTATTTCCTTTACACTTAAAAATAACTGAAAAACGTTCCTTTATAACATGCAAAACAAATCATGCACCGTTTAACTAGTACTATTAAGAAAACAATTTGTTTTACTTACAGTTAACTTTGCCCCTCCTCTTCACTTCTCCTGAGTATTTTTCAGAACATTAATGAAGTAGGGCATATGCTTTAGAGTCGCCTACATGTTTAACTAAGTCCAAAAAAGTCCAGCATTTCCAAATTTTTTTGTTCTGTCTTGTTTTGCAAATATAATTATTGCTTTGTAATCCCATGTTTGTCAGTTTCCAGGTTACTGATTTTATTCTCCAAAGATTAATGACATGAAGTAGGGCACATGCTTTAGAGTCCCCTACAAGTTTAACAAAGTCCAAGAAGTCCAAACTTTCCAGATTTTCTTGTTCTATTCCTGTTCATCTCCACCTGCCATATACTGTCTCTGGTTCATTTCCAGTGCATTCTCAATTATTCTAGTCAACTCCTGTGCCTCTCCCCCTCTCTCAAACATTTTCTGTTGAAACACTGGGAAATGTTTCACTGGTCTTTATTACCAGAAGAACAAAAAAAACAGAATCTACTGTCTTTACTAGCTCACTTTTTATTGAACAAACTTTTGTATTTCTTCCTTAGCATGTACTTCATCAAAAATTATTTTTCCTCCAGGGAAAAATATTCTAAAGATAGATGGGTGCAGCAGTTTGAATCTCATGCCTGCTTCTTGACATTTCCTGAACATTGGAATAAATTTACTCCTATTTTGCCTGGTGTACAATGAGTAGTCATTCTTCACAAACACTCTGCAGTCTCCCACTTTTAGTATTTTGTCCTTCTGCTATAGTTTTGTCAGAATGAACTCCTTCTTCTGGTAAGACTGCATCTTTACTATTAAAGGTCTAGGTTGTTTTCTCATAGCCAGATATTGAGCATACAGTATGCCCTTTCAGTTAACAGTTCCTGTTGTGGAATACCATTCCAGTTGTTTATTTGTGCTTTCATGAAATTAATACCATCTTTTCCTTCCAGTTTCTCAGGTACAGCAGAAAATCTCAGGTTTTCTTTGTATGTTCTGTCCTCTAATTCTATTATTTTTTGGAACATATCTTCTTGTGCAGTCTCGTATTCAGCCAGCCTTTTCTTAATTTCTACCTCCGAGTTTTGCAGTTTTATCTCCTTATCCGAATATCTGTTTCAAGCTTCTTCCATTGTTTCCAGCCTTTTATTGTTTGTGTTGATATACGTCATCATTGTTTCATTTATTTTAGTCAGGGCTGTATGCAGTTGCATTATACTTTCCTCAGGGTTACTGGAAGTCATGTCTGGAGCTTGCACTGCTTTTTGCTGAACAGCAGCAGTACTTTTCCCAGTCAGTATTTTTTCATCACCTTTTGTAGCTGTTTTTCCTTCAGGTCCTCTAGATTTCTTTTTACCTGGCGACCAGGCAGTGCACCCATTAGCCTCTGCTAAGTTTCTGTTTTCACATTTTTTGTCACCTTTTGTAGCTGTTTTTCCTTTAGGTCCTCTAGATTTCTTTTTTTTCCTGGTGTCTAAGCAGTGCACCTACTAGCCTCTGCTAAGTTTCTGTTTTCACACTGGGAGAGCTAGAATTAAGCTCTTCCTCAATGTGCAACCATCTTCGAAGTCCAACTTATCCCTCCTAACTCTTATCCTTTTTCTCTCCCTGATAAATTCCTTTAGTTCCATTATTGTTTACAACTTCTCCTCATGTTGATAAAAGTATGCCTGACCCATATACAAAAGTATAAGGACTAAAAATATTTTCACTGCTGAAAGGAATGAAATTTATTGGAGAAAACTGACAAAAGAACCAATGCATTGTTAACAAATAATTAGAAAGGGAAAGGGAATAGAATGGAAACAGGCCAAGAATTTATTTGGACTGCATGCTAGAGATTGTCTTCCCTGTCAAGGATTGATATCAAAGTATAGACAAAGAGAAAGAAACAGGGGGAGCCTGTGCAGAAGACCAGCACTGGTAGAGTTTTTAGTAGAATGTAGAACAGAAGCTGCTGTTAAAAAGGAATAATTAGTAGAGCATATACAATATTGCATGACAACTGTAAGAATCAGAGGATGTTAGAAAGGATTGGGAAGAGAGATTGGATAAGCCATTCACAAAGAAACAATGCGGGAGATATGTATGCCTCCCAAATATGCAACAAAGTCTAGAAGGTTTAGGATCTTTGCTTGGAAGGGTTTCCATAGGTATTTTTGTATCGCAAGTATTCTCCAAAGAATATTTCTTAGGTAGATAGCAAATGTTCGAGGTGTGATGGGGAAGAATTAGGTAATAGTGAACATATTTTTTGGGAGTGTAATGAGTTAGCAGACTTTAAAAATTGCCTGCAGACTACTCTATCAGACATACTAGGTGAGCAAATTGGTATGACTAAGGAAATGAAATTCTATGCTATGATACAGAATCTGAATTGCCTAGACATAGTAAGGCCTTGCTGAGTCTAATTATAGTGGCTGCCAAAAAAGTAATTACTAAGAAATGAAAATCAAAGTCTAAAGCAACTGTACTAGAAGTAGTGAGTATAGTAACAAACATAAAATGACTGGAAGTAGGATGTTTATTAAAGGGTAGGAGCAAATTACATAGAAGGAAAGGTGATTGTAGGAACAATACATGCAGATGAGGAATGAGGTTTAAAAGAAGGCAGGATTTGAATGAGCTATGTAATGTTAAACTGACAGTGACTGGATTGATTGTAGGTGATATATAATGTTTGCAACTAAAGTATTGTCAATATGGTTTGTTTTCGTTTATTTAAATGTATGATTCTCTATATAGTATGTGTTAATTTAAACAAGATGTTTCACTTTGACATATGTAAGCTCAACTGTGGCTTCGGAGGAGGCCTTCTCAGTGCGGGGTGGGACCATGGTTCTGAAGAAGTCTGTTTCAGTTCTAGGCTCCCATCCCTCTAAGGAGGGCCTGCCTTCCAAGCCATGGAGAAGGCCTTGTCCATGGTGGGTAAACAGTCTATGCTCTCCACATTAAACCAAATGATTTGTCTTTCCCCATGACCAGAGCTTGCATCAGTCTCTGCCCTGGGACAGAGGGCACAAAAGACTCGGAATCAAATCACAGTGGTTATGTCATCTTCGGATACCTCTATGGAACACCCCACCGAAGAGGTGCCTTCGAAAAGAAAGTGCAAGAGGAAGCACTTGGACACCCTGGAGGAGTCCTACACTGAAGATACCAATTTCAGTGAGGGGTAATGTTCCCCAAGGTCACCCCTGGAAGACATCTCATTTGGAGACATCCTGGAACTCCTAAACTAGAGGGGTGGCTGGACTTCCCTCTAACCTTCTTCTGAGGAATCGGTATACCTGGAGGCTTTTCATGCCAGACCGTCTGCCTCTTGGATCTCTCTACCCGCTAATGATCTCATTAAATTGAACGCTCAGCGGGTATGGAAATTACCAGATTCCATCGAGCCAGTCCCAAAGAAATGAGACAGAATCCTATCAGCTCCCCAGGATCAGCAACATTGGGCCAAGGGAATATCAGTAGATGCCATGGTGGTAGCAGCAGCCACTAAAAAGTAGCTTGCTGATGAAAGTCCAACTATACATCCTCCTAATAAAGAATCCAGGACACTAGATAGATTTGGGAAGTGTTTATTCTTCATCGGGTCTATATTAAATACTTGAAGAGGCATTGCAGCGAACGCCTCTTTATCGACACATACACTGCAAATGCACAAAACCGTGAACACTGACATTAGTGATTTCTTTCCCTTTGAAAGAAATCACTTGGCCATCCCTGTAAGTTTGCTGTTTTCCCCACTGTAGTATGATCTCAGAGTTGGTATATTTAGTTAGGGGGGTGTAGGTGGCAAAGCTCCCACTTTGTCATGTTTGTAATGATGTGTTTATGTTTTGAGGCAAACAATTTCTTTCCCAGGGAAAGACATTGCTGATGTCAGCATTTGCGGTGTTGTGCATTCACTGTGTATGTGTCGATGAAGAGGCGTTCACTGAAACACCTCTTTGGTGATATGATATAGATCCTCTTCATCAACCTTTGCACTAAGGTCCTTGAATTACATTGCACATTTTGCAAGACTTCAACGGGATCTAATAAAAGAACTATAAGACACCATCAGTGGAGCAGTAGTTGAAGAGGTCTGAGACAAAGTAACTTCTCAGTTGGCAACCCTAGAATCGAACTCCCACTTGTCTATGAAGCTAATTTCACATGCTGCCAAAAGGATGACAAGGGAAGCAGATTCAGGCATAGCCATTAGATGCCATGCCTGGATGCACTTATGTGAATTTGTGGAGCCATTCAAGTCTTCTTTCATCAACACTCCATTTGACGGAACATCCATGTTTGGTCCCAAAGTTAAGGAAACCCTAGCCAGATGTGAGAAAGATGGAAAGACGCTTTCTGCCATGGGTGTATGCTTCGCCACTCCTCAATGGCCTTATTCTAAGAACCAGAGAAGTGGAAAGCTCTGGTTCAAGAAATCTTAAGGGTCTTTCCAGGAATCACACTCACAAGGCAATGACTTTCCCTGGAGCAGAGGGGGAAGTAATAATGGAAGACGCTGTTCACAAGGCAGAGGTTGCCCGCAGAACCAGGGTTCCAGGGACTCCTTTCCTGGTAATTCCTACCAGCGCTTCTAAAAGGAGGCACGATTACCATCCTCTGTAGGTGGTTGGGGACGATTATCCCTGCACCAAACTGCCTGGCTTCAAATAACATCAGACAATTGGGTGCAGTGGATCATAACTAGAGGTTACAATATCCCCTTTTCACAAGATCCCAAGAAATTGAAGAAAATCCCAGATGTTCCACCCAGTCACAGGCATGCTGCAGTCTTAGAAATTCAAAGACTACTCATCAAAAGAGTCATCCAGACAGTCCCACCAGACCAGATAGGAAACTACTCATGATTATTTTTAGTGCCAGAAAAGACAGGGGACTGGAGACTGATTCTAGATGTCAGCCAGTTGAACAAATCAGTACAACAAACTAAATTCCAGATGGTCACAGTTCATTCTATACTTCCCTTTTAGGGAAAGACAATTGGATGTACTCAATAGATCTTCAGGATGTATATGATCACATAAAGATGGCAGACACTCCGGAAGATTCCTGCGCTTCTATCTGGGAGCCAGTCATTACCAGTTCAGAGCCATACCATTTGGCCTCACCACAGCCCCCAGGGTGTTCACCAAATGCATGGCAGTGGTAACAGCTCACTTCAGACTGTGAGGATTCCATGTGTTTCTGTATCTAGACAACTGGCTCCTGACTGCTCCCACCAGGCATTTACTACTACAGGCAAGAGACTATGTCATTCAAATTTGCTCCTCACTAGGAATTACCATAAACTACGAAAAGTCAAACCTAGAGCCAACTCAACAATTGGAATTCATACGAGCGATACTAAACACTCACATAAGCATTGGATCTCTCCCATTGGACAGACTTCAGAGAATAAGATCTCAAGTCAGACAAATTGTTTGCAACAAAGAAGCCCCTGCAAGACTGTTAGTACAAGCGTTGGGATTGATGACAGCATCTATCACATTGGTCCCACTGGTGAGGTATCACATGCAGATTCTTCAGTGACTTCTGGCTTTCCAATGGCCCTTACTGATTCAACCATTGTCCTACCTAGTAATGGTCACCAATACATGCAAGAGAGATCTCAGTTGGTGGCTTCATTCCGATCAGATTTTGGCAGGCAGCCCCTTATCCTTCCTCAACCCCAGGCCATAGTGACCATGGATGCATCCCAGATGGGGAAGGCAGCATTATCAGGGAAAGACAGTTCAAGGCACTTAGTCCCACTAGGAGTTCAATTTGCATGTCAATGTTCTAGAGATGAGGGCGGTACTCTTGATGTTACAAGCATTACAGGAAACCCTCCCCTTGGGAATGATTGAAATTCAAACAGACGTCAGTTGTCTTGCACATCAGCAAGCAGGGGGAAACTAGATCCTTTTTGCACTGTCAAGAAGCTATCAGAGTCTGGCGGTGGGAGATTTCTTCTGACCACTTTCTGATAGCAATACACATTCCAGGGAGCTCCAGTGTGATTGCAGACAGGCTGAGCAGACACCTCACGAGTGGTCTCTCAATCCATTGGTAGTGGAAAATATTTTTTGCCACTGGAGTCAGCTTTGCTGCGACCTGTTTACATCATCAGTGAACAACAAGTGCAGCAGCTACTTCGCCCTGATCCCCCCTCCGGGGGAGTCACCAAGAGATGCTCTTCTACACGATTGGCCCTCCAGTCTACTGTATGCATTTTCCCCAATTCCGCTAATATCCCAGTTTCTAAAGAAAGCCATCTGGTCGAAGAACAGGATAATTCTCATTGCCCCATTCTGGCTCCGACAGATATGGTTTCCCTTCCTTTGGCCTCATCTAATTTGGAAACCTTGGACTCTGGACTGAGCTCCAGACCTATTGTCCCACCTGGATGGACTGGTTCATCTGAATATTCAGAACCACAAGCTCACTGCATGGCTTCTCCAGTTCCCATTATTGCCAGGCAGTCCCCTCTCATTTCTCCAGTTCAAAGAATAGTTCTAGCCTGCCAAAAACTTTTGACTAAGAAACTGTACCTTAATAAATGGCAAATGTGTTCTAAGTGGGCATCAAACACTAACCTTGATCCATTTTCAGCTCCAATCAATAACGTTTTGGAATTCTGGACATTGTTTTTTGAAGCAGGCACTTCAGCATTGACCATTCGTGTGCATTTATCTGCAATCTCTAATTTTCATCATGTTGTAAATGGAACATCACGAATGTCCCACAAACTTTGCAAAACCTTTCTGAAAGGGTCCTTGATGCTCAGACCTCCGTATAAAGAACCTTCTGCACCTTGGGGCTTGAATCTGATACTTCAATCTCTTGTTTATCCACCCTTTGAACCCTCCACAAGTTGGGTTCTGAAGTTCTTGCCCTGGAAAACTTTGTTCCTTGTAGCTATTACCTCTGCAAGGAGGATATCTGAGAGACGAGCCTTATCTTGCAAACATCCTTATCTCATTTTTCATAAAGACAGGGTTTGATTGAGAACAAATCCATCCTTTTTACCAAATCTAGTATCCAAAACTAACCTTAACCAAACTATCCAACTTCCAGTTTTCTTTCCAAATTTTTCGAACAAAGGTGAATACTACTTGCATTTATTAGATGTTCATAGACAATTATGTTTTTACCTGCACAGGACAAAAGACTTCAGAAAGTCAGATCAGTTGTTTGTCTCCTTTTCCTCGGTGGCTATGGGGAAACCAGTTTCTATAGTCATTCTGGCTAGATGGCTAAAGGACTATGTTAAGTTGTCAATCTCGCCTTCATTCTTGCTGGATGGGTTCAGAGCCGATCCTCGGCTCCAACTCGGCCACTTACTAAAGCTCGAGAGCTAATTTTACCAGCTTGAGGCAACCCTATATCCCATGATGCAAGGCGAAGACTACCCAGATCTCATTTGCCGCTTTCGCTTGCGAGGTGCTTTTTTTACCAGCTCCAGGTAAGTTTCTTCAAATTCAAACTTTTAGTCTTATCCCTTTAGTTTTAGTCACCCTTGTTGTTGTGTGAACTTTTAACGATTAATTTAACCCTATTCCCGTTAGTGTTCCCTATTTTTCTAGATATTTATCCCTTCCCCTAAGTTAGGCCTTAAGCCTCCCCCTTTCCTAATTTTTTCTGTCAGGGATTCTGTGTGGTGTTTGAGTGTGTTTGTATCCCTGTTTAAATTTTTTATTATTGGATTGGGTGTTTATTGTGTGTGTGTCTGTGTTTCTTTTTGACTTAGTGTTTCCTCTCTTCTGAGCGGGAGCCTTCTGGCCTCTCTGACGGGGGACCCTTCGAGGTGATGAGTGTACTAACCCCTGGGCGTAGTCAACGGTCAGTTCCATCAGCTCCTCCCACTACAGTGCCTGCTGACGTCTCTTCCCACTCTCTGGCTCCCGGACCCAGAGATCCAACGCCTCAGGTTTCCCCATTGGGAATATCTTCCTCTTCCGAGGCTTCTCCTGATCCATCAGGTGAACCTCCACATAAGAGGACATGTAAGAGGAAACATCTAGACTCCCCCGAGTCTATTACATCCGATACTGACTTGGATGAGTCGGAGGGATCCCCAAGGTCCCCCTCTGAGGATGTCTCTTTCTCAGACATCCTTGAACTCCTTAAGCAGAGGGGGAACTGGCCTTCCCTTAATCCTTCTGAGGACGAGTCAGTATACCTGGAGGCATTCGGGTCTCGACCCTCCACCTCCTGGGTGTCTCCGCCTTTCGACCTTCTTATGGACGTGGTGGCTCGGAAGGCGTGGATGGCCCCGGATTCGGTGGAACCCATTCCTCGGAGGCCTTCTAAATTCATTACGGCCCCACCTGATAGGCAATATTTGACAAAAGGTGTCCCGGTTGATGCCATGGTGGTGGCTGCAGCCACCAAGAAGGAACTAGCTGATCCTTCAGTACCTGTCCATCCTCCTAACAAGGATTCTAGGACTATGGATAGGTACGGCAAGCGGACTTTTTCTTCAGCGACCTTTGCCATGCGATCGCTGAACTACTTGTGTCACTTCACCCGCCTTCAAAGAGATGTTCTTAAAGAGTTGGGAGAAGTTTTACAGGATCCGTCAGCTGCTGGGTCTCAGGATAAGATTAACTCACAGCTAGGAATCCTAAACTCCATTGTTAACTCCTCCATGCGGCTCATTTCATATGCAGCCGATGGAGTGAGTAGGGCCACAGGCACAGGAGTGGCTTTAAGGCATCAATCCTGGATGCGGCTTTGTAATTTTGCAGATCCCTTCAAGGCGTCCTTCACAAACTCTCCCTTTGATGGCTCGACTTTGTTCGGACCTCAAGTGAAAGACACCTTGACTAGATGCGAACAAGATGACAAGACTCTTTCTGCTGTAGGAGTCCGTTTCTCCACCCCTTCAAGACCTTACCCAAAAGGTCAGAAGGGAGGGAAAATGTGGTTCCGCAAATCTCAAGGAGTCACGCCTGACGCACGAGGTCAGTTTACCCCCAGAGGCAGGGGGGGTAACAACAACAGACGCCGTACTAGAGGCAGAGGGGGTCCGCAGAATCAGGGTAGCAGGGAGCCTCTCTCTGACAAACCCTTCCAGCATCCCTGCGATGTTGCCCGATTGTCCACCTTCGGAGGCAGTCTGGGGAAGATTATCGCTGTACCCCAAAGTTTGGCTTTCCCTTTTCTCAAGACAAATGGGTACAGTCGATCATATCTGAGGGTTACAAAATTCCCTTTATTCAAACCCCAGTTCAGCAAAAGGGAACCCTTCCAGACGTTCTACCCGGTCTAAGGGAACTAGCAGTACCAGAGATTTCAAAACTGCTAGCAAAAAGAGCCATCCAGCCAGTCCCAGCAGACCAAATAGGATCCAGGATCTACTCAAGGTTCTTTTTAGTACCAAAAAAGACAGGGGACTGGAGACCAATATTAGATCTCAGCAAACTAAACAAGTTTGTAAAGAAAACAAGATTCTGGATGGTCACGCTTCAGTCCATTCTACCCTTTCTGGGCAAGGACAATTGGATGTGCTCGGTAGATCTTCAGGATGCGTACTATCACATAAAAATTCACAGGCGCTCCAGAAGGTTTCTCCGCTTTCGGCTAGGGACCAGTCACTTCCAATTCAGAGCCCTGCCATTTGGACTCACTACAGCCCCCAGAGTGTCCACCAAATGTATGGCAGCGGTTACGGCTCACCTGAGACGTCAAGGATTCCAGGTGTTTCAATATCTAGACGACTGGCTCCTCACTGCCACCACCAGGCATCAACTTCTCCAAGCCAGAGATTACACCATTCACATTTGCAGAGGGCTAGGGATTTCTATAAATTTCGAAAAATCTGCCTTGTCGCCTTGTCAATCTATTACTTTTATAGGCGCCAAATTGGACACCGTACAACTTTCAGCAAAGTTAACAGACCAAAGGATCTTGGACATTCAAAATCACATCCAGGTGATTCTTCTCAGCAACAAAATTCAGGCCAGATTTGCTCTGAAAGTATTGGGTCTTATGGCGGCCGCCATAACACTTCTTCCCCTTGCCCGCTTTTACATGCGTCTTCTACAATGGATGCTGTTCGCCCAATGGTCCTTTCAACAACTTCCTATGCATCACAGGATCATAATAACTCCAATTTGCAAAAGGCATCTGACCTGGTGGATATCGTCCCCTCAAGTCCATCAGGGCAGACCCTTTGTTCCTCCCGCCCCAGTCGCCACGGTTACATTGGACGCCTCCCTGATCGGGTGGGGGGGGCATTATCAGGGCAGGATGGTCCAAGGCACTTGGCAACCTTTCGAATGCCACCTGCACATAAATGTCCTCGAGATGAGAGCAGTGCTTTTAACATTGCAAGCCCTCAATGACTCTCTTCCCCTGGGAACTATTGCAGTCCAAACGGACAATATGTCCATAGTGTGGTATATCAACAAGCAGGGCGGAACCAAGTCCTATCCACTGTGTCAAGAGGCTGTCAGACTTTGGCAGTGGGCAATCTCTTCTCAGCGGTTTCTGATAGCAACGTATATCCCCGGGAAATCCAACATCATAGCGGACAGGTTGAGCAGAGCTATTCTCATGCCTCACGAGTGGTCTCTCAAACAATCTGTGACGGAAGAGATTTTTCAGAAGTGGGGCCTTCCTTGCTGTGACCTTTTTGCTACACCTCAAAACAGCAAATGCCCCGACTTCTTCTCTCTCTTCCCCCTTCCAGGCCATCCCCCCAGAGACGCTCTAACCCAAGATTGGCCCCGGGGACTTCTTTATGCCTTTCCTCCCTTTCCTCTGATACCACAAGTAATTCAGAAAGCAACCGCCTTGAGAGCCAAGTTGATTCTCATTGCCCCTTATTGGCCTCGACAGATATGGTTACCGTTCCTACATCTTTATCTTTTGGTACAGCCATGGCATCTGGACCCGGTTCCAGATCTTCTGACCCACCAGTCGGGGCAGCTGCACCAATCCATACCTTCTCTCAACCTCACTGCTTGGTTGCTCCACTTCCATCCCTAGCCAGGCTTCCTATGATTTCTAATCCCGTCTGGGATATCATAGTAGCTTCCCTTAAATCTTCCACCAGAAGGATTTACACTAGTAAATGGCAACGTTTCTCCTTCTGGGCAAAAACTAGGAATATAGACCCCTTTACTGCTCCGATTCATTTGGTCTTGGACTTCCTAGCCAAGATTTTTCATTCAGGATCTTCTTCCTCCACAGTAAAAGTTCAGCTGGCAGCCATTTCAAATTTTCATATAGGCTTGTTGGACCACAACATCATGTCACATAAACTTTGCAAGGCATTCCTTAGAGGTATTTTTTTACTTAAACCTCCGATTAGAGACCCCCCACCACAGTGGGATCTAAATTTAATTTTAACATCCTTGATTCTTCCCCCTTTCGAACCTGCGGCTACCTGTTCATTGAAATTTCTTTCTTGGAAGACACTCTTTCTAGTCGCCATTACTTCTGCCAGGAGAGTATCTGAGCTTCATGCCCTCTGCATTCGTCCTCCCTACTTAATCTTCCACAAAGACAGAGTTTCTCTAAGGACTAATCCGTCTTTCTTACCCAAAGTGGCATTGCAGATGAACTTAAATCAATCCATTGATCTTCCAGTTTTTTCCCAAATTATTCTAATAGAGCGGAACAAAAACTACATTATCTTGATGTTCACAGCCAACTCAGATATTATCTGGACAGAACCAAACATTTTAGGAAATCTGATCAACTGTTTTTATCCTATGCAGAGAACAGGAAAGGCCTTCCAGTATCCAAGGTAACTCTATCTAGATGGCTGTCTTCTGTGATTACTTGCATTTATCAGCTCAGAGGTAAAGAGTTGATTTCTAGGCCAAAAGCCCATTCTACCAGAGCTCTAGCTACATCTACAGCTTTTCAGGCTAGACTTCCAATAGACACTGTTTGTGCAGCAGCCACATGGGCCTCTCCTCATACCTTTGTTTCACATTACAAATTAGACTTGGCCTCCAGAGACAGAGCGAATTTTGGTTCCATCGTTCTCAAGAGTCTGTTCCATTGAGCCACCCAGGATAGAGGTGCTAGGGACACGGTCCCATCCAACAAGAATGAAGGCGAGATTGACAACTTAACATTAAGAAGTTATGTACCTACCATAACATTCCATGTTAGTTGTCTTCTCTCGCCTTCTTTCTTGCGTCCCGCCCACCATCCCCCTAGCCTGGTCAGACCGAGAAGATTGTGCCTCTTCCCTTAAGAGGCTTAATCCATTTTTCTAGCTAATCAGCTTTCTAGTGTCACTAGATTAGGTTGATCCTTTTCGGGGATTATTATTATTACCTCTTCCTCCTCCTCTCCAGTTGGAGGAATATATTGCATAATTTCCTTAGCTACCAAACGAGATCTGGGTAGTCTTCGCCTTGCATCATGGGATATAGGGTTGCCTCGAGCTGGTAAAATTAGCTCTCGAGCTTTAGTAAGTGGCTGAGTCAGAGCCGAGGATCGGCTCCGAACCCATCCAGCAAGAAAGAAGGCGAGAGAAGACAACTAACATGGAACGTTATGGTAGGTACATAACTTCTTAGTATTGCCTATGTTTATAAAAGGAAGAGTCTGCCTCTTCAAAAGCCTGTTAAAGTACATTCCACTAGAGCAGTGGCCACATCTGCAGTTTTTCACTCTAGGGCCTTTATAGATGATATTTGTGGAGCAGGGCTACTTGGGCATCTCTGCATACATTTATTACTCATTACAAATTGGATCTGGTCTCTAGGGGATGAGCATCAGGAATATTCTTCAGTGAGATCTCCCAAGAGTCAGGTAGCTGGGGTCTCTGTCTCACTGTCGAGGATTATGTGAAGATTAACAGCATCGGATAAAGAAGTTATGTTTTCATAGGTTCATAGATTGGTGCTAGGCTATTGGCCCTAAGGCCTATGCAAGCCAAGCCATAACAATTCCCTGGAAATTTTTTCCCACAATATTTACTTCTCTGGGCCCCTGTCTAGCAGGGTGACTGACATGATCCCCGGGGTGAATTTCCTATCTCCCATCCAATCATCAAGGTTCCTTTTGAAGAGGGCCAGTGAGGTACTCTGCTTGACATGTATGGGCAGTCTATTCCAGAGTATGGGGAGTCTCTGGGTCAGGAACCTATCCCTCCAGCATGTTTTGTTCAATGTGATGATAAGGTTTAGATCCCTGGAGTGTGTGGCTCTGAGGGATTGGGATTTCTTTAAGTGGAGCATGTCCAACAGCTCAGGGTTTGACATGACCTTGTATGTTAAGCAGAGATCGCCTCTGAGTAGACGATATGCCACAGAGTATAGCTGGAGTTTTTTTAGACGGTCAGCATATGGCATCTGCTTTAGGCCTGTGATTCTTTTAGTGAGGTGTTTCTGTGGCCTTTCCAGCTGTTGCAGATGTCTTGTGAGGTACATACCAAATGGGGCATTATACTCTATAATGGGTCTAATGAGGGATGAGTACAGTGGGACAATGACCTCCTTTTTTCTGGATGAAAAGCCCTTAGTGATGAGGTGTGCCACGTAGAAGGATTTCCTGATTGTTTTGGTGATGTGGTTATCGAAAGTGAGACCACTGTCCACTTGTGTCCCTAAGTCTCTCATCACGCTTTTGATGTTTAGTATCCTACCACCTATGTGGTAGTTCATGGGTACATGTTTTTTTCCAAAGGGGATGACTATACATTTCTTGGCATTAAGCTTGAGCCCATGGCTCTGGCGCCAGGCATCTGTTTCTGTAAGGCCCTTTTGTAGAATATCCACATAATTTGGGGATTCAATAATGGCTCCCAGTTTGCAGTCATCTGCAAACTTTGTTAGCCAGAGTCCCTTAATGTTGGCCTGTACTTCAGAGAAGTAGATGCCAAACAAGAGTGGTCCCAGGACTGAACCCTGAGGTACTCCACTTGTCTGGAGCTGGATTTGGAGTTGGCTACTTTTACAGTCTGCGTTCTGTCAGTAAGCCAGTTGGCAACCCATCGAGTGATGTAGGGATTTATGCCCAGCTTAGTAAGTTTATCTATGATTCCAGAGTGGGGGATGGTGTAGAAGGCCTTGGCGAGGTCCAGATAGGCTGTGTGGACCTCCTTACCCTCGTCCACAGCTTTGGAGACTGATTCGAAGAAGTCAATCAGATTCAGGAAACAAGATCGGCCCTTCACAAACCCAAACTGGGTGGGGTCCAGTGTCTGGAGGTTGCCAATGTCTTTGTTTATAAGTTCCATGATAATGCATCCCATCCCCTTGCAGATCAGGCTTGTCAGACTGATGGGACGGTAGTTCCCGGGATCCAAGGTGGATTCTCCCTTGTGGAGCGGGTTAACTGTAGCTGTGCGCCACTCAGTGGGCACGAAGCCTGAGGTGAGGCTATGATTAAACATGACACTTAGGTGGGTGCCAGTTCATTTTGTATTTCATGTAGTACACAGCCTGGTCCCATGGATGCTGTATTCTTAGCTTTGGAGAGTGTTGTTTTTACCTGTCTGGCTGTGATTATCGGAATTTGGCAATCTTTTGGTATTGAGATGGGCCCTTTAGGGGGTGAGAGAGGAGTGAAGTTGGCACTAAATCGATCTGCCAGGATACTGGCAATATCCTTGGGATCAGTATATTTAATGCCATTCTGTTGTAGTTCGGAGCAGATCTGAGCATTGCCATTTAGATTCTTGACATAACTATAGAATGCCTTGTGGTTGCCTTTGGAATCTTTGGCAATTTTATTTTCGTAACTAGTTTTTGAGAATTTTATGAGGGATCTCAACTTCTTACTGAGGCTGGTGAGGGAGTTTTTTGCATCCTGGGATTTTCCTCTTTTCTGCAACAGTTTCTTCCTTCTGTTGTATAGTTTGTTTATAGCAGGGGACCACCAGATTGGCTTCCTTTTTTTGGAGAAGAGCATCTTGGTTCTATTTGGGATGGCACGATTCATGCATGAGTGGATGTGCTCAATACAGTGTCTTAGTGAAGAATTCTGCAGTCGAACTTCAAGATCCTGTCTGCGTGGGTGTTGTGAAGTTTGTCACTTCTGACTTCAGTAGCATGAAGTTGGCTTTGGAGAAGTTTTTTAAGGAGGTTTCCTTACTGGGGGGTGGGGGTGGGATGTGGATGTCAAGGGTGATTTGCTTATGGTCAGACCTTACCAATGAGGGGGTGACCACTGGTGTGGAGCATCTATCTCCCATGTTGGTAATGACCAGGTCTAGTATATTGGAGCCCCTGGTGGGACAATGGATTAGTTGATCCAGGGCATTGGAATTTATGAATTCCAAGAACCGTTGGGAAAAGGAGTTGGTACCCGAGTAGTTTTCCCAATTAATGGCAGGGTAGTTGAAATCACCTAGTATTAGGGTGTTTGGTTGTATCTTAATATTTTCCAGTATGTTTAGGAAGGTGTAGTGAGAATCTTGGGGTATGGTGGGGGATCTGTAGCAAGCTACAATTTGGATTGCAGTCTTACCTAGTGTTAGTTGCACCTAGAGAATTTCAGATGCATTGTATTGGGCAACTAGCCTGGAGGTGTGAATATCCTTGGTGAATATGGACACTCCTCCACCTTTAGTGTTTCGGTCTTGGTTTTGTGGCCAAAAAGTGTGGTAAGAATTGTAGCCTGGTATTGCAGGGGTGCTCTCTGGAGCCTTGAACCAGGTCTCAGTCACTGCACAGATATTGATGTTCTCCATTTTTAGGAGTGCCTCGAGAGAGTGCATTTTGAGGTTTAGACTTACCATAACATTCCATTTGTGTTGTCGATCTTCACAGATCCTTGACATACCCACCGTCCTTCCCCCTGACCTTGGGCTTCTTGGTGGATCTGATCCTTCCCTGTCATTGCTGTTCATTAAGAGATGCAGATGACGTCTCTGTTCCATTACTTTGTTTATCACTGTTGTATGTAAACTCAATTTGAGGTAAATTAGCGAGGAGCATTATGAGTAGGGCTAAGCTTGAGAGTTTTTGGAAAGAGCACGCTGAGTCATTTCTGAGGATCGGATCCAAACCCACTTTCAAAGATATGTGAAGATCGACAAGACAGATAGAACATTATGGCAGGATATAACTTCTTTTTCTTTTGTTTTGTAGTGTAGTATTTTATTTAAAATATTTTAATTATCATAACTTCTAAAGACAAAATAAATCACCAAAGCAGTTAAAGGACTTCAGAGCACCAGAAATACAGTCCAAAAAGTAAAACAAAGAAGTCCAACACTCTCAAATAAAAAAGTTTAATAAAATAACAAAGCTTTCAAGTAAAACCTCTTCATCAGTGTTTAAAGCTCAAGGTCACTGAGAACCTTTTAAACAACATTCAGCCAATTAGTTAAAACAGTCAAGTTAACTCATTAAAATACTTTAAAGAGCTCATACAAAAATTCACTGCAGTATTCGATTAGTTCTTCCATATCCTAACTTACTAAAGCATTTATATAACATCATGTTTATCTTTCGGAATAGATTTGATATTAACACTTGTATTCAGTCCAGGAAAATGGTCTGCTCAAAAAAAGCTACTGAAAATGTGGTATACTTCACTCATTGTATACAATGTAATTGTTTCTATATTGGTAAAACCATTAAGAAACTAAAAGAGTAAGCAGTCACCTTTCAGATATATATGTAAAAATGTATTAACCAATGCTTTAGCAAAGCATATAATTTAGTGAAGGTACAGAACATAGATTTAAGTTCAGGATTTTACAAGTTATCTGTATGCATGAAAATGGGGGAGATATTCATAAAACAGAACTGTGTGAATATAAATGGATACATTTTTTTCGAGCAGACCATTTTCCTGGACTAAATACAATTGTTAGTATCAAACCTATTCGGAAAGATAAACGTGATGTTATATAAATGCTTCAGTAAGTTAGGATATGGAAGAACTAAGCTAATGCTGCAGTGAATCATTGTATGGGTGCTTGAAAGTATTTTAATGAGTTAATTGATTGTTTTAACTAATTGCCTGCATGTTGTTTAAAAGGTTCTCAGTGACCTTGAGTTTTAAACACTGATGAAGAGTTTTTACTTGAAAGCTTTGTTATTTTATTAAACTTTTTTATCTGAGGTTGTTGGACTTATTTGTTTTACTTTTTGGACTGTAATTAAAATTTCTCAGAACAAAAAACAGATCTTGTATTTCTCTTTAGTGTGGTCTAGAGGAAAGTTGTGGGATGAGCTGGGATGTCTTCTATATTTAAAGTCACAAGGGTGCAACAGTTTAACGTTTTCTTCAGAAGGCAGTCACAATTAAATACAAAGCATTACATACTAAAATTGCTTTTGGTGTAAGTTTTAAAAGTTACAGGTTATAGCAGCTCCCTTTTGTGAGCACTAGAATATATTAATCCATTTTAGGCCCACTTCTGTTTAGCATATTTATCAATAAATTCCACACAGCACTCTCTCAAGGCTCAGTTATCCAGTATGCAGATGACTTCACTATCATCTGCTCTGCAAACAACTCCTCAGAACTACGCCAACTCACCCAAAATGCCCTCACCTCCACTGAAATTTGGATGTCTAATAATCTTTGCCTCATGCAAAAAGAGAACTTCACCATTCAATCCCTAAATGGTACCACCATTGACATTGTACCTAGCAAAAAACTCCTAGGTGTCATCATAGACGACAACCTCACATTCGACCTGCACATCCAGTCAAATGCCAAAAAGACACATCAAAAGCTTGGCACTCTCTACCGACATATTTACTCAGTGCATCAGCCTGACTTTCCCTTGCCTCTTCTTTTCTATTACCCTCTCTTTTATATGGCGCTCCTCTCCTCACCAACATCCAGTCCTCTCTAAAGTCCAAACTAGACTCATGCTACAACAAAATCGCTATGTTTGTAACTAATGCCTCCTACTCATCCCACCACTGCTTATCATTACACAACGTAAAATGGCTTGAACTCCCCAAATATCTCATATTTATCCAGCTAACTACAGCTCACAAACTCATTCATAATCCATCCATGTGCCCTGCTCTATCGTCTATACTTACTTACTTTATACCATCCTAACAGACCACTCTGATCCAACAACCAACTGCTTGTAAATGTAGAAAAACCCAAACTTTCAGCTGGCCAGATGCTTTACTCCTTTGCCATCGCAAAACCTTGGAACTCCCTTGCCCCCAACACTTAGATCCACCCTCTCAGTAACCCTCTTCAAGACATCTATGAAACAACATCTGTCCTCATCTTGGTTGTGCACATGTGCTAACACCACATCTCATATAACCTAACTTCAACCATCACAACTATTCTCACCCCCACTCTACAACTCTGGCATCCTCTTTTCATATCCACATGTCTTTTTACTTACTCCGCCTCTCCATCCTGTCCACTTCCCTCTTCTACTAGACCTTATTGTCCTACCCTGGATCCTTCCTGTCTACTTCCTTCTGTTCCTAACCCTTATAGACCTACCATTGAACCAGGTGAGACATTCAGGTACTCTCGCAGCCTACCTTCATATCATACCACCACTTATATCTGCAACAATATCCACCGACTTTGCTTATTCCTGCAGCAGGACTCATGTAGCCTATCGCACACTATTCCATCTCCTAAATGTGTGAAAAGATTAAGTACCTAGTCTCTAATTAATTCCTATATCTGCTTTGCACCCACTGCATGAAGTGTCCTACATACATTTTGCTAGCTGAAAACTACTCATATGGAATGTTCTCATAGATATATATATATATATATATATATATATATATATATATATATATATATATATATATATATATACACACACTCTGTATTGCTTGTATAATGTCTATGATTTGAGAATAATTACTTATGTACAGTTTTTTTTTTCACCAATTGTATAAGCTGCCAATAATATGTACTAAATCTCTTTATTAATGTAAATTCTGTATTGTGTGTGAAATGTCTTATATGTGGACCTTTTCTCCCTGGGGCTCCACTGAAAATGAGCACTTTTGGCCCAGCTGGACCATCCCGGTAAACAAATGCAAATAAATAATAAATACATTAATTGCTGGGGATGAGGGAGGACACTGATTCAAGGTTTTCTTTGGACAAATTTCAGGGAGTTTGTAAAAACCAGAAGGTAAAGGACATTGACACTATACACCTTCCTACTTCTTTGGATGAAATATCCATTGCTGGTCATTCTAGACATTTGAGCTGTGCATTTTCATATCCGTATGTACAAGCCACATGACCAGTGCTGGCGATTTTATGTAAGGGTTTCCTACTTCCAGATCACCTTCTCATGAATTAGCATATCTTCTAATTCCAGTGTTTCTGCTTTCTAATTTACCATAACTGGAGATAGTACAGTTGTGTAAAATCTTGTCATAACAGTAGAACTTCCGGAAATCTCACACACTTTGACCAAAACATATTTATCAATACCCTACAAGCTCAAAACGGGACCCCAATAAAACCTTGCCCATGGAAGATGCTGTGGATTATTTCAGTAAAGTATTTCTGACTACATTAAATAGCCTACCGCCTCTTTGCACCAAGTGACCTAAGCTTAATCATGCCCCCTGGTTAACAAAGCACATTAAACAAACTCTCCTCTCTAGGGATAAAGCATGGAAAGAATGGCAAAAATGTAGAACTCAAGCAAATGAACAAATTTATAGACAGCTCCATAATACACCAAAAAAACTAGTCATAACTGATAAGAAAGCCTTCTTCTCTGCACAGCTATTCACCCCAAAAAATAATCCAAAAAAATTCTTGAAGTGTATATCCTTCATGCTTGATCCAGGTAGCATTCAAAATCCTTCACTCGCTCCTAACAAAGACCCTCACCATATTGCTCAACTGTTTAACACCCATTTCATTGACACCATAAAGAAACTAGTTATTGACTCATCTACTAAAAACAGTCCCAAATCTCAGAATGCCACACAAATGGACCTCGCTTCTATCTCTATACACAGTACAGTTACCTGTGACAGCATGCCAGCCACTCCCCTCTTTACATTTCAAACAGTACCTACATCCTTAATATTTAAACTGCTAAACAACCTAAAACCCTGCTCACTCTCCACTGATAACTTACCTCCTGAATACGTACAATTTGCAGCCAAAGCAATAGCTTATCCTGTAAGTATTCTAATTAAACGTTCACTCTCTGAATGTTATGTCCCCCAACTGTGGAAAAAGTCTATCATAGCTCCTCTACATAAAGGTGGAAATACACATGATCTCTCGCATTATCGGCCAATTTCCATACTCTCCCCACTAACAAAAAACTTAGAAAAGTGTATATATACCCAACTAGTAAATCACCTTACATATAATAATCTCCTAGCTCCCACTCAACATGGATTCCGCCCTGGACATAGCACAACCACAGCTTTACTCTCCTTCACTGATATTGTTAATATGGCTGTTGATGCTGGCCTAATAACATCAGTACTACTATTGGACCTATCAAAGACCTTTGACACTATCACATCCTATGCTAGTACAGCAGTTACAAAAACTAGGATGCTCCCCAAGCATGTTAACTTGGTTCTCCACCTATCTAACTAATAGGCAGCAATCTGTTAAATGGCAACAGTAATACAGGAGTCCCACAAGGATCCATATAGGACCACTACTCTTTAACATATTCATTAATGATCTTAATAAAGCCTCCCAACAATGTACACTCATCCAGTATGCTGACAATTCAACTATCATTCCTTCTTCAAACAACTTGTCCAACCTCCAGAAGATCACACAAGATACAATGTTAAGTTGTCAATCTCGCCTTCATTCTTGCTTGATGGGTTCGGAGCCGATCCCTCGGCCCGCACTTGCTTTAGCTCGAGAACTCCTTTTACCAGCTCGAGGCAGCCCCATATCCCATGATGCAAGGCAGGAAGTACCCAGATCTCGCTTCGCTTGGGAGGTCTTCTCTTTACCAGCTCCTGGTAAGTATTTCACATTTGTGATATTTAAGCCCCTTTTTTTAGTTAAAACTAATTTTTGATAGTTTAATTTTAATTTTAACCTTTTTCTGACAGAAATCCCTGTCTCTTTTAATTTTTAGTCAGTCAATTTTCCCTATCCCTTCCCCCCCCTGTTAGGGTGTGTGTGTTGGTGTTTTTTACTAAATACCTCTTGGTATTAGTTTAATTTAATTTGACTGGTGTGTGTGTGTGTTGTGTTTAGGCACCATGTCTAAGGAGAGGGTTTCAGGTTTTAAGAAGTGTGACTCGTGCTGTCAGAAGATGTCTCTGACAGACGGTCACACTTCTTGCCTGTACTGTTTGGGCCCTCTTCACCTGCAGGACTCCTGTGCTATTTGTCACTCCTTCAGCCAGAGAGTCCTGCAGGAGAGACGCAATAAGTTGATTCTCAGGGGTCTTCTTAAGCCGGAGGGCTCTCCGGCTAAGTCGGCTCCACAAAATCAACAAAACTGCCAAGGCCCAGGCTTCTGTTTCTAAGCCTGCGGCCTCCCCGTATCCAGAGTCGAGATCGCCCGCTGGAGCCGATTCTGGATCCACTTTCGGGCGCCGATGGCTATCGGTGCGAATCTGCTGACCACTGTGGTGTCGGCTCGATCGCTCCGACACCCACGCCAGGCATCGTGTCCGATCGGCTCCGACACCCATGTGGCTGTCGGCTGGAGCCGATACATCGAGACGCTCTGCCGCTCCGAAATCGGTGCCGACAGGATCAGTAGTATCGGCCCCGATGGCCCATTCCAGGAAGAGGTCGAGGTCTCCTTCCTTGGAGCCGATACTGCTTCGCTTCGCCTCTTCTATCGGAGCGGAGCCATCGGAGCCGATCTTCAAGGTCATCCAGGTTGTCAGATCATGACCTAGAGAGAGTGGTCTGTAGATTGCTCAAGTCACAGGTACTGGCCCAAATGCTACACAGTCCGTCTCAGCAGACGACTGTTGGTCCACACCCGTTACTGTTCCTCCTTCGACTCTACCCCAGAGTTTGGAGTTGGAGTCTTCGGCATGGTTACTGCTACGGCTGGAGGACGGATACCTCCTTCTGTCCCTTCAGCCCCTACTCTTATCTCCTCTTCCTTAGAGGGATTCGGTGGTCGGGCTTCCATGGTCTCCTCCGAGGGGGTGAGTGGCATCGGACCCTTGTCCGAGCCCGCTCTTCCCCTTGGAGCCTCGGCCTTGGTGAGCTCGGCTCCGACATCTGCCTCGGAGACTTCCCTTCGGTGGCCCCCGGCGTTCCTAGCTTTTCGGAGGGCGTTCTCTCGCCCCTGCCTGGGAGGGAGCATTCGAGGTGATGAAGAGTGTACTGGCCACTGGTATCAGTCAGCAGTCTCTTCCCGTAGCTCCCCCCTCTATTGTACCTGTTGACATCTCTGCCACTTCTCTTGCTACAGGACCCAGAGATCCTCCGCCTCAGGTTTCCCCATTGGGAATTTCCCCTCTTCCGAGGATTCTCCTGATGTTTCGGAGATCCTCCTAGGAAGAGGACTTGTAAGAGGAAGCATGTAGACTCCCTGAGTCTGTCACTGGATACTGACTTTGATGAGTCAGAGGGATCCCCTAGATCCCCTCTGAGGATGTCTCCTTCTCAGACATCCTAGAACTTCTGAAACAGAGGGGAAACTGGCCCACCAACAATCCCTCTGAGGATGAGGCAGTATACCTAGAGGCGTTTGGATCTCGGCCCTCCACCTCCTGGGTGTCTCCGCCTTCGACCCCTTATGCAGGTTATTGCGCGGAAGGCGTGGACAGCTCCTGACTCTGTAGAGCCAGTCCCTAGGAGGCCTTCTAAATTTATCACTGCCCCTAGTGACAAACAATTCCTTACCAAAGGTGTCCCGCTGATGCCATGGTGGTGGCTGCCACCAAAAGGAACTTGCAGATCCTTCCGTGCCCGTCCATCCTCCTAATAAGGACTCTAGGACCATGGATAGGTACGCAAGCGGATGTTTTCCTCAGCGACCTTTGCTATGCTCGCTGAATTATTTTTGTCACTTCACCAGACTCCAGAGAGATATCCTGAAGGAGCTGGGAGAAGTAGTTCAGGATCCTACAGCTGCAGGGGCCCAAGAAAAGATTGCCGCAGCTAGGAACCCTCAATTCCATTGCTAACTCCTCCATGCGGCTAATATCTTATGCTGCGGATGGAGTAGAGCCGCAGGCACAGGTGTGGCTCTTAGACGCCAAGCCTGGATGCGGCTATGTGATTTTGGATCCCTTTAAGGCGCCCTTCACAAATTCTCCCTTTGATGGGTCAGCTCTGTTTGGCCCTCAGGTGAAGGAGACCTTGACCAGGTGTGAGCAGGACGGCAAGACTCTTTCTGCTGTTGGAGTCCGTTTTCCACCCCTTCTAGGCCTTATCCCAAAGGACAGAAGGGTGGGAAGATGTGGTTCCAGAATCCCAAGGAGTCACGCCGATTCACGTGGTCAGTTTACCCCTAGAGGCAGAGGGGTAACAACAACAGACGCTCTAGAGGCAGAGGGGTCCAAGAACCAGGGCAACAGGGAGTCTCTTCCTGAGAAGCCCTTTCAGCATCCCTGAGGTGTTGCCCGGCTGTCCCTCCTTGGAGGCAGTCGGGAAGATTATCACTGTACCCAGAAGCCTGGCATTCCCTCACTCAAGACAGATGGGTACAGTCGATCATATCCAAGGGTTACATAATTCCTTTCGAGGAAAGTCCTTCCCTCAAGTTCCCTTCCAGATGTACCACCGGTCTAAGGGACATTGCAGAGTTAGAAATCGCAAAACTACTGCAAAAAAGAGCCATTCAGCCAGTTACAATAGACCATTCAGAGCCCGGAATCTACTCAAGGTTCTTTTTGGTCCCCAAAAGACGTGAGACTGGAGACCAATATTGGATCTCAGCAGACTCAACAAGTCTGTGAGGAAGACAAGATTCGAATGGTCACTCTTCAGTCAATTCTGCCCTTCTTACAGAAGGACAACTGGATGTGCTCAATAGATCTTCAGGATGCGTACTATCACATCAAAATTCACAGACGCTCCAGGAGATTTCTCCGCTTTCGGCTGGGGTCCAGTCAGTTCCAGTTCAGAGCCCTGCCCTTTGGTCTCACTACAGCCCCCAGAGTGTTCACCAAATGCATGGCAGTGGTCACGGCTCACCTGAGACGTCAAGGATTCCAGGTGTTTCATCTCGACGACTGGCTCCTGTCAGCCACCACCAGGCATCAGCTTATACAAGCCAGGGATTACACATTAGACCTTTGTTCTCATTTGGGCATCTCAGTCAACTTCGAAAAGTCATCCTTATCGCCCTGCCAGTCTATTACCTTCATAGGCGCAAACTTAAACACCGTTCGGATGTCAGCAACCCTTACAGAACAAAGAGTTTCAGACATTCAGACTCATGTCAGGATCATTCTGGCCAGCAAGAAGGTACAGGCCAGAATGGTTCTAAAGGTATTAGGTCTCATGGCTGCGGCCATTACTCTTCTTCCCTGGCTCGATTCTACATGCGCCTCCTTCAGTGGATGCTGTTCACACAGTGGTCATACCAGCAACTCCCAATGCGTCACCAGATTCTGGTGACACAAACATGCAAAGAACATCTTGCTTGGTGGATCACATCGTCTCAGGTTCACCAAGGCAGGTGCTTTGTACCTCCGTCCCCGATAGCCACTGTCACCACGGATGCCTCCCTGATCGGGTGGGGGGGTCATTATCAGGGCAGGATGGTTCATGGGACGTGGCATCCGTTCGAGTACCATCTGCACATAAATGTCCTGGAGATGAGAGCAGTGCTTTTAACGTTGCAAGCCCTCAACGACTTTCTTCCCGTAGGGACAATTGCAGTCCTCATAGACAACATGTCTGTAGTTTGGTATATCAACAAACAGGGCGGAACCAAGTCCTACCCCTTGTGTCGAGAAGCGCTCAGACTATGGCAATGGGCGATCTCCTCTCAGCGGTTTCTGGTAGCAACGCATATCCCTGGGAAAACCAACATTATAGCGGACAGATTGAGCAGAGCTATTCTCATGCCTCACGAGTGGTCTCTCAAGCAATCCATAGCGGAAGAGATTTTTCTGGAATGGGGTCGTCCATGTTGCGATCTTTCTGCTACTCCCCAAGACAGCAAATGTCCAGCCTTCTTCGGCCTCTTCCCTCTATCAGGCCATCCCCAGAGACGCTCTGACCCAGGATTGGCCCCAGGGACTTCTTTATGCCTTCCCTCCATTTCCTCTGATCCCTCAGGTGATCCAGAAAGCTACCGTTTTGAGAGCCAAATTGATTCTCATTGCCCCTTACTGGCCTCGACAAGTTTGGTTCCCGTTCCTCCATCGTCACCTTTTGGTGCAGCCGTGGCATCTGGACCCAGTGCCAGATCTACTGATTCACCAATCCGGTCAGCTGCACCGGTCAATCCCTTCTCTCAACCTCACAGCATGGTTGCTCCACTTCCTTCCTTAGCCAGGCTTCCTTTGATCTCTAACCCAGTTAGAGATATCATAGTAACTTCACTAAAATCCTCTACCAGGAGGATTTACACAAGCAAATGGAACGTTTCTCTTATTGGGCTAAGGCCCAAAATATTGATCCTTTACTGCCCCTGTTCAGGCAGTTCTGGACTTCTTAGCAGAGATTTTTCATGCAGGCTCCTCTTCTTCAACAGTCAGAGTTCAGTTGGCTGCTATTTCTAATTTTCATGTCGGGATAGCAGATCATAATATTATGTCCCATAGGCTCTGCAGGGCCTTCTTGAAAGGAATTTTCCTACTAAAGCCTCCAATCAGGAATCCTCCTCCTCAGTGGGATCTAAATTTAGTGCTGACATCCTTGATTCTTCCCCTTGAGCCAGCTGTTTCTTGTTCCCTGAAATATCTTTCTTGGAAAACGTTATTCCTAGTGGCTATTACATCTGCCAGGAGGGTGTCTGAACTTCATGCTCTTTCAGTTCGACCCCCCTATTTGATTTTTCACAAAGACAGAGTATCCTTGAGAACTAATCCATCCTTTTTACCTAAGGTTGCTTCAAAAACAATCTGAATCAATCCATTGATCTCCCGTATTTTTCCTAACTATTCAGATAGAGCTGAACAAAAGCTACATTATCTTGACGTCCACCGTCAGCTCAGATATTATTTGGACAGAACAAAAAAAAATTTAGAAAATCTGATCAACTTTTTGTTTCCTATGCGGATAATAAAAAAGGCCTACCTGTTTCTAAAGTGACTTTGTCCAGATGGCTTTCTTCGGTCATCACTGAAATTTATACGATCAGGGGAAAACAGCTGTGCTCAAAACCTAAAGCACATTCAACTAGGAGTTTAGCTACTTCTACAGCTTTTCAAGCTAGACTACCTTTGGACACTATTTGTGCAGCGGCCACTTGGGCCACTCCTCACACTTTTGTTTCCCATTACAAATTGGACTTGGCCTCCAGGGACAGAGCCAGTTTTGGCTCTACAGTCCTCAAGAGTTTGTTCCATTGAGCCACCCAGGATAGAGGTGCTAGGACGCGGTCCCATCAAGCAAGAATGAAGGAGATTGACAACTTAACATTAAGAAGTTATGTACCTACCATAACGTCCATGTTAGTTGTCTTCTCTAGCCTTCTTTCTTGACCCTCCCTCCTTCCCCTGGCCTGGACAGACCTTGTATAAGAAACTATTATGCTAAAGACCATTCAGACCTGGTCCTTTTCCATCTGTAAGTTTCTTCTTCCTTTGGGAAGTATTTTATGCTTGGTGTTATTGCCCTTTTGTCAACAAACGAGATCTGGGTACTTCCTGCCTTGCATCATGGGATATGGGGCTGCCTCGAGCTGGTAAAAGGAGTTCTCGAGCTAAAGCAAGTGCCGAGTCGGAGCCGAGGATCGGCTCCGAACCCATCAAGCAAGAAAGAAGGCGAGAGAAGACAACTAACATGGAACGTTATGGTAGGTACATAACTTCTTATTCAGTTCCATAGAAACATGGCTAAATGGCACTCAATTAATGCTAAACCCTAAGGAAAAAAGCTGTTGCTATTCACATCTAAACCTCCAGACATAGACTTCAACATTTTTTCAACACAAAAATTAAACAGGTGACAACCTCAAAACTTCTTGGAATTACTATTGATAACAAACTGTCTTTCGAACAACATATTCTCAGCACAATAAAAAAAAAAAAACGCTTCAAACTTGGCAAACTGTATTGATATAAACTTTACTTAGATAAGCAAAAATAAAACTAGCAAGCACTTTACTTATCCCCTCCCTCCTCTTCGGCAGCCCCTTTTTCACAAATCTCCATACATTCATCTGCAACAAACTGCAATCCTGCTATTATAAGAGAGCTAAATTTTCTTCCAGCTTGCCCAATCGGTCACACCATTGTAGTGCCATTGCTAACTTGTCCTGGCTTAAATTCCATCACTTTCTCTATTACACTCAATTAACTCTCGCCTATAAGCTAATTTTTCAACCAGGTAATTGCCCTGCACTTCAGTATATCTTACACACATATAGCCCATTTAGAACTCTCCAGTCTATAAACAAGCAACTTCTAAACGTTATTAAACTCAACAAAATATCTGGGCAATCCCTGTATTCCCATAACACTGCCAAACTATGGAATGCCCTTCCTTCTTGCATTACTCAACTAGACTCCCCAAAAGCCTTTAAAGCTGCACTAAAAGCCTACTATATAAATAATCCTACCTGTACATGTGGAGTACAATGTAAGCCTCCTTAATCCTTCTCATCTATTACTCTTTTTCACCTCTGTATACTAATCTCTTTGTCCTCTCTATTGCTAGTTTTTTTTCCTTTGTATAATATTTTTTTTAATTTATATTGATGGTTGTATTTTTCTGTATGTAATGTATATACTTTTTATACTGTATAATAACATCTATGTACTTCTTAATTTTTACTTTGTATCAGTACCCCTGGCCTAGGTAATTGTAAATATATCTCCCTACTAATTTTTATATCTTTGTTCAAAAATTTAGATTTTTTTTGTAGAGTTTTTCTCCCCAGGCCTCCACAGAAAATGGATTTCTGACCCAATGGGCTTTCCCAGTCAACAAATGTCAATAACTAAATAAATAAATTGATGTTCTTCTCATCACTGTTGCAGTATTCTTTACAATAGGTACCCCTGTTTAGGGCAGCCCAATGTCCAACCAGTATACCAAAGCTTTTAGGTTGTAATGGGTATGACGTATGCCACTCATATGCTCTCGGTGCATGGCATAGGGCATAAAGGTGGCATCCGGATGTACCATCCTCAGAACTGAAAAGCTCCAGGAGGAATTACAGCTTAAGGATATCATCAGGGAACAAGCACATCCAGAAGGGAAAAGGACCAGTATGTGTGTGTGAATACTGCAATAGTGAAGAGAAAGACTTCTAATGTTATGGTAATGTTTTACACAACTGTACTGTGTCCTTCCATATCACTGTTGCAGTATTTTTTACAATAGAGAGAGTGCAAATGCTCAGGAAGAAGATTGGGAGGAGGAAGGCCCAGCAGAACCCTCTAGGAAGCCATAGAGAATGTCTCTGGGAAAACCAGCTTTGGCCCCAGGAATCGCATCCAACTTGCATTGCTTGATAAAGTTATGCACAGAAGTCCAAATAGCTACCTCAAGAATAGACTTAGTATCCAAACCCTTGAAAAAATAACACCAGAGGAAACCACAGCCCTAGTAGACTGAGCCTTAACAGAAGAAGGAAGGCTGTTCCCATGAAAAGAATAGCAAAAATAAATGGCTTTAGATATCCAAGAAGATATGGTTTGCTTGGACACAGCCAGACTTAAAGACCTTGGATAAAAAGAAGCAAAAAGTTGTTCAGATTTACAAAAAGCTTTAGTCTTATCCAAATAGTGTCCGAGTTGTCTATGTAAATCCAAGGTATGCAAAACCTTCTCATTATCAAATTGCAGAGAAGGGAACAATGTGGGCATATGAGCAGACTGATTAAGACACAATTATTAACCACCTAGGGCATAAAAGAAGGATTTGTATGAAGGGACACCCTGTCCTTAAGCAAAACTTAAAAAGGAAGAGCAGCCATAAGGGCTTGCAACTCAGACACCCGTCTGGCAGAAGTAAGGGCCAAAAGAAAAACAGTCTTCCAGGAACAGTACTGTAAGGAAGCTGAAGCAGCAGGCTCAGAAGGAGCCTGGTTCAATTTTTCTAAAAGAAACTTAAGGTCCCAGGAAGGGGGGACAGGCTTCCTGCGAGGCCTTATGTGAAAGATGCCTTTAAAACACTATTTGGCCTCAAATCTAGAGGCCAAAGGGGAATCAAAGGCGGAGAAGCAGAGAGCTGATAGGTGGACCTTAATAGATGAATATGCCAACCTAGCATTGAGCAAGTCACATGAATAAGAGAGAACCACAGTAACATCCACAGTAAGTGGATCCAGGTTACGAGAAAGACACCAAACAGAAAATCTCTTCCATTTGGATAAATAAGATTTTCTAGTAGTGGGTTTCCTGGTCTCCTGCAGGATCCAAAGCACATTCTCAGAAAAAAGATGTCTGAAGGGGATAAAAACCCTATCACTCACAAAGTCAGTTGAAGAGTAGACAGGTGAAAATGGATGCGAGACCCCTTGTCTTGTGTGGCTAGGTACTCACTGTGAGGTAACTCGTGGTGATTGCTGTTGGCTAAATGCAGAAGAGGAAACCAATGCTGTCTGGGCCAAAAGGGAGTCACCAACAAGATTTTTGAAGCATCTTGATCAGGAACTTTAGAATAAGAGGAAGGGGAGGGAAGACATAAAGAAACATCTCCTTCCAAGAAAAAGAGAAGGTGTCCACCTTCCAGGCCAGAGGACATGGGACACTGGCACAAAATAGAGGAAGTTGTCTGTTCAGAGGGGAGGCAAAGAGATCTACTTGAGGAGTATCACGCTGGTGGGCAGTGTCCAGAAACACATCCCTGTGAAGCATCCACTCGTGCGATTGTGTTGTGGACCTGCTGAGAGAATCTGCCACTGTGTTCTAATCTGAAGGAATGTAAACTGCCCAAAGGGTCACCTTATACTGGTTAGCAAAATTCCAAAGCTGAAGGCTAATCGGCACAGGAGATACGACCTTCTCTCCCCTTGTTTGTTGACATACCACATCACTGTGGTATTGTCTGTGAGAATCTTGAGGGGCCCTGGAAGGAAAAGAGAATGAAAAGCCTGAAGAGCCAAAAGAGCTTTCATCTCTTTGACATTGGTGTGGTCTTTTGTTGAAGAGAACAATGGCCCTGCACTTTCAGAGGACCAAAGGAGACCCCCCCATCCCATGTCCAAGGCATCTGTGAAGAGTTCCTGAGAGGGGATAGGAGATTGAAAAGGAAGCCCTCGGTTGAGGGACAACTGATGAATCCACCAATGAAGTTCCAGCTTGAAGCATGGAAGAAGAGGAACTAGAAAATCAAAGGATGAGAATGCTGGAGCCAAATTGGCTTTAGAAACCACTGAAACTTTCTCATGTGAAGCTTAGTCAGAGGAAGCATAGGAATGGTGGAAGCTATGAAACCCAGGGCCCTCAGAAATTTATTGGCTTTAACTGAAGCCAGAAGAAGAAGGGACTGAAAGAAAGCAATCAGAGTTAAATCCTTGGGAGGAGGCAGGGATGCTAGCATTGCAACAGCCTGGAGCCTGCACCCCACAAAAATGTGATGCTGAGAAGGCATCAGGAATGATTTTTGGCAATTTACAGTAAATCCCAGTGTTTGCAGAAGAGAACTAGCAAAGTGTAGATGCTGAAGTAAAACTTCTGGTGCAGAGGCCTGAATGAGCAAGTCATCCACGAAAAGAAATGTCTGTATCCCTCTTAACCTGCAGAAAGCAATCACAGGAGCAAAGCATTTGGTAAAGACCCTTGGGAAAGTAGACAGGTCAAAGGGCAATGCAGAGAACTGAAAATGTCAGGAAGAAACAGAGAAATGTAAAAACTTCATGAAAAAGGGATGAATATGAATGTGTAGATAAGCATCCTTGAGGTCCAGGGAAACTAGAAAAAATTGAGGAAGTAGCAGAGGAAGCAAGGTTTGAAGGAATAGCATCCGAAAGGAAGGGACCTTCAAAAAGGTGTTTAGCTGAGAAAGATCCAGAATGGGTCTCAAGGTGCCTTCTTTCCTGGGGACCAAAAACATTCCGGAGTAAAACCCCTTCCCCCTCTGAGGAGCTGGAAATGTTTTAATTGTTCCTTGAGCCAACAACCCCTGAAGCATCTCTGGAAAAAAAGGGCAGTTGTTCCTGAGGAGGCTGAGGAATGCCCAGAAAGGGGGGAAGAGATTTCTAAACCATGTAATAACCATGGTGAATTATGGAAAGAACCCAGGAGGCTTGGGTGAACTTTAACCAAGTAGGAAGGGACAGGAAAAGATGCAGAGAAAGAAGAATGTGACTGAGAACAGTATTGTCAGACAGCACCTGATTTTTCAGGAAAAGGAGGCTTCTGAATAGAAGGAGTTTGGGTAGCCTTAGTAGGAGGAGCTCTTCTACCACTCTTTTTACCTTTGATGGGAGAGCAAGACTATCTACCAACAAAGACAGGCTTGTTGGGGTAATTTCTTTAAATTTTGGGAACAGGTGAAACAAAAATATGCTTCAGTTCTTGTAAAGCCTTAACCTTTTCTTGCAGAGAGTTAAACAATTATGCAGCAGCAGCACCAGACAAATGCTTATCATCCAGAGGAGCATCCATCAGTTTAGACTTGATATCATCAGGCAAAGGTTGAAGTCTGAGCCAAAAATATCTCTCAAAACAGAAAAGCAGCAGCCCTAGATGAATCATCAGCTGCATCATAGCTGCTTTTAATGGAATGCTGAGCAACTTGTGAGGATATCCCTAGCAAGGAAAGAGCAGAGGTCTTCCCCTCAGAATCAAGGGGATCTGACAGGCCTGAGAGAGAAGAGCCAAAACATATCTGGCCATATGTGTCTGATAATTAACAGCTCTACAGGCCAGGGTAGCAGAAGTATACTTTCTTACCTAGCCTCTTCTGCTGTCCTTATCAGAGGGAAGCAACATAGTAGAAGGCAACAGTTTGGGGGGCTTATCAGAGGCAACTCATGCTACAGAAGGGTCATCCGAGGGGCACTTATAAAGAAACTTGCAGTCATCAGGCACTTTATAAAACCTATCAGGCTTTTTGGGAGCAGGGGTGTGGGAATCCGGAGCCTGAGAAGCAGTGGCAAGTGCATCCAGCAAGGCAGCAAGAACAAGAGCAAAGGGCCTAGGAGACTCCATCTGCAAGAGTTCATATTACCCCTTCTGGACTTCAGACACCTGAGCACAGTCCCATTTGAAAAACTCCATCATTCTAGAAATAGTGGCACCAAAAGAAATCTCCTCAAAAAGAGAGTCAGGACTGATAGACTCTTCTTTCTCAGAATCATAGTCTAGGGGAGAAGGCATCTAAGAAGTGTAAGTGAAGGACTCTTCATCAGAATGTACGTTATCATCAGAATCCTGCTCCCTAGACCTCTTAACAAGAGTAGAAGACCAAGGAGAGGCAGGAACAGAAACCCCCTGTGGAGGCTTTAGAGCCATGAGGGCATTAAACAGGCCTTGGGTGAAGTTTTGTCATTCACTCTGAGGATTTTTAGGAGCAGGACAAAATGTGTTTATGTTTCTGCTTCTTTTTGAGAGGGATGTCCACCTTAAACAGTTTAGGAAGCACTGACCCCTGACAACACTCTATTATAGTCGGAACCTCTTCCCTCACCAGTGTCTGAGGAGCATCCCTAGGCCCTTTGGTAATTATCAGCCACGGTTCTCCATGTACATCCAAAGCAGATGTCTGTAAGGCCTCCATGGGTGTATGTGAAGCCATATCTATGCCAGCCTCCCAAAGTGGTCTCTGCAGAAGAATCTGACAAGGAAACTGGAAGATCCTCCAGGCTTTCACTAGCCTCAAGAGAGATGTCCAGTGGAGGTGGTGCAGCTGAAGAATCTGACCAAGCTTTCTTGGTCTTTTTCTTCGCAGACAATTGACCCTCAGGACCAGATGATCCAGGGACAGAAGGTTGGCAATTTTTGCAAAGCATATGGTCGTAGGAAGCACCTAAACAGAACAAAAACTGCTCAGGATGATCTTTTTGAGAAATCGGTCTCTTGCAGTGGCATTTTCCCTTTCTGGATGACATGAAACCAACAACCAGAACAAGGCAAAACAAAGATAAGAAAAATCAAAAAACTCCAACGGGGCACTTATCTGATAGCGGTTTGGTAACCAGAAGACAAACAAGCATTCAGACTGATGATCAAAGATGGGGGTTCGGACTGGCAGCAAAGTTCTGAGGATGCTATGTCCGGACTTCACCTTTATGCCCCACATCATGCACAGGGAGCATATGTGTGATACACAGCATATCCATTACAACCTAAAGGTTTTGGTATACTGCCCAGACGATGGGCTTCCCTACACAGGGGATCCCTGTTATAAAGAATACTGCAACAATGATATGGAAGGTTATTCACTTTTACTCTTTCTTGGGTGATTGTCTCATTCAGTATTAGTCTCTTCATTACTTGAACTATTCTGTATGTCAATCAGTTCCAGAATGTAAGCCTCATTCCCAGCTCATACAGATAAGCTCTTCATAAGTCCATAGATATTTACTAGGCTTGCTGTCCAGGTAACATTGAGGAGCCTAGCCCAAATTCCCAGTTGCTTCATGCACTGCCTGATTAGTTGACTTTTTCAAGGCCACACAGTAGGCAAATGAGGGTATCAAACCCTGTACCACAGGAATTACATAGTATGTGTGTGTGTGTGTGTGTGTGTGTGTGTGTGTGTCTGTCTGTCTGTATATAATCTCTACTACTAACATATCATACTATATTTCATTGTCAACCACATTTCCCCCTTTCTAATATTTCCACAGTTAAGCTGCCACCTCTTTTCATTTTAATCGCTAAAAATCACAGGTAATATAACAGTATCTTTTGCAATTTTATATCCGACTTTGCTATATACAAGCCTGTGTCATTGTCTAATGAATGTTCAACACTGTTTCTAAATGATGTTATGGAACCTGTTGTAAAGCTTTTCTGTCATGTACGTATACATACCTGTAACTGTCGCCTCACAGTAAGACGTCCTGTACGATTCTCAGCTAGAGCGTCTTCTGTGTGGAGACATGCGTGAATGGGCGTACCTTCGTTGAAGGTTGTGCGTCAGGGCCGGCAAATCGGCACGTAAAAAATCTACTGCCAATCATTAGCAGACCGGAGTTCCGCTGTGGCGACCCCTAACTGGGAAAAGCCGAAAGAAACAACAACAACATATACATACCTGTATTTTCCCTTCTGATATTGTGTAACTGTATTTTATCTGTCAGACTTTCCTGGCAAAGAAAGATAAATAAATGTGCCTGTCTGTCCATGCCAGTGTCTTTGCATTTATTTATTGTGAACTTAATCAGAAATGACTTCATTCATATCAGCAGATTTATTTGAAAGACTGGAATATTATCAGCCATATGATATGCATCCTATCATTGTAAACACCATTCTTTAAGTAGTATCCACAATATCCTATGTTCTCCTTTCTTTAGAATAATAATTTAATAATTAATAGAATGAGGAAAGGTATGGTTTTATATGTAGCTGTTAAAAAACCTGTAGAATGGCTATTCTGGCATATTGCGTGTACAGTATAAAACACAAAATACAAGAAATAGTTCAACTTTGATTTAGGAAATTGGAAAATCTTTTGCATTATGTTTGGTTTGAGCTTCTCTCTGCTTTTTTATGAATCTGCCATGCAAAGAGCATCACTGTTGTTTACTGTTATTCTAAGAACTGTGTGATTATTCATCTAAAAGAAAATGTCTTGCTTAGAATTGTCATTCCCATGAGAGAGAACATTTATATTAATGTTTTTCTATCTCCTGATGGTCTTCCAGTAAAAGAAGTAGCATACCTTTTCTAGGTTCCTCACATTGCAGTTTGTAGCTGTCTATGATAATGTCTGTAAACTTGAGAATCTAAGCCTATGGCATAATACAGCCTTGGTTTTGTTGCTTTGGCAACCACTTATGCTTAGATTTGACCTGTCTGTTCACTTTTTTGATTCATGTTCTAAGTCTTACCTCGTATATTTCCCTGAAAATGGATACATTCTGTGTACGCTTATTATAATGCAATTTCTTTGATTTTTTTTTTTCTGAGAAGGTTTAGAACATTTTTTTGATTTTCCACTAGCAGCAAAGAAGATAATATTAAGCAGCTTACTTTTCACTCTTCTTACTGGCTTCTTCTAGCTGTTATAGTGGAGGTAAACCTACTACCTGAAGAGAAAAAATCAGTTAAGAATTGCCACAATGGTCCACTAACAAAAAACACAAAAGACACTGGAATACGATGTAATGTACATATATTACTTAACTATAACACTTGCGCCTGTGATTTGGCATGAGCCCTTCATTGAGTATTAAAGGGCCTGTGATGTTATGCGGTAGTACCATCAGGAGAGTAAAGCAGTACATGTATACATATGCCAGCATAGCTAGCTGGAGTTTTGTAAAGAATTTTATGTTATTTGACTGTCACACTGATTTGTACAGATGTTCGAGTTAAAAATATATTTGTAAAGTTGCTTGTGTTAAAAATGCGTCAACAGTAGGTCCTGCTGGACAGAAAGAATGTATGCATGTATATCAGGTTGTATTGTTGTAACTGATCAAATGCGTATGTTTACCAGAGAACCCTGGAAGGGTGGACAGTTTGAATTTGTGTTATAGCTTTCAGATTATGCCACAGATCTTAGCAAAGCTCAGTGTGTGTATTGTACTAGAGTCAGGTGACCAGAGGTGATGTCATCCTATAACCACCGTCCGGTTTATTTGGAACTCTCACAACAGCACTTTGGAACCTGACAGGAAAGATTTCTGACAAGATATATATCTCACACATCCACACAGACAGAGAGAAGATGCATCATCTCTCTCTTGCTGTGGTAAGACACTCAGCACGCATCAGCTTGCCTTGCTTTAGTAAGTAGTCAGGGGACAGTAATTCTTTAGCTATGCAGGGACATTTAGTGAGAATAGTATAATATTGTTTTCTGCATCTGTGAAAATACTTTTAATATCTTTTAGAGTACTTATGCTTGCTTTAGTGACATTGTGGCTGCTCCTGAAAGCCTTGCTAATTTGGTCACACTCTACCATTTGTATTAATATTAATTTTGCACAGTATATTTGGATAACCTTTGTAACTGCCGTAGTATAGCTGACTGGTGGCAGCATGGTTACCTCAAGAGTCTGAGCAGAAAGGGGCACAGTTAGTAAATCTGCGCCGGCTTTTCCCAGGTGTGTATATGTGTGTGTGAAACTCAGATATCCAAGTATGTGTGTCAGCTACTGGGAACAGGGACACAGAGCTACAAAGTAGTCAGTGTGGAGTTTTATGTGGGTTTGGAGAAAGGAGAGTCCAGCCCCAGGTCTGGAGTATACTCCCTGTGTGTTCTTAAGGGAAATTGTGCTTGTTGCAGGTAGCTGCATCTCAAAATACTGTGCGAATCCATCTTTGCTCTTAGTGACTAGTGATGATGATTGCGTCTCCTTGATTGTTGGCCTGGAGTAGGGACCTGTCAGAGGTCTCATGCCAGCTTGAGAACTCAAAATATTGCAAACTTATGTTGGTTCAATAAAAGGTATTACATCAGGTCTGTTTGCTTGAAGGGGTAAATTCCTGTACTCCAAAACTGACAGGTAGCAATCTACTGCAGCTGGACTTATCCCATTTCTTATAATGAGACGTTGATCCTTAGTACCATCCTTTTCACTTGTCTATTACTTTGATGGTCACACATGCTACATATTTTATACTTAAGCTCCAGCTTCCTAAAATTCCTGAAGTCCTGTTTAGTGGCAAATGAAGGACTGTGGTGTACCTCATTTTGAAAAAAAAAAAAACATTCTTGAGGGTATTTTTCACTTTGGCAATTGTATTGTCCTTTAATTGCTTAATGTCTGCGAACATAGAATAATAATTTATGCACTGCAGTTAATAATTATGTCTTGGTCCAGAAATAAATTAGCACCTACTTTGTTCTAGGGTCTATATTATATATTCGAACGCTTAAAGGTTTGAATCACTAAAGATCGAACTTTAGTGATCGAACTTTCAAACGTTCGAATATATTAAAAAATTAAAAAAAAAACAAAAACTAAAGGGTGTAAGCAAGCCCCCCTGCACCCCACACCCCTGCTACTGAACTATACCAACTCCAAGATCGCTCTACAGTGTAGGAAATGGTAAATTTTCCATTTCTGCACTGTAGCACACTGAAGTGCAATCTCGGAGTTGGTATATTTAAGTAGCAGGGGGTTGTGAGCCCTCCTGCTTAAACCCTTTACTTTTTTAATATTCTTTTTTAATATATTCGAACATTTAACAGTTTGATCACTAAAGTTCGATCTTTAGTGATTCGACCTTTTAAGCGTTCGAATATATAATATAGACCTTTTGTTCTGTGAAAGACTTGGTATGTCACGTGACCTTTCTGCATTCTAGAATGGTAAACATTACAAGACCTCTCGCCAGTTAATCTGCTTAGACATTTCCAGCCATTAAAAAGATCTTTCACTTTGTTTCCATACATCTGACAAACCCTAGGTGTAATTTGAGTATCTTTTGTAGTGTTAACTGTCTTCTTTGAATTGGAATGATCATTCTGTCTGATTTAAACATCAGATTTTGCACACATGAAATTTCATTTCTTTGTGCAGTATGGGTTGTATGCACTGCTATAGTCTTCTTTGTCAAACCAGTTATTAAAAATGTATTTCTTTATTTTCTCTGTTACACTTAAATTTATCCAGATTATTAGCCAAAATAACTAGCTATGAAGTAATGTATTCTTTATCTTCCCTGCTACATTTTAAAGCTCTTTGAGTTTATCATCTGAAACAGATAGCTGCAGAATAACCACAATTACTTTTGGATCCTTCTTTAGCAAACATTTCTGCTTCTTTACGTAAGGTCTGCTCAGTATATCAACTTTGATTTGTTTCCCTGGCTTACACTGAATGTTCATGTCATACTTATGTAATTCTAACAGTTTTTTTCTGTAATTTGCTCATGCTGTGTAAATTATTTCATGAAGAATACAACTGACTTTCTTTGTCATACGATACTATGCAAAAACTTTCATTTTTTTGTATTTTATTTTTCTTCTTTCCTTCCTTCCCTTGGATGAGTCAGAATTAGGTTCATTATGATTAGTTCTGTTCAGTAAACAAATATAAATACAGTCATTAAACTTTTTTGAGCCATACACAATTTCCAGCATTTCTTTTTCTGTCTGCACATACATTGTTTGCGCTTTTGTTAAAGTTTGTGACTCATATGCAGTTGGTCTGTCTTCCTGTATCAAAATTTCATCTAGTCCCACTTGACTGTTATTGAGTTAAAATACAGAGAAAATTTTAAGTATAAGAACTTTTATAACAAACTTTTTCCAAAACATCAAAACATATCTTCCTATGTGGACCAAACAGTCCATGTCATGCTCCAGCAGCTTCCTTGTGAAGTTTATCTGAAACTGTTTTGGGTTCACTTAATGGGCATTGGGCTTTCCGTAAGCTGGATGTTTCAGATCATAGTTGGACTCTTCTGTTGTGTTGACTGCTGAGCGCAGATGTGGACAAAACATGTCTACAGCTAGTGGGGTATACCTTATTTTCCTGAAGGCAGTAATAAAGACTTTTTTGTTTTTGTGTATTAAAAACTCAGTGTGCTAGAATGCTTGTGTGTTCTTAAGGGGCAGTTTGTATAACTCCCATGATACCTTCATCAGCGGAGGTTTGTGATTGTTTTTGCACAGATGGTACTATTTTGGCAGGGTCTTTCTAGTTTTGTACTATATTTGTGTGTGTGTGAGTACACACAAATCTCTTTTCTAGCTGTCTATTTTTTTTTTGCTATGTTTGCAACCCACTGTACTTGTCAGTAAGTAGTGTGCATTGCTGCCTTTACTACATCAGAAAAGTTTAGTTGTATTTTCCAGATTTTTTCAGGTCATTACAAGCAATACATCAGGTCTACAGCCATGTAATTGAGCTTGTCTCAGATTGGACCAGTTGCTTTTCTCAACAGCTGTAAACAGACAGTAGGGAGTGTGAGAGATGGGGAGCTCATTTATGTCATCCTACAGGTTTATTTTTTTATTTTTTTGTTAAGTCTTATTGTCCTTTCCCACTGCTGGCTGATAGATGCACTGCTAAATTTACTATGTTAGGTCTGTATGGATATGTACTTCCTCATACCTACTCCATGGGTAGAATGCTTCGGAGTTTTATACATGGCTTATTGCCTCTTAGGTCCCTTTTACTGCAGTACTAAAACAGCTGGCCATCTAGGAGGTGTTGCTGTTCAAGCAACTGTCAGACCTACTTCATTTCTGCCAGTGATAGAACAACAGGCTTTGGCTGCTGCTTTTCGTCCTTCCCATTGAAGTACTTCAACACTTAGAATCACTTGACAAACCCATCAGAGCTTCTTTACTTTGCAATTCAGAGGTGTCTTAATCAATACTATATTTAAGTTAACATTTTCACTCACCACAATTGGAAGATGGGGAATACCTGGCCAAGTTTATGTCCTCTGTTCAACATTGTAAAAACAATCTTTTGTAAGATCACCACAACCACTATGGTCATTTGTAAATGATGCTTGTTTTCCTGGTTCTGCTTTTTTTATTTCCATTGACTGCACATTGCGGATTGAAAAAAATGCCTTGCTGCCTTTAGTCCTTGAGAGGAATTTCCAAACAGGTTTTGCAGATTAGTTTAAGCAAAATATTTGTGTTTGTATGCACAAAATTTTTTTTTTTTTTTTTTTTTTTCCTTGTATGTAATTATTTTGTTTTATTTTTGCAGTCTATTGAATGAGCTTTTTGGAATAATTTTGCAGATCAGTATACATACATACATACAAATATTTCAAGCACGGGCATTAATGCTCTTCTAGCTTGCCAATATACTAAAACACTTGTCCCCATAATAAGTGTCCAGGCTGTTCTTAAAAATTTCTAAACTAGCACTTGCTTTAATGTAATTTGGTAGTCTGTTCCACGCATCAGCTACTCTGTCAGAGAACCAATTAGCACACTTCTTATTTCTATAGAATCTTCTACATAGATTGTCTGATGATTCTCTAGTGCTTTTTGATAACCCCAACCATTCCCAGAGGTAGTTGTCTCTAAATGCCCAGTATACCTGAATAAGATCTCCTCTTAGATATCTGTAAGAGACACTGTACAAGTTCAGATATTTTAGTCTTTCATGTTGTTCTTCTTCTTTCGGCTTTTTCCGGTTAGGGGTCGCCACAGCAGAACTCCGGTCTGCTAATGATTGGCAGTAGATTTTTTTACGGGTGCCGTGGTGCCAACTCGAAGCCCAACCTTCAGCGAAGGCACGCCCATTCTACACATGTCTTTCGAACGCCACTCAACCACGGGGAGGACATGCAGACTCCACACAGAAGGCGCTCCAGCCGAGAATCGAACGGGAGAACCTCTTGCTGTGAGGCAGCAATGCTACCGCTGCACCACCGCGGCTTTAGTCTTTCATAATAACTTAAATTTTCACATCCATGGATACCCTTGGTGTATTTCTGCTGTACTCTTTCCGGTTTACTCATGCTTGTTTTCTTATAGGGTTTCTATACTGTTATTCCATACTCAAGTTTGGGTCCAATGTAACTAACAAACAATATCTTCATTATTTTTGATTTTCTTTAAAAATCTTATGTCACCTATAGTTCTATAACTATCATTAACCAATTGGTTGATATGATTAGAAAAACTCATAGCTGAATCTACCCATATACCCAGGTCCTTAAACGAGTCTACAGCTTCAATCACTGTGTGCTGTATTAAATATTCACCTTTTACTTTATGTCTTCCAAATCTCATACACTTAGTTTTTGTTTTATTTATCACAATATTATTCTCCTGTGTCCAAATGGTCAATTTAGTCAAGTCATTTTGCAGACATGCCTTATCTGTAACACATGTAATCAGTTTATCCAGTTTCATGTCATCTGCATGTAGACTGTAGAACACCTCAGAGGGAAAAGTTAGATCTGAAATATATAATCTAAACAAGTAAGGGCCTAGGACAGAGTCCTATGGGGCACCCTGACTGTAACCAAGGATTTCACCTGTCCAGTTGCTGTATGATACTTTCTATGTCCTGTTTGTAAGCCATGCAGCTATCCATCTTCTCAAGAGTACATCAATACCTAGTTGTACTAATTTATTTATCAGTGTTTTGTGTATGACCCTATCAAATGCTGAAGTTAAATCTATATAAATTACATCACAGCACTATTTTATATTCATAGCTGTTGTTATATTGCTATAGAACATCATGTTACAGGTGGTAATAGATGCATACACATGCTGATATATGGTTTCAAGTCCCAACCTGTCCAGTTCTGACAATAACTTATTTATTTATTTTATATTTGTTTACCAGGATAGTCTGACTGGACAACATGTCCTTTTTCAGTAGAGGCCCAGGGAGAAAAGCTCCACTCAGAGAAATACAAAAGAAAAAACATAATTAATAGAATACATCTACAACTTTTCCAATATTACTGTCTCCATTATTTTTCCACAACATGAAAATAGACTTAAGGGTCTATATGACTCTGGGTTTGTCCTACTCCCCTTTCCATTAAAGACAGGTGTTTAATAAGCACATGTCTCCAATCTTCCCATATTTATATGACCTAGTGAATAATAGATATAATGGTACCGTAAGTTCTTGCTGAAGTGTTCTCAGGTCATTGTTACTAATTCCATCTCCTCCCTGTGCTTTGTTTGGATCCAGTTTGCGCAGTTCTTTTTCAGTATAATCTAATTTGATTCCAGTATCTGGGGCTACCTGGATGTCACCAGGACAACTTATCACCCCTTTTGTGCAGCCAAACTGTTTTGCATAAGATTTTGTAAATATATCTATAATCTGTTGTGTGTGAGGATATATCTTATAATCTGCACACAGTTTATCAATTTGTGTGTCTTTACTCCTGCTACATCTTATGTATCTGTAAAAAGGTTTCCTATTATACTTAATATCTTTATATAAATTTTCTTCAAATTTTACTTGATCTTGTCTCACACTATGCTTAATTTGTTTGTCCATAGTTTCATAGATATGTACTAGGCCAACAGCCCTGGAAGCTTTACAAGCATAGCCCATAGAAGTGTCCTGGCATCATGCCACAGTTAGTTCCCGGTGCATCTATCAAGTAGAGCCACTGGAGTGGTCCCCATGGTGAACTTAATATTTCCCATCTACTCATCAAGGTTTCTCTTGAAAAGGGCCATTGAGGTGCTCTGCTTGACATGTATGGGAAGTCTATTCCAGAGCATGGGCAGTCTCTGAGTTATGAACCTGTCCCTCCAGCATGCTCTGTTGATTGTGGTAATGAGCACATGGTGCAGATGGATTGAGATTTCTTTAGGTGTAACATTTCTAACAGGGCTGGGTCAGACATGGCTTTATAAGTCAAGCAGAGATCGCCTCTTAATAGACAATATGAGACAGAGAAAAGCTGGAGTTTTTGAGTCTGTCCATGTAGGGCATGTGTTTAAGGCTTAGGATCCTCTTTGTGAGGTACTTTTGTGGCCTTTCCAGCTGTTGCAAGTGTTTAGTGAGGTACATGCCAAATGGGGCATTATACTCGATGACTGGTCTAATGAGGGAATAGTAGAGAGAGATGATGACCTGTTTCTTCCTGGATGCAAAACCCTTGGTAATGAGATGTACCACACAGAAGGATTTTCTGTCCACAGTGGCAATGTGGTGGTCGAAGGAGAGGTTGCTGTAAACCTGTGTCCCCAGATCTCTTATAATGCTTTCAGTGTTCAGTGGGCTACCATCAGTGTGGTAATTAGTGGGAACTGAGTTTTTCCCAAAGGGAATGACAACATATTTTTTCGCATTAAGCTTAAGGCCATGGTTTCAACACCAGTCGTTGATCTCAGTGAGGCCTTTCTGTAGGATGTCTACATCACTTGGGGAGTTAATAATGACTCCCAGCTTGGAGTTCTCGGCAGACTTGGTCAGCCAGAGTCCCTCCATGCTGGCCTGGACTTCTGAGAAGTAGATGCCAAACAGGAGAGGACCCAGGACTAATCCCTGTTGGACTCCACTTGTGACTGGTTGGCAGTCTGACTTGGAGTCGTCTACTTTCACACTGTGGGTTCTATCTGTGAGCCAGTTTGCAACCCACCTAGTGATATAGGGGTTGATGCATAGTTTGGTGAGTCTATCAATAATTCCTGAGTGGGGAAAGGTATCAAAGGCCTTGGCCAGATTGAGGTAGGCTGTGTGAACTGCCTTGCCCTCATCCACAGCTCTGGTGACTGACTCAAAGACAGCAACCAGGTTGCCTGGCATTCTTCCGGTATTGTGATTGGTCCTTTCGGGGGGGGGGGGGAGATAAAGTTGGCACTGAATTTGTTGGCCAGTATGTTGGCAATATCTGTTGGCTCAATATAGGAGGTACTATTGTGCAGTAACTCAGAGCAAATCTGGGTATTGCCATGGAGATTCTTGATATAACTGTAGAAGGCTTTGTGGTTGCTTTTAGTGTCTGCCGCAATTCTGCCTTCATAGGTAGCTTTAGAGGATTTGATGAGTGATCTCAACTTTTTGTTGAGGCTAATAAGAGAGTTTTTCCAGTCTTGGGACTTCATCTTTTTCTGCAACAGCTTCGTCCTTCTGTTGTAGAGTTTGTTAATGGCAGGGACCTCCAGATTGGCTTCCTTTTTTTGGAAGAGAGCGTCTTGGTTCTGTTGGGTATGGCTAGTTCCATGCATTTATATATGTGTTCATACAGTGCATTAGTGTATGATTCGGCAGTCATGCACCTATTTTCCATTTGCACAGGTGCCATGAAGTTAGCCACCTCTGTTTTTAGGAGCCCAAAGTCAGCTTTGGAGAAGTTTTTCATTGTGGTTACCTTTACTGGTGGTGTGGGTGAGATGTGGAGTTCCATGGTAATTAGTTTGTGGTCGGATCTAACCAGGGAGGAATTGACTATTGGTGTTGAGCAACGGTTGCCCATGTTAGTAATAACCAGGTTAAGGATGTTGCTTCCTCTAGTGGGGGTAAGAATGAGCTGGTCCAGCACATTGGTATTAAAGAATTCCAGGAAGCATTAGGCAAGTGTATTGGAGCATGAATAGTTTTTCCAGTTGATGGAGGGGTAGTTGAAGTCAGCCATTATGAGAGTGTTGGGTTGGACTCTAATAGTTTCCAGGGTGCTTAGGAACTTGGAATGAGAATCTTGGGACATGGTTAGGGACCTATAGCAGGCTACGACCTGAATCGCCATCTTTACCCACTGTTAGTTGTATCTGAAGCATCTCTGATGCGTTTTGCTGGGCTACTAGTCTGGAGGTGTGTATATCCTTTATGAATATGGAGATGCCACTGCCTTTGGAGTTTCAGTCCATTTTCTGGGGCAGAAAGGTGTGGAATGAGTTATAGCCTGGTAGCGCAGGGGTGCTATCTGCTGCGTTAAACCAGGTCTCAGTTACAGCGCAAATGTCGATGTTTTCAAAGTTGTAGTTTGACCTGTCTTCCATTTCTTAGATATTTTTTGTCTCTCACCTTAATCAAATATCTTGTACTTATGGAAATGTATACCCCCTGATGTTGTATGCCTAGATCCTGATGTTAAACATTTTTTGCGGTCAAACAATTTCTCTTTCAAAACTGTCCACATTCCATCTGCAGTTTTTCCATTGAACACCTCACTCCAGTTTTACATAGTGACTGTTTTGCTTCCATATAATCTGTAATTAACCTTCTGTACATTGATTTAGATTCAGGGGCAGCTTATAAGAAAATAAAATAAAAGTAAAAAAGAAAACGAAAAGTAAAAAACACAAAGAAAACAAATGTGAGTCCCGGAACATCACGCATGCGCACTTGTGGCATTTCTGATCTGGACTTGAACCAGTCCAGAGCATGCGCACAGAATCCGGACTGTCTCACCAGCAGTCTGGATTAGGAAGACAACATTCAACAGCAGAGATCCCAGAAGCCTCTGCAGTTACAACTGCATAGACTGGAAAGGGATCGGACTGCAACGTCTGCAGGCTGCTACCCAGCCTGCTCTTGGGGGCTTTACTGTGGAAGGGGCAAGCCTTTGAACGAACAGACTTTGCAGCTTGAACTTGGAGTGAAGGAAACTGGGCTTTGAACGAACTTTACAGCTGGACTCAGGAAGGATGTGTGTGTGTGTGTGTGTGTGTGTGTGTGTGTGTGTGTGTGTGTGTGTGTGTGTGTCCAATGGATGACAGCTACACAAAAAACTCAAAAAACATCCTGTTGTCGAGTTGGCAGTCAGTCATACACAAAAACCTTGTGGGGATTTGCAGTGTGGACCTTTTTATTTATTTTATTTGTGTTTAGAAATGATCATGGCAATTCGTAGATTGATAAATAGATTTTCATTATTTGTGGCAGCTGAATTGTTGAGTATTGTGCTGAGGTTTGATGTCCTTCAAGGATGCATCTGCAGTCCTCTCAGCTAAGACCTACCCACAATGCCCCACTCATAGTCTCTTCAGATCTCGTTTGTCGCGTTCCTCATCAGACGTGCCTAGCCTTCTGTCAAGCTAAGTGTAGTGTTTTTTGTGAGTAATCAATATATTTACCTTCCTCTAATCAGTTTTCCGTTAAGATTATCTCTTCGTCTTTAAATTTAAATACTTTCTTACTAAAACCTACCCACTACCTTTGGTAGTTCTTTTCATACCATCATTGATATTGTCCCTCTCCCCTACCTTTGGTAAACCCTTTCCCTACCACTTTGTCGTATTTCTTAGTACTCCTCTTTTCTATCTGTTTTTAAAAAAAACTCTTCCTCTATAACCTTGCTGTTGTTTTTTGGTTGGTTAAATTGTAGTTTAGGACTATAGTGTTTGTGTAGTTTCTGTGATGTCTGATAAACGTAAAACTAGGATTTAAATAGTGTGACAAGTGCGTGCATAAGATGCCCAACTCAGACGGTCACACCTGGTATGTTTATTGTTTGGGAGTTGATCACATCAGTGTATCTTGTGATATTTGTTCTAGTTTCAGCAACCGTACGTTAGCTGAATGTAAGAACAAGCTTATTCTGAAGGGTATGCTGAAAACACCCTTCTCAGAGGCTCTTTCTAGGATGGAGGTCTCACCACCTCCTAAGCATAAGGATGTGAAAAAACATAAAGAGAAATGGAGTCACTTGGTTCCAACATGTCCATCCTCCTCGGAACCCTGTTGACATTGGGCTTCTCCCGCACCTTCAGCGCAGACTACTTCGGCACCAGGCTCCATGTCTTCTCCCTCAGTGCCGCCCTTAATTCTGACTCCAACCACTGTACCAGCTTCGGCACCATCCCCCTCGGTGCCGACCTTGGTTTTGATACAGGCTCCGACTGCTGTATCTGCATCGACACTATCCCTGGCCACAGTGCCAAAGTTTTATACAGCTCCACTGACACCATCAGTTCCGAGGGTCAAGCACCTTCCCAGAACCAGATACTCTCTCTCTTATGACCCCTTTTTGGGACACCAGTTTAGTCCATTTCTTGAGAGACCAGAATCTCCATCAGCAGCTTCCTTCAGATCCACCAGGAGTCTTTCAGAACAAGATGTAGTGAGGGTTGTGGACCAACTTTTGGCAGCTAGAGGATTACCCACCCCAGCTAGGTCTTCCTTCCTTCTTGGAACGGAAGCTCTCATGGCATATTCACCTGTATATCCTTCTCTGGCCTCCTCCCAGGTACCGGAGACTTTGGTACCGATGGCCATCCCGGTGCATTCTTTCTCAGCTTCGACAGCAGAGGTTTCCCTGTCGGCACCTATTACTCTTGGTGCAATGGCTCCATTGGAACTGGTGCATTCTCGGAACAGTGATTGGGCTGTTGGCACCATGGCTTCTAGTTTGGCGCCTATTTTTTCAGTGGCGCCATCTACGGCCACAGCTCTCTCAGCAGCTACTGGGCCTCTCGGAGCCCATCACCTGGAGGTGGGCTCTTCAGAATGGGGTGTGTCCCTGGTTCTAAGGTTGTCCTTCTCGGTTCTGGACTCCCATCCCTCCTTGGGCAGGCCTGCTTTCCAGGTGATGAAGAGGGTCCTTGCCTCAACAGGCTCGCAGTTGGCACCATTGGCATTGACACCAGAACCCCCCCCCTCTAGCTTTCAGCTGTCCCAACTCCCTACTTTGGGACCCCAAGCACGGGAGTTGCAAGACCTTCCCTTGAAGGAAACCCTTTCCCCGGAGTCCTCCTCAGAAGATCCTACTGGGAAGCCACCCTGGAAGAAACTTTGCAAGAGGAAGCATCTTGGTTACCTGAGGAATCCATCACTGAAGACACCGATTGTGATGAGGGAGAAGGGTCCCCATGGTCTCCCCCGGAAGACATCTCATTTGGGAACATTCTCGAGATCTTCAAGCAGAGGGGAGACTGGAAGCCCTCCAACCCTTCTTTGGAGGAATCGGTCTTCTTGCAGGCCTTCCATGCTTGGGCCTCCACTTCCTGGGTGACCCCACCTGCGAATTAGCTTATTAAACTTATTGTACAGCATGCATGGAAGGCCCCAGACAACATGGAACCTGTCCCCCGGAGGCCAGAAAAAATGTTATCCACCCCTGAAGACCAGCTCATTTGGTCCAAGATACTGGTAGTTGATTCCATGGTTGTGGCGGCAGCCACCAGGAGGGAACTGGCAGAAGATAGTTCCACTGTTCATACCCAAACAGGGAGTCTTGGGCTATGGACAGACTGGGGAAGCGGGCCTTTGCTTCAGCGACCTTTGCCATTCGGTCGCTGAGTTGTCTGGCACACTTTACTTACCTCCAAAGAGACCTAATTTCAGAAATGTCTGCCTCTTTGGTGGGAGTACTGATTGAGGAGGTGCATGATACTTCTGCTTCTCAGCTAGCTAGCCTGGAATCCATCTCGAACTCCTCGATGCACTTGATCTTTCACACTACTGAGGGGGCAGCTCGAGCAGCCTCATCAGGCATCGTCATGAGACGGCATGCTTGGATGCGTTTGTGTGACTTTGCAGACCCCTTTAAATCTTCCTTGCACCTGTTGACGAATCTTGCCTTTCTGGTCCCAAAGTAAGAGACACACTATCACATAGTGAGAAGGACGGAAAGACCTTGTCTGTTGTGGGCATAAGTTTTTCCACCCCCCAGAGATCCTACTCCAGGAACTAGAGGGGAGGAAAATTGTGGTTCAAGAAGTCCCAAGGATCTTTTCATGACACTCATGATGAGCAATCCCCCCGAGCAGAGGGGGCAACTCATCCGGAAGATGCTTCTTTTCGGGGAAGAAAGGGTCCATGCAACCACGGCGCTGGAGATTCCTTCTCCGGCCGACCCTTCCAGCGCTCCTGAACAGTGGCCCGATTGCTTTCCTCTGGAAACAGTCAGAGGTCGATTTTCCCTGCACCTACAAGCCTGGCAACTCATAACAACGGATGCATAGGTGCAGAGAATAATATCCAGAGGCTATCATATCCCATTCGATCCTACTCCCAGATCCGTAAAACGAATCCCCAATGTCCCACCCAGACAGAGGGAGGCTGCAGCCTTAGAAATCAAGAAGCTGTTAAGAACAAGAGTCATCCAGTCAGTCCCACCAGACAGAGAGGATCCGGGTTTTACTCAAGGTTCTTTTTAGTGCCAAAAAAGACAGGGGACTGGAGCCCAATATGGATCTCAGCTTACTAAACAAATTCATAAAACCTCAAAAATTCTGGATGGTCACAGTACAGTCCATCCACCCCTTTCTGGGGAAAGACAACTGGATGTGCTCTGTAGACCTCCAGGACGCCTATTACCACATAAAGATGGACAAACGTTCCTGGAGATTTCTCCACTTTTGGCTGGGAGCCAATCACTATCAGTTCAGTATACTGCCCTTTGACCTATCGACAGCCCCCAGAGTGTTCTCTAAATGTATGGCAGTCATAGTAGCTCATATCCGACTACAAGGATTCCGGGTGTTTCTATATTTAGGTAATTGGCTCCTTACCGCCACGACCACGAGTCTTCTCATTCTCAGTCTCTGTTATACTCAAGGCCTTGCTCTTCGCTTAGATATCACAGTCAGCATGGACAAATCATAAATGTCTCGAACAAGAGCACTGGAATTCATTGGAGTGATCTTCGACACAATGTCCTGTCAGGCTTCCCTTCCTCCTCACAGGCCGTCAAAAATAAGAAGCCAGATTCAAGTCCTCTTTCCACAGACATTTGTACCAGAATGCCTTGTACTACAGCTGTTGGGATCTATGGCAGCAACCATTACCTTAGTCCCACTAGCGAGCTTGTACATGAGACTAGTACAGTGGCTCCTTTCATCACAATGGTTGATCTTGACTGACCCACTCGACCACATGCTACGCCTTACAAACCTTTGCAAGAAAGAAATGCTTTGGTGGATTGAAGCCAGAATCAAATCTTTGGTGTCGACCATTCTGCCTTCCCCAGCTTAGGGCCATGGTGACCACGGATGCTTCCCTGTTAGGGTGGGTGGGGGGCATTTCCAGGGAAAGACAGTCCACGGCACCTGGTCCCCCACGGAGGCCAATTTGCACATAAATATCCTGGAATTCAGGGCAGTTCTCTTAGCGTTGCAAGCGTTCCACACATCCCTTCCTTCCGGGACAATTGCAATTTAATCGGACAGCATGTCAGTTGTCTGGTACATTAACAAACAAGGCAGAACCAGGTCTTACCCCCTGTGTTGCGAGGCAATGAGAATTTGGCACTGGGCGATGGCTTCCAACTGCTTTCTCATAGCAATGTACATTCCCAGGAGTTCCAATCTTATTACGGGTGATCTGAGCAGGAACATTTTGATGCCTCATGAGTGGTCCATCAGTCCTATAAAAACAGATCTTTGGGGCAGGCCTTGCTGCAACCTGTTTGCTTCTTCCCTAAACAACAAATGCAGAAGCTATTTTGCCCTGATCCCCCCTCAGGGGGAGTCACCGAGGGATGCTCTGATGCAAGATTGGCCCCTAGGTCTGCTGTATGTCTTTCCCCCCGTTTCCTGTCATCCCAAAATTCCTCCAGAAAGCTCAAAGGTTGAGAAGCAAGAGTGATCCTCATTGCCCCTTATTGGCCCTGTCACATCTGGTTTCCTTTCCTGTGGCCTCACCTGATTCACAGTCCTTGAATCCTGATCAATCCTAAGGTCTGCTTTCTCACCCTCAGGGACTAATTCATCCAATCTCCACAGCCTCAAGCTCACAGCTTGGTTTCTTCACTTCCAATGATTGCCAGGCTACCTGATATTTCATTCCCTGTTCGCAAGATTCTTCTGGCTTCACACAAACTTTCCACCAGGAAAATTTATTCTAGTAAGTGGACTAGGTTCATTAGATGGGCCAAAGAACATAACATAGACCCTTTTCCATGCCTATTCAGAAGATCCTACAATATCTCACTACCCTGTTGCACTCAGGCGCTTCAGCAATGACAATTTCAGTACATTTAGCAACTACTGCAAATTTTCACAGTGGGATCGACAATTTATCTGTTGTGTCACACCAACTGTGAAAAACCTTCATGAAAGGAGTATTACATATTAAACCTCCTGTCAAGCCTCCTTTAGGGCCTTGGGACTTGACATTGGTGCTTCATTCATTAACAAGTCCTCCTTTCGAGCCTTCTAACTCATGTGATATGACATTTTTGTCTTGGAAAACTCTACTTCTAGTGGCCTTTACCTCAGCAAGAAGAGTATCTAAGTTGCAGGCCTTGAGTGGCAAGAGACCTTACTTGATTTTTCATAGGGAAAGAGTGTACCTACGTACTGACCCCTCCTTTTTGCCAAGGTCATTTCTGGGTTTTCCATTAATCAAGCTATTGACCTACCGGTTTTCTTCCCTCATCATTCAAATAGAGGGAAATACCTTCTGTATACACTTGATGTTCATAGGCAACTTTGTTTCTACTTGGACAAAACTTAATCTTTCAGAAAAATGGATCAATTGTTTGTGGTCTTTGCAGGACCCAGGTTGGGTAGGCCTGTCTCCAAAATGACTTATATCTTTTTGGCTTTGAAACGCCATTACTTTCATCTACATCAGAATAAAGTGTCTTTACCTTCCAGAATAAAGGCTCACTCTACTAGATCGATGGCTACTTCAGTGGTATTTCATTCCAGAGCCTCTATGGATGATAATCTGCACAGCAGCCACTTGGCCTAGACCTCATACCTTTTTTCACTCATTAAAGATTGGATTTGATCTCCAGGGGATGAGCATCTTTTGGTTCTATGGTGCTCAGGAATGTCCTTCCTTAGGGCCACCCAGGACTCAAGTAGCTGGGGACTCAGTCCTAACAATAAGGAATGAATAAAGATTTACAACATCAGATAAAGAAGTTATGTCTTACCATAACGTTCCATCTGTGTTGTAGATCTTTATTCATTCATTACTTCTCACCCTCCTTCCCCCTGCCTGGACTCCTGGTGGATTTCCTTATTAGTTAAGGTATTTGCTCAGACAGAGACCCCTGCTGTCACTTTTATTACTTCTATACTATAATGGTAGGGAAACTCGGTCTGAAGAGACTATGAGAGGGGCATTGTGGGGAGGTCTTAGCTGAGAGTTTTTGGCTGGCGCGAGCTTGGTAATGGCTGTGTCGATTCCGAGGATGGAACCAAAGTCCTAACAGTAATGAATGAATAAAGATCTACAACACAGATGTAACGTTATGGTAAGACATAACTTCTTTTTTGCAGGGAATGAGCAGTTATTTTACTTTCCTTTGATGCTGAGAAGATTAGGCTGTGAATTCTGTCACCACAAGAGGTTGGGTTTGTGTTCCTTTAGTTACTGTGTATCGTGTTCAGAACATTAGCAACTGTCTCTGGGATATGCATGTTGTGTGGTAGTCACCCTTTCTAAAAAGTTATCCTGAGTAAATCACCTCATTGAGGGTTTGTTTAATTAAATTTGATTATAGAGGTAGAGCTGTGTTATAAAAGACCAATTACATTTTCTTACAGTTTGGAAGTATAGCACAATCAAAATGGTCAGAAACAGAATCTTATAATGAAGTAAAGATGGTTAGTAGAATAAATTTAAACATGAAATGTGATGTAGTCTAATAAAACATTTAAAGGACTGTATAATACAGATTACTGCAGTACTAAACATATTCTACAATTATATACATATATGTGTATATATATATATATATATATATATATATATATATATATATATATATATGGCTCTACCTGAGATGGTCGACAAGCCATTTGATCGACACTCATTTGGTCAACAATTCATTTGGTCGACAGGCAGATTTGCCCCCCCTCCCCAATGTTGTGCAACCCTGGAGTTGATATATATAGTTAGGGGGGTGTGGGGGGCACAGCCCCCACCCCCCACATAAAACTGCTTGTCGACCAAATGAACTGTCGACCAAATGAGTGTCGATCATATGGCCTGTCGACCATGTGATAGGGATCCATATATAAATATATATATATATGTATTTTTTTTTAAACGGGATGAGAAGAAAAAGAATTTGAGGGGGGATAGGTAGCAAAGGCAAGCTAGATGTTGGATGATACGAGTAGGTGGTAAAACAGTTATATTAAGTCTGTTGGCAGCTGAACGTTACATATGAGAATATAATGTAAACAGAGATGACTTAACATGTTCCTAATGATGGTATTTGCATTTGGAATAGTTTAAAAAGGTAGTCTTTCACATTGGTCTGGAGTGATTGTTAAGCAGTGATTTCTTTGAGATGAGAAGGGAGAGATTCCCATAGCTTCAGACAAAGTGTATAGAAGCAATGGTTGGTGCATTGAAGTTTGGTTGCTGGACTTTCAGGCACAAGTTCATTCCAGTCCTGGCTCCTGAGGTTGTAGGAGGATATCTTTAGAATGAGTTTAACAGCTAAAGGATTTACAGTGCAAGAGTTTAAGTAACTGAGAGACCAGTAAGAAGTCAGTTGCATGTCTTACAGGAAGCCATTTGCCTTTTTCTATTGTTAGATAGTGATGTTCTTGGCTAGGAGAGAGTGATAAATCATCATATTTTATTTAAAGGATTTGAATAGCATGTGGCAGCCCATATACCAGCTGTGAGAGAATGACCCTTTTTCCTATGCTGGTCTGGCAGAATAGAACATAAAATGGGATATTTTCCTGGCTTAAAATATAATTGGATTTATCTCTGCCTTCTGCCTGCTTTTGTCTATGTATTAAAGATGACAGCAAAATCCAGCAGTAATCCTGGCTATCTAAAGGAATTACCAATGCAGGTTTTGTCAAACTTGCTAACTCTTTACATATTAAAAATACAGGTAAGTGACAAGTCTAGATTTTGCCCTAAAGATCATGCCTTTAGTCTTGGATGAGCTAAGGAGTAGATTTTGTATTAGTTTGGGTATTGAGTGAACTGAAGTGGGCTTGTAATTCGTGTTCAAGGATATGAAATGAGTTGTTGGAGTGGTATAGGAGCAAATTCTCAATTTATAGCAAGATTGAGATGGTAAAAAAATGGAAAATTAGTAAAGGGCTCAGAATTGAATCGAGGTGCACTTTTAAGAGATCTTTGGGTGAAATACATTATCTGATTTTGACTGAAAAGTTCTGATTAGGGAGGCTGGGGTCTATATCATAATATCGAAGTATCAAAACTTTGAACGTTACAACATCAAACCCAAAATTACGAAAGCTGAAAACCTCGAAGATTGAGAACAGCGATTTTTTCCCAGAGAAAAAAATCGCTTTTCCAGTACAAAATGCGAAACACATGAACACTAAAAACTATGTGGGGGGCTTTGCCTCTCACACCCCCCAATGGGGGGGCTGTGCTTCCCACACCCCCTACTTAAATATACCAACTCTGAGATCGCACCACAGTGGAGGAGGTAGCGAAGCCGTGGAAACAGCCCACCAAATTCTTTCCCTGGGAAAGAATTTGATGTTCCGCTGCTTCGATATTGTCAGTCTTCAAACTTTCAAGTTCTAGGTTTTGGTGTTCAAACTTTTCAGCGTTCGATGTTTAGATATACACCCAAGAATCTGCATATTGTTTCTGGACTTAACTCAGATGCTACAATTGGGCATGTGAGGATGGAATGGTTTAGAAGGTTAAAGATTTTACTTAGGTTGGTAAAAGTTGCATCTCTAAGGATACCTTTGTCCATATAAAGAGTATTTCATATGTAAATCTCCATATTGCTGTGTCCTGCTTGGAAGCTATATTTGTGAAACAGCAATTTGTGGTGGTGGATGTTATCAATAACTAGTGGAGTATAAGTCAATTATCAAAGGTGGGGAAGATGAAGTGTTGGTGAGTTTAGCTCATTTGGGTAAGGGTTTGACAAAGGCTGATTTCCATAAATTTGGCATAATGTTTTGTGTGAGGTACAGGTTGTAGATATCAAAGAATGGTAGAGAGAGAGTCTCTAAATGATAGTCTAGAGGTGTGTATATTGTCTGTACCTCTTGGGGTACCTAGTGGAATTTGTTTTGAGGAGTGGAAGAAGGTTTTTTTTCTTTAACATGAAGTTGAAAGGAGAGATGAATTATTGGGGAGATCGTACATCATCCAGAGAGTGAGGATTTTTGCTCAGTATAATTTGGAAAGTAGTGATTTTTTTAAGGAAGACTGCAAAGGTCAAGGTAGAGCAGGGCATATTTGATGATGAATGTGTTTCTTGCTCTGTTAGGTTATTAGCTTTTTTACAGAAAAGTTTAGGTCTGCCGAGACTCAAGATTGTGTGTGTGTGTGTGTGTGTGTGTGTGTGTGTGTGTGTGTGTGTGTGTGTGTGTGAGAGAAATGCCCCAGTTAAATACACCTGGTGGCTAGATAGAACTCAGGAGATATACCTGGTGTCTAGACTCAAACCCTCTACCTTGGGACCATGTAGCAAGAACTTGAATTCCCTATCCACCACCACTTGTAAAATTGTTGCCTCATATTGTGGTTTTCTGGATTTTGAATAATAATAGGCATTTGAATTTCAGACTTCATATTCTTCAGAAAGTACATGGTAACACAAAATCTTTTTTTCTAGCAATTTTGTGTTTATAAGATCAATATTTGAAATTTGTCCCTATTTTTGAGGCTATATTCCCCCATTATTTGCTTTCTCCAAGCTTTTTGTGCTAAGACGTTGAGAGCTATGGTGAGAACCAAATTCACTGAATATGTTTGGGAGCTGTATTTCCCCATTATTGGCTTTGTCTAGGTGTTTTCTGCTAAGAGGTTGATAGCGATGGTGAGAATTGAATTCAGTAAATGATAGCCATTTAAGTTTCAATCTACCTGTCTTTCAAGATACAAGTGATTTGGCATAGTGATATGTTGCTGTGACTGTAATGCACAGGGTCCAGGATTCAAGATGTTCATAGGTTCATACTAGGTTATCTGCCCTAGGGCATTTATAAGCCTAGCCAGAGTGTGTTTGCCTTTCGCCACCCATTTTAAATGAATTTTGCTATGCTCTTTTTCGAGGTTAGTATACTGTGCCTCTGTCTAACAGTGACACAGAAGTGATACCCGGGGTAAACCTACTATCTCCCATCCACTCATCAAGATTCCTCTTAAAGAGAGTCAATGAGGGACTCTGCCTAACCTGGACTGGGATTTTATTCCAGAGTGAAGGGAGCTTCTGGGTGAAATGCATGGTGGTAACACAGCATTTTATTCTGGCAACTTTCCAAGATTGCGCAAGCAATGTTTAAAATGTGTCCCTAGTTTTTCTGCTTTTGTCCCTCCCCCAATAAATTTTGGCTTTTTCCAGATTTCTTATGCTTCAACGTTGAGAGTGGATTTTTCAAGGAGCTGAGCAATTGAAGAGAAGTTTAATGCTGCATATGTTGAGTCTGCTTGTATTGTTAATAGCACAACAAGTAGTGTACTTGCTTTTGCTGCAAAAGGTTGTGGGTTCTACTCCCACAGTGTATAGATGCATTGCTGATACTGTACTGTGTTGTACTTTTAAAGGGGGTGGATGCTACAGTCCTGCGAATATCCTCTTTGGTAGAGATAGTAACAATTAATGTGTTATTAATTTGCCATCTATTCCCTATTCCAGTATTACTAGCTTATCTTTTTTATTGTAAAATAGGCAATTTATTCAATAGCAACAGGCACTTTAATTGTAGATGAAACAATGAAATATTAAAGTTGTTTGCTAGCAGCAACCTCTTCATTAGTTACAGAGCTCTTTAATGTGGAATTATTTAGATGACTTTTACTTCTAAAGAGATTGTGCATAGTTACTGTCACTGGTGGATTGTAGACGTTTGAGTATACTTTTATGATGGAAATGTTCTGAACTGGGCAGTTTTGTCATTATTAGTGCATGCATTTTGTTTCATTGTTTACTGGAAAAATGCACAAAACAAATTTAAAATGCCCTCTAACAGCTGTATTGTATTATACGAGGAATATACTTTAATGCAATCAGGAAGGTGTATCAAAGAACACATGTATTATCTGACACCGGGCAGATGTATTTTCTTTGAATGTGAGTTTCAATGCTGTTTCAATGAATGTGAGATTCAAGGGCAGAAAAGTTTTAATGCTAAGCCTATTTTCATTGTGAGACTGCATTGCTTTGTTTAGCAGATGTCTATTAGTGTTTGTGCTGTAAAATGTAAAATAAAACTTTTAAATGAAATCTAAATCATCGTAGAAGTAAAGCAGTAAGTGCATTACAGTGTTTAAGATAAATGGGGCAAAATAGCCAAGTAATGGGACATTGGAATAGCTGCACGGGGGAGGCCCAATTCGACCATGATTTTGTGAGGGGGAAGGGCGGCAAACTCAGACAACCCCGGCTGAACTATACCTCTTAACTGTCCAGATTTTTGCAGAATGAATAGATTTTTGCTTCTTATTTTTGGTTTGTTCTTCATAAAATGTGTGGTTTTCTGACAAATCATTTAGGAATTAAGTCACTAAATAATGACAGACATTGAGTTTCAGACTTCATACTCTTCAGAAAAATACATGCTAAAGCAAAACCTGTTGTCAACTGACAAAGTTTATACAAGAGCAATTTGTAGTACTATTTGTATGTTCCCCCAATATATTTGGCCTTGTCCAGATTTTCTGCGTTGAGGATGAGAGGTATGTGCAAATAAATCACTTTATATAATTAGGTATATCCAAACCTCTAAACTGTCTGTGATTTTGGCTCAAAATGTTGCTCTCCCCCTAATAATCCCTCTGCAAAATGGCAAATTTGGAAGAAAACGTGGAGGGTTTACAATTAATAAATAACTGTAATGATCAGTTATAGATTACTTTTAATTTCAGAAATGCATGTAGATTCTCTTATTTTGTCAAGTTAACAGTACTAATATTAAAAAGTGTCCCTTCTTTGACAGGTTCCCAGCTGTATTGTGTGGCTGTTTTATATTTTTGCATCACATTTTTGGTCCGTTTTTCATAAAATTGTGTTTTTTCTGGCAAATTAGTGGCAAATCATTAAAGACTGAAGTTAAAAAATAATGACAGACATTTGAGTTTTAGATTTCATACCCTTCAGAAAATTCATACTAATGCAAGACCTACTATTCTATTATCTTTCTACGTTTATAAGAGCAATATTTAAAAATTGTCCTTATGTGTGGGACTTTGTCCCACTTCTGTTTATAGCTTTGTCCAGATTTTTTGCTCTGAGGCTGAGAGGTATGACAAATGTGTCAGTGCCATCACCGTCAGCCAGAGACATTTCAAATTGTGAAATACTTGTTGCACCCCACTCCCCCATGTAGTGACTCTGGATGTGTCCAAGCAAGGCAAGGAGCAGTTGTGCAGTGTAAGTGTGCAGAGTATCCCCCCATCCAATGTAGACATAAGTACTACAGTGGCTTTTCATCTGTTCTTGATTTTGCAGACTGTCCTGGTTTTCTGTCATATTTTTATACTGTCGATTTATTCAGAAAATGCATGCTGTTGCAGTGCTTGTTGCTCTGTGTTTAAGTAGCAATGCTTTAATGACCATCAAGTAAACTTGCATGAGACTGTAAGATGCAAGGAAGCTTTAATAAGCATACTGTTAAAGAATTACCAACAATGAAAGCCTTTTTGTTGTTGCCATGCAGAGAATATTTACTTAACTAGGTAGCGTATAAGCCTTAGTTATTGAAATGCATATGACAGTATTTGTAATAAAAGACAGGATTACAGTATTTTCAGAAGCTCATTACATTTATTGGAGACTGGCAGTCATCTTTGCAGGCTTTACCCGTAACTAAACAAAATGCCAATCTGTCATGTGTGGTCCATAACCTGTGCAGTAATCCTTTAAGCAATTTATCTTGAGCTTGTTTCTTGGTTGCTGTTCATTTTTTACTTTGACCATGTTTTCCCCATGAAACAAGTAGATTTTATTAGGTAGCAGGTCTTTTTTGGATAAAAAACATTTTTACAAATGGGGATATTGCTACTTTCAGCATGTTACTTGGTACTTTTATAAAGCTTAATATAAATTATAATTAAAACTGCAGTGCAAGGAGAAGTGGTTTGCGTTGAGTGCTGCTTGTTTTTTTATACTTGATTTTGACTGGCATTCCAGTAATGTTTTTAAAAAGTAATGTATTTTTTCATGCCTCATAACCCTTTTGTTGCCATCTAGATATTAAGTAAGCTGTCATGTAGCCAATGCATTGAATTTTTTTTCTTTTACAATTCATTTTGTCTTGATTGGACTCTCATAATGACAGTTTGGCAATGGCACCCAGGGCAGCATATTTAATTAAAGTCCCAGTTTTTGCTGTTTTTAGCATAACCCGTCCCCTTTCTAGTTGGCCACACCCCTTCCCGTTGGCCCAACCCATTCAGCTGTCTCCTGCAGCCCCCCTTTGATTTGAAGTCACCAGCCATCACTGTTTAGATTTCAGTTTGGCAGAATTATTTAGCAACAAATTAACCTTTATAACCCCATGAGCACTGTATATCAATGGTGGTAAAACCTGTCTTGAAGTAACAACAATTTCTTTAGGAACACAAAAAATGTTTAGTATGTTCAGTTCCCTTGGAGTTTTTTTTTTACAATCTGAAGCAATTGTTGTTCCTGAATATATGTTGTGAATAATTTCCTTACTAACGCTGTTGAATCAATATTATTCCAGTCTGTTTCTGGTACATTTAAGTCCTCAGCTAATATTATTCTTCCCTCCTATGTTTCATGCAAGAAATATATGACTTCCTGTAGGTCACCTGCACTTGATTTTGGTGGTCTGTACACTCCAACAATTGTTGGATGTTCCAGGTTTGTCTTTATTGTTACAGTTACACAGTGTATAGTATTGGTGTTATCACCGAACATGTAATAATCACAGGCCTCATTTTACTATCTTTAATCCCTATCATAACACCTCCACCTGATTTTTTGTTAGAATGTCTGTTACAGTAAAAACATTTATACCCTGACAGAACTGGTTTCCAGTCATTGTTCTTTAACCATGATTCACAAACAATAACAACATAAATCTTGTGGGAACGTAGCAAATTTTCTAATAAAAAAAAATTATTATTAGTGCTCCTAGCATTAACAATCAGCAGAGATGCTTCAAGTGTTGCATATCTGTGAACTGTTAAATTTTCGACCTGGCAAAAATCCTGCCTAGTGTTTGTCAAATATTGCAAAATATCTGCTGCAAAAATTCTCTTCCCTGATCTTGACAAATGCACGCCATCCTGTATGAACAAATGTGTGCCCAAAACTAGGCTTGGAAGCTCTCCACATTTCCATTTTTTAAAACAGGACATTTTTCCATGTAGGTATTTACCCAAAAAGTCTTTTCATTCACAGTGACCTATTTCTATAGGCAATTTGTGAAAAATATGTCCCAACACCAATACAAGCTGTACTAAGACGGCTGTCAGTTCCCTGCTAACAGTCAGAGAATCCTTGCAGATGACATCATTTGTACCAAAATGAATAAAAACGGTTCCATACTTCCTTACATTAAGGCGGTCCAGGCTTGTCTCACATCTTCTATTTTTGCTCCTGGCAAGCATAAGATTATTCGATGTTCATTATCTTTTCAGCAAATATAAGTATCAGTTCCTCTAATAATTGTATCTCCAATTACAAGAATGTCTTTGCTGGCCAGCTCATTGAAGAATCTTCAGCTTCTAATACAATAATATCTGCTCTATCAGTTATTATGAAGGATAGAACTTCATCACTATTAGTCTTATTAATCCCACTGTTTTCATTGTGTATTAAATTCTCATCCAGCTGGTGGTGTAAATCCGCAGCTTGAGCCATGTTGTCAACATCTGTCTTTCTCTTCTTTTTTCTTATAATAATGTTCTTCAATCCTTCCATGTTCAGTTTTGATTTCTTCCTTTTCACCTTACCTTGCCTCTTTTTTCTACCTTCTCTGTTGGAAAATTATGCCTTTTTCAGTAGACTGAAGGTTTTCTGATAGAAAAATGTCATCATTCCCTGTAACCTGTGTGGTACTTAACAAAGCAGTGTCCATTTTACTAAGTCTTCTCTTTACTGTACCGTCATTAATCAATTTCTTTTTCTTCCTTGTTATTTGTTGTGAACTTCTTCCTTTCTTTTTTTCTTTGATTCCTTGTAAACAGACTGGATCCTCAGCTTGCTGAATACTTGCATCTAGAGTTCCAAAGTTGTCAAGGGCATCATCTTGTTTCGTAGGGGTTGAAGATCTTTGCAGACAATAGATGCATCATTTCCTAAATGTGTTCTATTTGTTCTATGCCTAACATTATTTAGTTCATCAGTCCAGTCATTAATATATGAAACAACAGTTCTGCAAGCCTTGCCAATTCCACAAGTGCAATCCTCATCATTAAGTCTAGATTTACTTCTAACAATGGTAAGCAAATCATCCAACTTTTGACACGAGGAACACAGGTCATCAGTGTAATCAGCTGTTACCTTTAAATATGCATAGTATTTATTACACTGTACAAGATATTTGTGCATTAGCAAATCGTTAATTGCATACTCATTTAAGGAATCCATATTCAGTTTCAAATGAATAAAATATTGCCAAAGAAAAGAATAATAAAAATCAGTAACCACAGAATTCAAAGAGAACTTAAATCAACTTCTATGGCAAAAAAATTACACCAGCAATATACAACTAAATTATAAAGTAAGAACAGTAAAGTTGTTCTGACCATACAAGTTCTGCAAGCCAGACAAAAGTTGCAGTTCCTTGACGTTGCGAGCAGTAAGTCACAAACCAGGGTAGGATTGTTTAGAAATGCTCAGATATATAAGCAGTAAACACCAGTGTACAAATTTAGTGCTTTTGCTTTTATTCACTAACCATGCTCCTTGAATGTGGTATGAGACTCAAGTATATCAGCGGAAGTTGTCTTTTAGATTGCATTTGGTTTCTCAAACTACTTTTTAAATATAGATTACTGTAAACGCAACAGTATTTCACATATTTCCACACCTTTTTCTTGTACAGCTTTGTTTCACCTCCAGCAGTTAGGGTTGTGGCAAACTCTTTCTTGAGTCAAGTTTTGAGATTGGTGTGAACCAACATATTTTTTAATAAGCACACAGAAGCATACATCTATTCTATTCTTGGGTCTTCTTTTAGTGCCTGGTGTATTTCAGTCCATTAAAAGCTGCAACATATCTCCAATATCTTTCAACTCATTTCCAAACTTTGTGAGTTTCTTTATTTGCTCAGACATTTTCAGTAGTAAAAAGATCTTTTACTCTTTCCATACACCTGACAATCCTTAGGTGTAATTTGAGTATCTTTTGCCACGTTGACTGCCTTTGTATCGGAATAATCTTCCTCCTTATGAGGATTCTGATGCTGAAGAATCTATCCCCTCAGCTTCTCCTCCTGAGGATTATTCTCTTGGGGAAGCACTGCATACCATGAGGAAGCATTTCCACTGGGAGAGCCAAGATTACTCAGAATCTTAGAAAAGGCTCAGAGACTTTCTTTTACTGCCTCAGCACAGGCCCCTGGCTATTCCACCTGTGCTAGACATTGTAGATGATGTTTTTTCAGAGTCCAGTCTGACTCCAAACTCCTTACCTCCAGCTCCTGTTAAGCCAGACAGATACTACGGCGTCACAGACTCCCACAAATTTCTTTTTAAAAACTCTGCTGCTGACCCAGAAACTATCTCTCAGGGTCTCAAGGGGGTCAAGGCTTCCACTGCAAAAAACCCTACCCTCTCTGACAGAGATTCCAGGGCACTGGAGAGATGGGGAAAAAAGATATACACATCCGCTACCTTGGCTATAAGGGCTTTAAATTGTCAGTTTCATATGCTTAAATATCAGCAATACATTATGTCACTGCTTAAACATAAAATGTTGACAAACTCTGAATGTGCAGAAAATAAAGAAATGCAGGATTTATTGCATGCAGCTGAACAAGTTGGAAAGCATACTTTACAATGTGGTTTTGATTCTTTGGAGGCCTCCTGCAGAGCCGCTGTTACGGGTTCTGTCATTAGGAGGCATGCTTGGTTAAAGGAACAGAATCTGCCTGATCATGTTAAAGCAAAATTATTAGATGCTCCATTACAGCATGATACCTTGTTTGGTGTTAAAGCAGAAGAGGTTTTGAAGAAAATGGAGGACAAAGCCAAATCTATGCAGACAGTCAAGGATTTCTTACAGGTACAGCCTTCAAGATTTAGTAGTCACTGGCCTACAAAGAATTGGTCCTTTCCAGTGTCAGACAGGCCACAAAGAGGCAGATACAGACGCCCTAGAGGCAGATCCCAGCCCCAAGGCTCATACAGTTCTAAACAATGGGGTGGTTCTACCTCCAAAAGCGGAGAAGACAAATCACAGCCATACAGAAAGCAGTCCCAATGTCTTCCCCTTGCCAGCGCCAAGCACTTATCTTCTGTCAGCTCCTTTAGAGGGAAAACTAGCACTTTTTTTCTCAAAATTGGCACCTAATCACCCAGGACAAATGGGTCTTGAACATAGTGTCACAAGGCTACAGGTTCCACTTTTACACCATGCCAAGGGCAAATAGTATGCCGGACCTGCCAAAACATCAATGGGCAGAGGCACAAAAACAAGTTTCATCCCTCATGGACATGAAGGCCATTCAGCAAGTACCACAACAAGAGCAGGGGCAAGGATTTTACTCACGACTTTCCTTGGTGCCCAGAAAGGACAAAGCATGGAGGCCAATACTGGAACTATCTATTCTAAACACATACCTGGATATTCCAAAATTCAGAATGTTGACTTTGCAGCAGCTTCTGCCCATGCTGGGCAAGAAAGCTTGGCTTGTAACTTTAGACCTAAAAGAGGCATACCTGCATGTTCCAGTCAGACAATCATGCAGAAGATACCTCAGATTCACAGCTGGCTGAAGCACTACCAATTCTCTGCACTGCCCTTTGGCTTATCTACTGCGCCCAGGGTCTTCACAAAATGCCTGGCACCAGTGATTGCTTTTTGCAGACAAAGAGGAATACAAATATATCCTTACTTGGATGACTGCCTTATTCAAGCAGAGAAAAAGGACACACTACTACAGCATCTGGCGTTTGTAAAAAGATTGTTAACATGCCTAGAGTACACAGTAAACAAAAATAAATCAAAACTTGTACCCTCTCAAGAGATAATATTCCTGGGTGCAAGCTTAAATACGACTGCCCAGATGGCTTATCTCATGCCATACAAACAAAGGCAACTGACTACTTATTTCAAAAAGTTGGCAACAAACACCCAGGTAACTGCAAGAAAAATTCTGCAGGCTTTGGGCTTCATGGCATCCTGCATTCTGCTAATTCCATATGCAAGACTGCATATGAGGAAACTACAATGGTATCTAAAAAGTGTTTGGACTCAACATTGCCACAGCCTGGAAACAATAGTTACACTCATTCCATGCCTGCAACAGGGGTTTCGATGGTGGGCGAAGGCCGGTCACCACAACAAGGGGCAGCCATTCACCATACTCCCAGCCAGGCAGACATTGACAACAGATGCATCGGATTACGCCTGGGGGGCCCACATGGCTGGAAGATGTATTCAGAGCTCATGGTCCACAATCCAAATGTGTCTACATATCAACCAAAAAGAGATGCTAGCTGTTCAAAATGCCCTGACAGCCTTCAAGGACCTAATTCATCCGGGACAACTGCTGATAAGGACGGACAATACTACAGTCATGTGGTACATAAACAAGCAGGGCTGAACACATTCCTACCCCCTTTGCAGACTAGCCATGACTTTATGGGACACAGCATTGACTTACCAGGTACATCTGCAAGCACAATTCCTTCCAGGAAGGATAAATACTCTGGCAGATGAACTAAGCAGAAACCCCATGGATCTCCACAAGTGGAAATTGGATCCATGAGTCTTCAGCATGATAACAAAGAATTGGGGATGCCCGGACATAGATCTGTTTGCCTCCCCTCACAACTGCCAACTACAGAGATTCTGCACAAGGACTTATCACAAGCAAGCATGGAAAGTGGATGCTCTATCTTTCAGCTGAAAAAACCTAACAGTATATGCCTTTCCTCCGCTGCCTCTCCTACCCAAGGTACTCCTAAAGGTCAGACAAGAGAAGGCAAAAATGATACTGATTGCCCCAGACTGGCACCGCCAGCACTGGTACCCAATCCTCAGGAACTTGACTCAATGCCCAGCATGGGCATTACCTCACATTCCTCACTTACTGACCCAACAAAACAATCAGATCCTGCACAGCCAACTCAGGACCTTAAATCTGGCAGCATGACGGATAATGTAACTCTTCAAAACACATCTCTCTCTAAAGCGGTGATGGATGTTATCTTGGAGGCCAGGAGGCCTAGTACCAGAAAACCTTATGCAGAAAAATAGAAGAGATTCTGTGCTTGGAACCAGGAACAATGAATTAACATGACTGTTCCAAATATCCCTCAGATTTTACAATACTTAACTGAGATGCTGGACAAAGGCCTATCCTTTTCATCAATTAAGATTCATGCCTGTGCCATTTCAGCTCATTGCAATACAGAGCCACCTATTTTTTTCTCATCCTTTATTAAGGCAGTACCTCAGAGGAGCCAGAAACGTACGGCATCCTAGGAGATAATCGGTTCCTGCATGGGACCTCAATTATGTCTTGGAAAAACTCACTCTGCCTCCTTTCGAGCCAGCCGCTACAGCTGACATAAATTTTTTATCATGGAAAACAGCTCTGCTCCTAGCAATAACCTCTGCAAGACGAGTCTCAGAGCTACAAGTACTCATGGCTGTGGAACCTTTTATCATTTTTCATCCAGATAGGGTTTCTCTAAGGACAAACCCCACATTTATGCCTAAAGTAGTGTCCAGTGTGGCCCTCAACCAAACTATTCATTTGCCTACCTTTTATCCAAACCCGTAGAATAAGGGTGAGAAACTTCTGCATTCTTTGGACATACACAGACAACTGCGCTTCTACTTGGACAGAACCAAAGCTTTCAGAAAGACTGAGCAATTACCGGTAGCATATGCTGCAGGATCACAAGGAAAGGCTATCTCACAGCAGACTATTTCCAACTGGATAGGTCACTGCATTCGTTTATGCTATTCTCAACATGGCAAATCAGTGCCTAAGGACATTAGGCCACATTCAACCAGAGCAGCAGCCACTTCAGCACCCTTCTTCAGAGGAGTGCCAACCAAAGACATTTTAGAGGCTGCAACTTGGAGTTTAGTGCACACCTTTACAAAGCACTACCACTTACCACTCTACTCCAAATCCAGGGCAGGCTTTGCCACTGCAGTCCTGCAGGGCCTCATAGCCACTCCTAATTCTATTTAGCTCCAGCCTCCCAACCTTAGCTTTGGGATTCAACCCAGTTGTAATGACTGCAACAGTGAAACACGATGAACATAGTACAGTTGTGTACCTACCATAAATGTAGATGTTCGAGTGTATTCACTGTTGCAGTCCAGGTTACCCAGCCACCATCCCCCTTTTTCTTTGCTGTACCATTTCTGTACTTCTCTATTCTATACAACCTATGTGGTGTATTTGCTTGTAGATGAAGGAAACTCGTTACTTGTGGCATGCATACTTTATAGACATATTTTTAGCCTACCCTTCTGGGGCACCTGACATCTGGGGCAAGAAAAACTGAAGAAAATGGTGTTGGCTGCATCTTTTATACCCCTGGCGCACTGACATCAGGGAGGAGGCAACACCAACCGACGCCGGACCTAGACTTTGGAATTCAGGCCGACTGTGGGTAGCCTGCCAGCAGGATAACCCAATTGTAAATGACTGCAACAGTGAATACACTCGAACATCTACATTTATGGTAGGTACACAACTGTACTTTTTCCATAGTACTGGTTATCAGTGACCATATCTGTTTCAGTTTTTGCATCAATTAAGTTTTGACAGTCATTTTGTGTTCTAGAAGTACTTTGAATTAAAGATCTAGGCTGTTTAGAAGCTAGACCTATTTTGTACATACCTGGTAATCTCTCTGTTGCAACACAAATTAAGTGAATGAAGCAACTTTTTTCCAAAATAGTAAAAGTGTAAAACAGACTATGTGTGAATTAATGTAAAATCTGTTTGCCATATCTTTCCAAAAACTCATTGTGTTAATTTAAATGATTTATTAAAGTAAATAAGAGTATAATGTATATAGTGGTTGTGTTGCTTCTTAAATCATTCAGGGAATGAATAACACTAAGTAATTTTAAGTGAATTAATCATTCTGTATTTAAAATCTGTTACAGTATATATGTGTACAGTGATTGATGTATGTATATTGTTGTGTTTACCATGTAACTAAATTAGATTCTTTTTTGTTATGTAGTAAGGGGTCTCATAGTCCACTCCACCTAATAAACATGTAGCGGCACTCGATCTTTAGAATCTCATGCTTGTTCATTTCTATTTTCTTTTCTTTTTGTGTGTGTAGGAGATGGTCGTTTGTATACCTTTGGTGAGTCTGACAATGGAAAATTGGGATTGCTACCTGAGCAGTTGTCTGAAACCAAGATTCCACAGTGTGTTCCAGGAATTGCAGGAAAGGTTGTCCAGGTTGCCTGTGGTGGAGGCCATACTGCAGTACTTACAGGTTTGTGTAGTACATATGGTGGGTCTACAGTTACTTTTTTCCACAGCCTTAAGTATTGCAAACCTATTAGTACACTCAGAGCCACATGAACGAGGAATAAAATGATAAATTCAAAAATGTGTCAGGAAAAAATTTAAAAATATGCTTCCTTGTATAGTGTAGTACATTTCTAGTATTAGCTCTGTTTGTATTATACTATTGTCTCACTTTCTTTTTCTGTGTGTTTTTTTTTTTTGTATTAACTGCACTAACGTAGAACCAATGCCAAGAAAAGTGGTCATTGTTTGCTTGTAATTATGAAGATATGCATTACCTCCATATGCATATTAATATTTGCAAAACGAGGAATCACGTAAAACCTTAGATGATGTTGAAGAAAACTATTTATATTTGCACTGTGAGTTGTAATATTTTTTTATAAACAACTTTATTGAATTATTGAATTGTCACTTGTGTCATAGACATACTTTTTATATATATATATATATATGGAGAGAGAGAGAGAGAGAAAAGAAAGCAAACCATATTACCTTGTACTCAGTTACAAATGTTATACATCATATATATTCTTTTGTACAGTATAATCAATCAAACATTACATAATTTGGTCAATTCCTGCCTTCCCTTAAACCTCATTCCTTCTCCAAAACATGTTTTGCATGTGTTATCCCTACAATTTCCATTTTTTCCTATGTAATTTGCTCTAACCTTTTTACAAGGGCCCATTGTCAGTTCTTTTATCTCTGTTACAGTGTTCACTAATTCAAATATGGTTGGTTTAGACTTTTCTAGTAATTGCTTTTTTGGCAGCTACCCCCATGTACATTTCTCTTTGCCTCTGCTCTGTCAATCCATGATAGACAAGGCAGTCTATAGCCTGCAGTCCAAAAGTCTTCTTGGCCTTTTCCTATTCTGTTACCTTTCCTGTCTAAACCAAAGGAAAATGGCACAACAAAGAAACCAAAAACTGAAAAAAGCACCAAAACTGCTGGAGAAAACTGGATAAAAGTGATTTATTCAATAATCCACAAAAGTCACACCGACCACATCAACATTAACGCCTTTAAATAAAACTGCGTTTTCATCCTAATACACTGACTTCTTCAGATAACCTCTGACTAAAATATTGAACCTTTTATACATTAATTGAATACAAAATAACCAATCACACAAGTTCACGAATTAAGGAATTAATTTACAGAAATTCTTTAAAAAAAGCAAGCACCTCTGTTAAGTCAATAATAATGTAAAGTATAAAGCACATAAATTAATACACATAATTTATTATCTAACCCTTCCATAAATTAATAAAATTCAATATAAAGTTCAAACTTGAATTTTGTAATAACACTTTTAAATAAAAATTCAAATTCATCATAAATAAATAGATGAAATAACATATGTATATGTAAAATTTCTTAAAAAATAAATAAGAATAGCCTGCCGTCTACTGGTTATATTATAAATTACATATTAAAAGTTTATAATTTTCCTGCTTTTAATTTTAAAAGTGGTACAATAGAAATAAATTCATTAAGACCTGGGGGGGGGTGGCATCAAGGAAAATTTGCCACCATAGCTCTCTAAATTTCAAATTCTCTTCCCACAACCCACCCCTCACATCCTTCTTAACTTGTTCTAGGACCATAAAATAAAATTTAGCATTAGGACAGACTTTGGTATGCTTATATAAAACATTTGTTTCTTTTTTTATAGAAATTTCATATTTATGTTCATAAATCCTCCTTTTTAATATTCTCTCCATTTTCCCCACATAGAAAGAATTACATTCTGAGCATAATCCTAAATAAACCACTCCCTTGGTCTCACAGTTAAAATAGTCATTACTAATGATCCACCTTTGTCTACTTTCTAAAAAAAATTTTTCAGTATCAATAATATTGCCACATTGTGCACAATGCCCACATTTGAATGTGCCCTTTCTATTCCTCGTGGATTTACTAGGGTCTTTATATTCCAACAATTTCTTAAAGGAATGTGAATTCTTATACACAACCTTACAACTAACTCCATTAATTAGTTCCAGGTCAGTTAAACTAATAAACTTGGTCCATTCCTTTTCAACAACCTTTTTTGTAATGTTATTGTTAAAAGCATTATATTCAAGAACTAGAGCTTGCCTATAATCAGGTTGATTAACAACAGGGGGATTAGAAATATCCGGGGAGTCATAACCTACATTAATAGAGGCTCTATTTCCAAGGATGGGTTTGAATTTACCTTGTCTCCCATCCAATACTTCCTTCTTAATTTTATTAATAAATTACTGGGGGTACCCTCTCTCTGAAAACATTTTACTTAATAAAATACATTTGTCTGTAAAATCAGCTTCCAGGGTGGTCATACGGCTTCCTCTGACAAATTGTCCCTTCACAATATTCTTTTTACAGTAATGTGGATGTGCACTTTGATAGTGCAAAAAGGAATTACAAAACGTAGGTTTTCTAAATATTGTAGATTCAAATCTATCACTCCCCTTATAAATTTCCACATCCAAAAACTGTAACTTCTCAGGGGAAACATTGAAAGTAAATTTTAGAAATTTAGTTGTTTCTCCCAAATATACCTTAAATTCTTCCAATTTCCTAATACCCCCTGTCCACAAAATTACTATGTCATCCAGGAATCTTCGGTATAATTTCCAACATGACCAAAAACTGGATTCAAGAATGTATAACTCCTCCCACCTAGACAAAACCAAATTGGCATAGGTGGGAGCATAGGCTGCCCCCATTGCAACACCCCTAACTTGCTTATAAAACTCCCCACAAAAATTTAGAAAGTTATACTTAAGGACCATATCCATTAGTGATACACAAACAACTTTATCATTGTGTGATAATGTGTCATTTTGAAACACGGTCTCCTCAAACATTTCCATCCCTTCCAAATGGGGGATGCTAGAAAACAAATCAATAATATCAATAGTAACAAACAACAAATTATCACAGAAAAACTCTTCAGTAATGGCTTCAAGAAAATCCCAAGAGTCTTTTAAAATAGATTCTTTCTTGATCCAGGAATCTTTTAACTTATTATCAACAAACTTAGCTAGGCTGTGTGTTTTCGAGCCACTAGCTGAGACAATAGGTCTTAGGGGGGGATCACTTTCATTTTTGTGGATCTTCGGGATCCCAAAAATGGGGGGGACTCTAGGTTTGTCAGTTTTTAAGAAATCACATTTTTTATCATATAACCCTTCATATAACATATCTTTTAAACAAATATCAATCATATTATATGCAATGTTTACTTCATTAATTGACACGTTGGTATATCCTTCTTCGTTCATTAAAATTTCATTCATTTTTCCTTCATATATAATACTATCCATTATAACTACCCCTCCCCCTTTGTCAGGTTTCATAATTCTAATATTGTAGTTGTCTCTCAAAATCTGTAAAATATCCCTTTCTTTGTTACTCAAATTGGGCCTAAACCCTACTTTCTTAAACTTGCTTCTTAATTCTTTTTCCATTACATTTTCTAAAGTTTTTAATTGTGGATGTAGGGGTGGGTTAAAAATGGTTCTCCTCCTCAAGTGTTGGTTAACTACATCCCCCTCAGAAGGTAATAATAAGCTTAAGTTGATTTTGCTTAAAAAAAAGCTTTATATCTAGCAGGGACTGTGTAAGTTCTCCCTTTTTGTAGGGTATAAACTTAAAACCTTTCGAAAGCAGGCTAAAATGTTATTTTTTCCAATGATATATTACTAAAATTGTAAATGCTAAAATCATTAAAAGTGTGTTTAACACCACAGACCAAAATATCACTACAATTAAATTGATTATTGGGGGGGGGGTACACCATTTAGTATTTCCCCCTCCCCCTTCTCCCCCCTCCATGGAAAATTTCTTTCTTGATACCCAGGTTTATTCATTAATCTCTCAGATCTACGGGGGGTGGGGGATTCTTCATAAGAAGGTCTCCCTTCTTGAAAAAGATTGTCATCCTCAAAACCCACCTGATTGTCCTGAACATTATTATTCCCATAAAGGTTTTTCAAGAAACCTGTAACCCTAGGTTTAGGGTAAACTGTACCATTTTTGTATTCTTCGGTAGCACGTTCTAATTTCTTGAATTTCCTTTGAATAATTTCCATACACTTGCCATCAATCTCTCCCCTAATATTAAAATATTTATCATTCTCTTCCTTAATGGTAAAAATTAAATCATCTTTTATACACTGGTCAAGCTCTGTTATTTCGTTCTGTAAAACAACCTGGTTCCTACTGTTTTCCTTAATAATAAGTTTCAACATGTCTAAACCACAATTATTAAACAGCTCAATTAACTCTTTATGAAAAACAGACCCATTAAGAACATTATTGGGATATTTAAAAACCCTTAGTCCTTTAGGGACTATTCCCTTACAAAAACATTCATTAAGATATTAATTTTCAATCTCTAAAGTGCACATCCACATTACTGTAAAAAGAATATTGTGAAGGGACAATTTGTCAGAGGAAGCCGTATGACCACCCTGGAAGCTGATTTTACGGACGAATGTATTTTATTAAGTAAAATGTTTTCAGAGAGAGGGTACCCCCAGGAATTTATTAATAAAATTAAGAAGGAAGTATTGAATGGGAGACGAGGTAAATTCAAACCCATCCTTGGAAATAGGGCCTCTATTAATGTAGGTTATGACTCCCCGGATATTTCTAATCCCCCTGTTGTTAATAAACCTGACTATAGGCAAGCTCTAGTTCTTGAATATAATGCCTTTAACAATAACATTACAAAAAAGGTTGTTGAAAAGGAATGGACCAAATTTATTAGTTTGACTGACCTGGAACTAATTAATGGAGTTAGTTGTAAGGTTGTATATAAGAATTCACATTCCTTTAAGAAATTGTTGGAATATAAAGACCCTTGTAAATCCATGAGGAATAGAAAGGGCACATTCAAATGTGGGCATTGTGCACAATGTGGCAATATTATTGATACTGAAAAACATTTTTTTAGAAAGTAGACAATGGTGGATCATTAGTAATGACTATTTTAATTGTGAGACCAAGGGAGTGGTTTATTTAGGATTATGCTCAGAATGTAATTCTTTCTATGTGGGGAAAATGGAGAGAATATTAAAAAGGAGGATTTATGAGCATAAATATGAAATTTCTATAAAAAAAGAAACAAATGCTTTATATAAGCATACCACAGTCTGTCCTAATGCTAAATTTTATTTTGTGGTCCTAGAACAAGTTAAGAAGGATGTGATGGGTGGGTTGTGGGAAGAGAATTTGGAATTTAGAGAGCTATGGTGGCAAATTTTCCTTGATGCCACTACCCCCCGGGTCTTAATGAATTTATTTCTAATGTACCACTTTTAAAATTAAAAGCAGGAAAATTATAAACTTTTAATATGTAATTTGTAATATAACCAGTAGATGGCAGGCTATTCTTATTTATTTTTTAAGAAATTTTACATATACATATGTTATTTCATCTATTTATTTATGATGAATTTGAATTTTTATTTAAAAGTGTTACTACAAAATTCGAGTTTGAACTTTATATTGAATTTTATTAATTTATGGAAGGATTAGATAATAAATTATGTGTATTAATTTATGTGCTTTATACTGAACATTATTATTGACTTAACAGAGGTGCTTGCTTTTTTAAAGAATTTCTGTAAATGAATTCCTTAATTCATGAACTTGTGTGATTGGTTATTTTGTATTCAATTAATGTATAAAAGGTTCAATATTTTAGTCAGAGGTTATCTGAAGAAGTCAGTGTATTAGGACGAAAACGCAGTTTTATTTAAAGGCGTTAATGTTGATGTGGTTGGTGTGACTTTTGTGGATTATTGAATAAATCACTTTTATCCAGTTTTCTCCAGCAGTTTTGGCGCTTTTTTCAGTTTTTGGTACCTTTCCTGTCTAATTATTTGTTCCCAATACCTTGGCTCCTTTGCTAGTTTTCTCCAGTAAATTCCAGCCCCCTCTTGCCTATTTGCTATACCCATAATTTCAGTCATCTCTATAAGCAGAGTATCTTCTCCATTTCCAGTACTTTCTGCTACTTTATGAATATAATGTTCTGTATGACTGCTATTCTCCTTAAGGATCTGCATCCAAAATCCCACTCTGTCCTTATTTCTTGAATTTTATCTCTGCATCATTATCTTTCCAATTTGAATTGTAGCTTTCTGTTTGTGTTATGTATAAGACCCTTAACTGCATAGCACAAAATATCCCTTCTACTCAGGTAATCCTAAACCACCTTGTTCTATTGGAAGAATCAACTTAACCAACTTGATTCATGCCCTCCTCCCCTCCCAGATAAAATCCTTCAGCTCTTTGTTAATTACTATCCACAACATCTTCTCTGGTTGGCAAGAAATATGCCTGACCTGTGTATAAAACTGAAGGGATTAAACATTTCTGCTGCTTGAATTTTTTCTATACATGCCCATAGACAAGAGCTTCCAGCTTCTCGGTTTTGTATTATCTTTTGTTTTGCCTCTTCCCACATATCCTTAGCTGCCATAACAGAATCCTTTTTAACCCATGGTCCTAAGTACTTCATTGTATTATGTCCTCATAAATATGGATATTGCTGAATCAGTTCATATGTGGGTGCATAATTTACCCTTTGTTTTATCTTCAGTAATATTTTATCCCCCCCCCCCCCAAAAAAAAAAACTGTTTCAGAATGTTTCACAATACTGAGATGACCTTTTCTGGCTTTATCAAGTACAAAATAATATCACTTGCAAATAAAGCCACCTTTTCTTGATTAGCATTTCATTTATGTATCTGAATTTCTGAGTCCCTTATTTTCTTTGCTAGTGGTTCTAAATATAATGCAAATGAAGGGAAAGACTGCATGGTTCCTCTGTTCTAACAGCTTGTCAGAGGAACCCTCCCTCATATATCCTCCTAATTAACATTATTATTGAATCAGGGAATGCAAATGCTTCCATTGGCCTACTCAGAAACCCAGCTTACTCTGTCGAATGCTTTCTCTGCATCAAGATCCATCAAAATACCACCAGTATTTTCTTATGTTCTGCTTCCGTGTGATCACCTTTATTCTGCTAATGTTGTCAAATGCTCGCCTTACCCTACAAAAAAACACATTGATTCATATCTGTCAGTTTTGGCAATGCCTTTGCCATTCATTTAGCCATTATAGACTTAAACACTATAATCATGGTTTAAACTTGAAATGGGCTTGTATGAATCTGAATCTGATAGGCTTTTACTGTCTTTAGGTATTACAGCCACCACAGCTTTTTACAGGATGTTGGTGGGTCCTTTTCTTTTAAATACTGTTAAAACTTTCCAGATGTTTATCACTTTCTTCCCTCCAGGCTTCCAGATTTCCATACAAATGCCACCTTTTCTTTGAGAATTTCCTGCAGGTTGGTTATACATCACCACGTTTATCCCATCTCCTGCTATCTTAACTGTTAATTGTTGAGTCTCACCTTTTTATTTTATTTTATGCATTTATTTATTTAACATTTGTTGACTGAGATAGTGTGACTGGGCAAGTGTCCTTTTTTCAGAGGATGCCAGGGGGAGAAAAGCTCCACATTACAATTAAGCAGAAATTACAGAAATTAACTTACTATACAGTAATACAATACAAATTACTGGGCTGTAGATGAGGGCAAAAAAAATGTACAGTAGAGTAAATTAGCAGTTGTTCTTTTAGATACAAGTAAAAAAATGAGTAAGAATTACATTTAGTGTAACATATTTATCTTGAAACAGGTAGTGACAATAAGCTAGCAGACAGAAAATGACACAGGAATAGTCCTCTTTGGAGAACTGGGCTTTTCAGATACTTATGTTTAGCAGCAATATTGTGTGAGGATGTTAAGTATGAGGCAGTTGCAAGTGGGATAAAGGCATTCTGTTACCAGACGTTGGGAAGTGAAGAGAGTGGTTAGACATAGGTGACTGGTAATCCATTTGTTAGGTGGTTAGTGTTAGAGAGTTAAGGAGAGCAAAGGGAGGGATAGGAAATGAGAGTAAGGAGAGAGAAGAGCGTAATATGGGAGAGAGGGAAGGGCTCAGGTGGAGTGATTGCAGAGACATGATTGGGTGCTGTTTAGGTAATTTTTAAGAGTTTTTTTGAATTCATAGACATGCAAAATGTTTGTGAGTGCCAGAGGGAGCTTGTTCCATGATAGAGTGAGAAGGTAGCTATAGAGATTTTGTCTAACAGATGTTTTAGGCTTGTGAATCTGTACGAGACATTGATCAGAGCTTATGAGGGATCGAGCGGGTGTTGTAGAGGGAAACCAGAGAGGATAGGTTAGGGCAGGAGGAGGGTTTGTTCAAGATGGTATGGATGATAAGATTTTGTGTAAAATAAGAGTTGGTTAGGAAATTCATGTCAGTTTAGAGTGTTCAGAGTGTTACAGTGGTGTAATTTTAAGGGCAAATTAGCTGCAAATCTTGCTACTTTGTTGTAGGTAGTTTTGAGTTTGGAGAGTAGTGAGGACTGTAGGTTAGTTAAGATTTGAGAGCCATAGAATAGGTGAGAGAGAAGATAAGCTTGGGGTAGTCAAATTCTGGAGTTTGGTGTGAGGAATCTTTTATTTCTATAGAAAAGAACAAGCTTTTGGTAGGTTTTCTTGACACAGTGTTGTACATGGAGGTCATATTTAAGTTGGTTGTCTATGATTACTCCAAGGAGTCTGGTGTGGGTATTGGCTGTTACAGTGGTGTTGTTAAGGCAGTTGATGGAGGAGGAGGATTTAATATGGTAGAGGGATTGGCATATTTAAGTCTTCCAAAAATATGTTAATTTGTACTTTTTTGTGATTTCCATGCTTCTCTGCTTTATACAAATTTTCATAAAATGTCAAAGTCTCCAATATCTCGACAGGATCTCTGGTTATTTTTCTTGTTATCGGCTGCCTAAGTTTAGCAGCAACCCCTTCTACTTTTGTTGCCTAAGCTGTTGTGCTAAAAATTTTTGTGCTGTGGATTTTTTTTATCAAAAAATCAGTTGCCTAACAGCAATCTAGGTACTCTTATAGTCTGTTTAGCATTCTGCAGTTGCGCCTCTTGTTCTGTGAGATTCCTCTTATTCTGCAATACCTTAATCTTTGCCAGACCATCTAAATAATTCTTGTTACTTCTTAACCATATCTCTTTTTTCTTTTATTTATACCCTATTTTTAAACCCCACTTTCATTTTATCCCACTCGCTAGCTAAAACTATCTTTCCTAATAACTTCCAAATAATTTCCAGTATCCATTCCTTAAATTTGCCTTTTTAACAGTTAGGTGAGAAAGTGCCAGTGTCTCATTTTTACTTTATTAACATACATTTTTATTTTAGTTATTATTGGCACATGATCTGAAAAGTAATATGCATGGGTGCCAGTGCTCTCAAGTGCACATTCCTGTGAAATAATTTATGTTTAGTCTGGCCCAATTACTGTGCCTTGGAGAGTAATACATAATTTCTCTCCCAAGTTCCTACTATTGAAGTCACATCTTCCAGACAAAATATTTTAATAAATTTCATCAGAAATCTACCCTCTTTTGTTATGTTTTCACTTCTAGACCCCCAATACATCCTCAGTGTTGCAAATCAAATTCCAGTCCTTACCTATAAGTAATATTTCCTGCTGAAAGCTGAATATTTTTTCCAAAATTTTCTTAAGCTCCATAATAGCTGATCTGATGTTGTCCTTTTCATTCATTCCTCAACTGATGGGGTCAGATCTGAGACTCTGATCCGACTACAGCTTCTACCAGATCTTCGGATCCAGAACTCTCAAACTCCTCCCTTTACCTGTAATGCCCATCCAACTTAACATATCTCAGAATTTGTTTGCCATCATTCAGTTTCAGATGAGGATCCTGTTGCTCTCAAGCTTTGGGAGTTAATTTCAAACTTTCACTTTGATGAGCTACCTTTCAGGAAAACTTTATTCTTATAGCTAATCTTACTTTCTCCTATCTCCCTTGCCAGTTTTCTAATGCCTTTTAGCAAGTTCCTGTTTTTTAGCTACTGACTTGGCAGTACTTCTCTAACGTACCATCATTGGTACTCTTATTTTGAAACTTATACATCTGATGTTGTCCTTTTCATTCCTCCTCACTAATGGGTCTCAGATCTGATACTGGATCTTACTCGGCTGCTTTCCAAGACTTAGGATTTGAGTCCCGAGCTCCTTCCTCTACCCATGATGCACTATACCTTCCTCAACTCCCCAGATCTCATTTGCTGAGAGTCGTTCCAGCCTTGAGTTAGTAGTATTGGGTTTTTTTGGTCATATAAGTGTGAAATTCCTTTTATTAACAGTCGTTAGTGTCTAATTCTTTATTTTTTCTCTGTTTTCACCTCCCACTTTATAGTTGTCAAAGCATCAGGGACTTTAGACTTCCTTTTCTTCTTTCATGCCATTGGCACTTTCCTACAATAAAAAAAAAATATTTTACTTGCTAAGTGTTTCTTTGTAGTTCACATAGTTCTTATTCTAACAGTAGTTGGCTTTTGCTTTATTGCCCTGTGAGTGTTGGTGTGACTAGTGTTAATAATGTCGGAGAAACCAACTGGGTTCAAGAGATGTACTTTTTGTGGACACAAGATCCCTAACACAAGAAGTGCGTCTGTTTCCTGGGCCCAGAACATTTGGATGCGATGTGTGTGGCTTTCAATCACTGAGCTTTAGCTGACCACAGAAACAAGCTCATTTTAAAGGGCTTGTTGCCTATGTCCTCCACTTCTGGGGCTCAAATCCCCCTTAAGCATGCTGGCACCAAACTCTCCTGCTCAGCTTCCTGTGGGCTGTTGGAGCATGGCAGGAGAATGGCTAAGGTCTCGGATCAGTCAGCATCTGATACAAGCACCTTCCATAAATCTTTGGATCTGAAGACTTCTTCAGATCAGTCAATTTCTGCTCCTAAGCTTTCAAGGCAAGCATCTAATCCAAAAGATCTGTTGGAACTGTCTTTCTGTGCTCTGAGCACCTCTTAGATCTTGGATCCTATTGTCATATTAGGATTCGTGTTCCCGGCACCTCCTCCTTGGATCCCAGGGCTTTGGATCCGGTGGTTAGGAGCCTGTCATCAACCTTCCCGGTGGAACCAGTATCCCCAGCTGGTGGAACTGGTATCCCCAGATCTTCCCTTGTAGGTCCTTCAAACTCCTTCCAAGTCAAGATATGCATCCCCGGCCTCTTGCAGGTCTTCCCAAAGCTTCACCAAGCCGATATGGACAGAATGATGCTGAAGTTCCTCAGGGCACAGATCCAGATGGGGATATTGCCGTCTCCGTCCTATCTTGGATTTGTGAGTGCTCCTCCTTCTTCCATACAGACTCCTTTTCTGTTTCAACCCCTGACTTTGGAATCTCAGGAGCTTGGGTACCTGAGATACTCTGTGTCGGATCCGAGGAAACTTCCTTCCTTGACTTCAGCAGTATCCCTTACTAGCACTGCTGCATTTTTGTCAGACCAGAGTGGGTCTTGGTTCAAAGATGTCGGTGCCAACTGTAGGGGGTTGACTTTGGCTCCGACTTTGTTGGCTCCATCTCTCACCCTTGGGGCATTGGTCTTTGACAGCTGTGGTGTGGTTCTGTTAGGAGGCCTCGGATCTGTCGGTAGGTCTGCTGTCTCCCCTCCAGTAACTTTGGTTCTGAGTGAGAGAGAGGGGGCTTTCTCAGGCCTGTTGGACTTCCTGGCAGCAGAAAGGGATTTTTCTAGGTTTACAGAGTTGTCTCCTCACACCCAGGGTTTGTCCCTTCCTTGATTGGCTCAGAGCACTGAGCACTTCATTCCTATCCTAGGACAGCCTGTACTGAGGAGCCTGCAGACTACTTCCCCTCAGGGAATCCCCCCATCTTCTGATATCTCCCCAGAGCACCCCACGGAGGAGTTCCCTTGAAAGAAAAAGTGTAAAAGGAGGCACATAGACTCCCCTATGAAGTCTTTCACAGAGGACACCAATTTTGATGATGAAGAAGGATCTCCCCAATCACCACCTCAGGATGTCTCCTTTGGACACATCCTAGAACTCCTCCAGCAGAAAGGTGGATGGTCTGCTCAACCTCCTTTTTCCAAGGAATATGTCTTCTTGCAGGCTTTCAGGATGGATCCTTATATATTCTTGTGACTCCCCTGGCAGATGAGCTGATTTGACATAGTCTCCTGCTGGTCCTTGAAGGAACCAGATATGGCTGAGCCTATCCCCAAATGTCCCAATAGGTTCCTAAGTCCACTGTCTGATCATATGCATTGGAGTGAAGGATTCCTGTAGATTCGTTTGTCATTTCAGCAGCCGCTAAGAAGAAGCTAGCAGTGCAGAGATCCACTGTCCATCTGCCTAACAAGGAGTCTAGAGCATTGGACAGACATGGAATGTGCATTTACACCCAGCTGCCTTCTCACTGAGGTCATTGAACTACTTGGTGCACTTCATCTGTCTGCAGAGAGACCTGATTAAGGAATTATCCAACTCTCTTGCTGAGACCATGTCCGAGGAGGACTTGAAAAAGGTTTCTCCCCAACTGGCTACTCTTTCTTCCCTCGCTAATTCCTTGATAACGTTGATTTCACATGTAGCGGAAGGTACCTCAGATAGCCATCAGGAGACATGCCTGGATGTGACATTGTGACTTTGCATACCCTTCAAGGAGTCATTCATTAATGCCTCCTTTGATGGCTCCTCCTTCTTTGGACCTTCTGTGAAAGACGCACTAACCCACAGCGAGCAAGAAGGAAAGACCTTGTCTGCCATGGGGATCACATTTTCTACTCCTCAGAGGGCCTTCTCCAGGAACCACTGAGGAGGTAACTAAACTTGGTTGAGGAAGTTGCAATGCTCTTTTCAAGACCCACATGTAAATACTTAATCCAGAGGCAGGGGGGAGGTTTCAGTGGTAGGCACCACCCCAGAGATGGAGGGGGCGAGCCCACAGAATCGGGGCTCAAGGGAACTTTTCCTTGATAGGCCCTTTCAGCACTCCTGTCCCTCTCTGGAGGCAGTCAGGGGTCATCTATCCCTGCACCTAGATGTCTGGAAAAGTATAACAAACAATACCTGGGTGATAAACATTATAGCCAGAGGCTATTACATTCCCTTTTCCCTAACTCCTCCAGGTCCTGGGAAGAAACTCCCTGACATTCCACCCAGTCAGAGGGAGTACACACATAGACACATTCAAAACTTTGACAAAAAGTAGTCAACCAAGAGGTCATGACCGAACAAAGTGGATTTGGCACTTATTCTCACTTATTTTAGTGCTGAAAAAGACAGGGGACCTGAGACCTATTCTGAATCTCAGCATCTTCAATCATTTCATCAAGAAGTCAAAATTCTGAATGGTTATTGTTCAGTCCATCTTGCCACTTTTATGCAAGGATGATTGGATGTGCTCCATGGATCTTCAGGAAGCATACTATCATATCAAGATCAAAATGCATTCCAGAAGTCATTTGCAATTTTGCTGGGAGCCATTCATTACCATTTCAGGGTGCTTCCCTTTGAACTCACCACAACTCCCTGGGTGTTAACCAAATGTTTGACAGTTGTAGCTTCTCACCTGAGGCTAAAGGGACTCGATGTATTTCCATATCTAGAGAATTGGCTCCTTACTGTACTGACAAGGCATCTTCTGATACAATCATGGAACTATCTAGTGAGAATCTTCAACCACCTGGGCTTTACGATAGACCTAGCAAACTTGAACTTGACACCTGTAGTTCATAAGAATGCAAGTGGATTCAATGACACAAGTGGCATCCTTACCAATACATCTCATTTTATCTCTGAGACAAAATGTTCAAGATGTACTGGATCAACCACAACCACTGGTGAAGTTAGTTTTATGGGCTCTAGGGTCAAAGGCAGCTGCAGTTGTTCTAGTCCCCTTAGCAAGGTTCTTTATGAGAGCTCTCCAGTGGACCATAGTGGTTCAGTGGTGAATTCTTTGTCACACGCTGTCTACTCCCATAAAGCTCTCTCAGATCTGCAAGAATCATCTACAGTGGTGGCTGGAATCACATGGCCTGTCTCTGGGCAGACCCTTCTTTTTTCCACCCGCCATAGCCACAGTGACCACAGAACTCTTCCCAGTGGGGGGAGGGGCACTTCCTAGGGAAGATGGTCCAAGGCATGTGGTTGCCTGCAGAGACCAAACTGCATATCAGTGTCCTAGAAGTGAGAGCAAGTCTTCCAGGATGTTCTTCTTCTTCTGGGGATGATTGCAGTTCACACAGGCAACATGTCAGTAGTCTGGTACATCAACAAACAAGGAGGAACACATTCTTAACCACTGTGCAGGGAGGACATGAGAGTTTAGGAATGGGTGATATCTTCAGACCTTTTCTTGATTGCAACACACATTCCAGGCTAACCAACTTTCTAGTGGACAGAGTCAGCAGGTAAATTTTGCCCCTTTATGAGTGGTCCCTCAACCAATCAGTAGCAAACAAGATATTGAGCTGTTGGGGCCAACCTTGTTGTGACCTCTTTGCCTACCCCCGATCTTCAAGTGCAACAAGTATTTTGGTCTGATCCCCCAGTAGGGGGAGTCACTGAGGGATGGTCTAGTCCATGATTGGCCCCTGGGTCTCCTTTATGCTTAGCCCCATTACTGTTGATCCCAAAAATTCTACCGAAAGTCAACAGGTCAAAGAGTTCCTTAATCCTCATTGCCCCTTTCTGGCCTCGCCAGGTGTGTTTACCCTTTCTTTGGTCTCACCTCAAGTGTCCATCTTGGATTCTGGATCCCATACAGGATCTCATGTCTCACCCATCAGAAAGACAGCTTCCCAGTCTTCACGCTCTCAAGCTGACCACATAGTTTCTCCAATTCCAGTAATTGTAAGAAAGTCCAGGCTTACCCCCTCCATGCATGACATTACCCTGGCCTCTCAGAGGGCTTTCACTAACAACAAGTGGAAGAGGTTCTCTTTTTGTGCATCAAAGGTAATATTGATCCCTTCTATTCACCTTTTTCTTAGCACTCTTTTTCAAGAAGGAGCTAGTTTCTCCATCATGAAGCTCCAACTGGATGCCATATCCAATTTTCATGCTGGGAAGAGAAATTCATCCCTTTTTTCTTACAAATTATGTAAGGCTTTCATGAAGGGAGTTTTTCATCTTAGACCTTCAATAAAAGATCCTTCTCCCCTTTGGGATCCCATGGCCGTACTGCAAGGCCTTACCCAGAAACCTTTTGAACTGGCAGATTCTTGTGGCATAAAATTTATTTTTTGGAAAACAATCTTCTTAGTAGCTATTACTTCCACTAAGACAATATCGGAGCTTCAAGCTTTGTCAGTCAAACATCCTTATATCATTTTTCACAAAGATATCCTTAAGAACAAATCCTTCTTTCATGTCTAAGGTGGCCACAGAGTCTAACATTAACCAATCCATTCAGTTGCCAATTTTCTTCCCCAGTCTTTCGAACAAAGGTGAATACCTTTTACATCTCCTGGATATTCACAGACAATTATGTTTCTATTGCCAGAGAACAAAGAAACATAGGAAGTCCAATCAGCTGTTTGTCTCCTTCTCAACAAGCTGTTCAGGGCAGGCAGTTTTGAAAATCACTTTAGCTAATGGAAAACAGACTGCATTTCATTCATTTATTCTGAGAAAGGTATAGACTTGCCATGATCTGCCAGGGCTCATTCCACTAGGGCTATAGCTACTTCATCCACCTTCTCTTTCAGAGCCTCTATTGATGGCATGTTTGCTGCAGCCACTTGGTGTAAGACTCATACCTTTGTTTCACATTACAAGTTAGATATTGTTTCTAGGTACAGGGCATCTTTTGGCTAGACCATTCTCCAGTACATCCTTCCTTAAGGGCCACCCAGGGTTTCCGTAGCCGGGGACTCTGAACCATTAGTAAGGCAGAATGAAAAGGACAACATCAGATTTAGAAGTTATGTACTTATGGTATGTGTCTGTGTTGCCCATTTTCATTCTTCCTCACATCCCTCCCTTCCATCCCCTGGCCTGGTGCCTTTGTGAAGTGCTTGGAAGAATTCAGAACCCATGGGTTCCAGGTTTGAGCCTCAAATACTTCTTTCTCTGTAGTTGTGGTAACCTCTTTTAGTTATAGGGCAAAAAACTTGATCTGGGGATTTGAGGACAGTATGGTGTATTATGGGTAGAGGGAGGAGCTCGAGACTCGGATCTTAAGTCTTGGAAAGTGGCCGAGTTGAATCTGATATCAGATCTGAGACCCATTAGTGAGGAGGAATGAAAATGGGCAACACAGATACCGAGGTATGGTAAGTAAATAGCTTCTAATTACTCTTTAGAGCATCCTTTACACTAGCATTGTTGGTAGTTCTTTTTTTTTCTTTGTCTTTAAAAAATAAATCTTTATTTGCATAGTTTAAATAGTTTCTTCTTTTTGTACTTATGGCTGACAAGTCTACCAGGTTTAAAAAGTGCACTACCTGTGGGAATAAAATCCCTAACTCGGTTGCCCACAGGGAATGTGTATATTTCTTAGGATCCCCTCATTTGGGTGCGGCTTGCTCTGTTTGTGCTGGGTTTAATTCCAGAGCTATTACTGATCACACAAACAAGCTAGTGTTGAAGGGCCTTCTTCCATCTACTTCTACTTCTGCTTCCGTAGCTGGGACTCAAGCTCCCCTCTAAGAAACCAAACAAGGGGAAGCCAGACTCTGCTTCTAAGGATAAAGAGCCATGCAAGAAGTCTCCAGACTGTTCTTCCTCATTGGCTCCTTCATCAAAGCTTCTTACTAAGATATTAAAAAAGTTGGATCTAACAACATCAGATCCAGTTGGTTCTACATCTAAGTGTCCCCTGATCTGAACTCCTCCACTTCTACCAGATCCAGTCATTTCATGGATCCCTTCACCTTTCTTGGAGGGATCCCCATGCAGGCATTCCAGACCTCCATCCTCCACATCTTCTCTTAAGTCTTCCTGAAGCTTATCTGATATAAATAGGATGATGAGAAAAGTTCTCAGACCTCAGATCTAGATGGGGTTGCTCCCATTTCCGACTCCACACCAGATTAGCGAGTGGACCTTTGTCCACTTTCCCTTTAGTCTCTCCTTCTCTGATCCCACTCACTATTTTGGAGCACTTGGATCCAAGACCCCTTGGGGTGTCTTCATTGTATCCGAAGATGGTATTTTCTTAGACTCTGGTAACTTCTCCCTGAGTCACCTGGCCCTCAGCCTTTTGTCCGGGTGGGTTGGGATAGACTCTGAAGCTCTCTGAGCCATCTCTCCCCCTTGAGGCTTCGATGCTGGATAGCTTCGGTCTGACTCCTTCCTTGGATGCAGTGCTTGTTGGGGTTGCAGGAGCCGATGGTTTGGGAGTCATCCTCTCCTTTGCCATCAACTTCTGTTTCTCCCAGGTGTTTTACCTTTGAAGTTGTGGAGAAGGTCTTCCCTTTGTCTAGAGAAAGAACATCCCTGCCCTTCTCAGATCAGACAACTTTGCCTCCGTTGTTTCTCTGCTGTTAGCCTTGTTCATCCATTCCACTGGGGGGCAGCCAGCCTGATCAAGTCTCCAGTCAGTCCCTCAGGACATCCACAGCTGTTCTGATACTTCGCCAGATCACTTTACTGAGGAGGTCTCTCAGAAGAGGACATGCAAAAGAGGCATTTAGATTCCCCTCAAGAATCTCTCATAGAGGACACCAATTTTGAAGAAGGGGAGGGGTCACCCAGATCTCCATCTGATAACATCTCCTTTAGAGACATGTTAGAGCTCCTGAAACAAAAAAAGTGGTTGTTCCTTTGATACCCACTCACAGGAGGAATTGGCATTCCTGGAGGCTTTTGGATCTGGCCTGACTGTTTCTTGGGTGGCTTCCCTCAGCCAAACTCTTAGATCTCATTTCTTGTTGGGTTTGAAAGGAGCCTGATACTGTACAGCCATTCCCTAAATGATCTGATAAAACTTTAGCTCCTCCTAAGTATGAGCAAACTGGAGCAAAGGGGTCCTGGTTGATGCCATGATTGTAGTGGCAGACACCAAAAAAGAGCTTGCAGAACAGAGTTCTTATGTCCATTCCTCTAACAGGGAGTCCAGTGCCTTGGACAGATTTGGTAAGCAAGTGTATGCTTCAGCAACCTTTGCACTCTGGTTGCTGAATTACCTGGCACATTTTGCAAGATTGCAAAGAGATCTGACCAAAGAGCTTTCCAAATTTCTTTCTGGGTCCATGTCTGCTGAAGACCAAAATAGCCACCCTCCAGTCAATTTCTAATGCATCCAAAAGGCTGATTTGCCATGCTGTGGAGGGTACCTTATTGATGGTGGGTTCAGGCATAGCTGTTAGGATACATGCCTGAATGTGATTGTATGACTTTTGGGAACCCTTCAAGTCTTCTTTCATCAGTGCTGTATTTGATGGATCTTTCTTATGTGGTCCCAAGGTAAAGGACATGCTCTCCAGATGTCAGCAAGAGGGGAGGACCCTGTCTGCCATGGGTGTAGGGTTTTCAACTCCTCAAATACCTTTCTCAGGGAATCAATGGAGAGGTAGAAGAATGTGGTTTGGCAAATCCCAGGGTCCTTTTCAAGACTCACGTGGAGATAGTTCCCTTAGAGGTGTGGGGGGGGGGGGTTCAGATGGAAGATGCTGTCCTCACAGCAGAGGTGGCTCGCAGTACCAGGGCTTCAGGGAATTACTATAAGGGACCTTGTCCCACCTCACTCTCACCCTGGCAGTGTCTTTTCCCTTCCAGAAAGTCTGAATCTCTGTTTTGTTTTTGTCTGGGGCAACAGATAGTTTCAGAAATTGAGTTATGAAGATCATCTAACAAGGCTGGGAGTGGGAGGAAATCCCTACTTTTCAGGGGATAATTCCTCATTGACCAGACTAGACCATACTCTTTTATTTACCCCATCCTTCATCACATGCTATCCTAGGGAGTGATAGAACCAGTTCCTCATTCCAGGTTGGGAAAGTTTTTTATTCAAGGATGTTTTAGTGCCAAAGAAAGAAAATGCTTGGAAACCAGTTCTGGATCTTTCTTTCCTAAACCTGTTTGTGATGTGCCCAACTTCAAAATGATGTCATTTCAAATGTGTTTCCTTTTTTTCTTCATTTAAGTTTCCTGGTAATACTAGATTTAAAAGATTCTTATCAGCACATCCCTCTTCATCCAGACTTCAGCCGTTGTGTGTCTGGATCACATTATTAATTATCTTCCTTTCCCTTTGGACTGCCCACTGCTCCAAGAGTATAAGCAAACTGTCTAGCCCTAGTTACAGCTCATTGCAAACTACAGGGTATCCACATTTTTCCATGTTTGGATGACTTGCTTATCTTTGCAGTGCATTTTTCAAAATATCAGAATCTCTGACTTTGGTGAGAGGTCTCTAACAGAAGCTGGGAATCTAAGAGAACATTCAAAAGCCATTAACTCCTTCACACAGGATTGTGTTCCTGGGATGTCAACTAGAAACCTCAAAGAGGTTTCTTCCCCAGGAAAAAAAGTAGATCTACATCCAATTCCATTTCTAAGGTTTTCCACTCAGACTTCAGTCACTGTGAGGGAATACCTCAGGATTTTGGATCGCATGACATCAGTAATTCTCATGATACCCTTGGCAAGACTCCAAATTGAAAAGATACAATGATAACTGAATTCTTTTTGGCCCTCGCACCAGCATGCTTTGCCTTTTCAAATCCTAGTGCTTGGGTTTGTCACAAGAGAAATCACTTGGTAGAGACAGCAAATATTCCTAAATCCATAGCATTCATTATCCCTTCCTATGCCAAAGGAATCAGTCACTGTAGATGCCTTGGACTTTGCTTGGGGAGCAGTTCAAGGTGTGTGGGACACCAAAGATAGATGCAAGCACATAAATATAAAACAGGTGCTTGCTCATCTCTTCAAATTGTTGCAGATAATACCACAGTCATGTGTTACATCAATAAGCAAGGAGGAACCAGGTCATACAGCCTTTGTAAACTAGCCATGTTAACTTGGAACATATTTTCACAACACAGTCTTGCTGTACATGCATCCTGCATTCTGTCGGAGCAAAATTGTGTGGCAGACAAACTGAGTAGTACAAGGGCAGGCCATCACAAATGAAAACTAGATCAGCGGGTCTTCCAAGATTTGATCCATCTGTTGGTAGTTCCTCAAGTAGACATATTTACTTTGCCTCTGAACAATCAATTGGCAAAATTCTGCTCCTGGACACCATTCAAGAAGGCCTGGGTGACAGATGCCTTTTCCCTTCCTTTCCTTGAACAGGAATGTTCCTGTATGCTTTATCACCCTTTCCACTGATATCCAGGTTACTTCTGAAGATTCAGAAGGAATTCCCCACTATCATTGTGGTGACTGCCTTATGGCCTAGACAGCAGTGGTTCACTGTTCTTCTGGAAATGACCAGGTGCAATTGCCACCAGTTCCTTCATATAATGGATCTACTCACACAACATCAGGGATGTTTGATACATCATGACCCCAGTCAACTTCAGTTGAATGCCCAGGATGATAGAGTCATAATTTCTTTTAGGCACCCATTTATTGAGGAGGTGCAACAGGTACTAATGGAGATAAGAAAGCCTACTACTAGAAAGTCATATATTAGCAAATGGAAAAGGTTTTCTAGTTGGTGCCAACAACACAACCCGCACCCATTTCAGACTAGTGTTTCTCTGGTTTTATAAATTATTTGTGTGAGTTATTATCTTAATGGCCTTTCTTACTCCTCCATCAAGGTTAATTTATCAGACATTTCAGCATATGTGCCCACTGATCCTCCTCTTTCAAGGCATTCTCATGTCAAAATGTTGTTGAAAGGGTTTTGGATAAGCGGTCTCCAAGAAAACCATTGGCCACTCCTTGGGATCTTAATTTTGTGTTAGAGAACCTAACTCTTACTTTGTTTAAACCAGCTAATCTGGCTGACTTGAGGTTCTTAACATGGAAAACTGTTTTACTGATAATTGTCTTGCATAGGTTAGAACAATCTGCATTTCAATCTCTTATGGTGAGTCAACCCAATCTAATTTGTCACAGAGACAGGGTTTCTTTGAAAACTAATAATTATTTTATGCCTTAACATCCACGTTTACTGTAAGCCAAATTATTCAGCTCCCCATTTTCTTACCTGAAACTAAAATAGGATTCTTCATAACTTGGATGTCCACAGACAGCTCAGGTGCTATCTTGTCAAAACAATATCTTTCAGATCTTCTGATCAATTGTTCATTTCTTGTGAAGGTAAGAAGAGGCAACCTGTGTCAAAACAGAGTAATTCCAAATGGTTGTCTAAAGCTGTTTTGTTATACACACTACAACAAAACTATTCCAGGCAGAGTCAAAGCTTACTCTGCCAGGGCCTTGGCTTCATCTATGGCATTTCTGAAAGGGTTGGATTTTAGATGTAATCTAGAAGGAACAACATGGTCCTGTATGCATGTGTTTATAAGGCATTGCAAACTTGATTCCTTCTCTAAAACTAGATCAGGCATTGTTAGAATTATTCTGCAGTGGCTTTTGGACCCTTCTCCTTCCATATCCCAAATGCAGTAAACTAGGTTAATCTACCCATGTAGCTGAGGCTACAGCATCAATGATCAATATGACGAACATTTTGTGTAAGTAGACTTTACGTAACTGTAGATGTTCATATGATCACTCCTACAGTAGCCACTCCTGCCTTCCATCCCGTTTGTTTTTTGGTGTGTTGTTTACACCAAGATGTGAACACTTATTTTTGTTGTTTTGCTTAGTATTGTCCTTTCAGAGCTCATCTTCCTCCTATCTGTTGGCATCTATGAAGGGCTTAGTGTTCAAACCTGTCTTTTTAGTCTGTTCAGCTCAACCTGAGTAATGTTTTGGGTGCATGGAAGGTGTAAAATTATATGCATACCTTCTGTTGGCTTCTTTTTGTTACATGCATTTGTATACATGCATACCTCAGTACTTCGCTATTTACTGTGACCAAGTGCTTTACTACTGTAGTGTACAAATTACAGTGAATACACTGAGACCAATTGCTTCAGTCAGCAAAGTTTACTCTTACATTTCTGCTTTTTGATCTACAAGCATGTAACACGAATACTGCTAGCTCTCTATGGCAAATTCCCAATGCTTGTTTATACACACTCATATTTATACAGAGTCTGATGTTTTTTTCCAAAGTCTGATGTATAACAATCTTCCTTTGTTACTTCTAATTTATGATTGTATTTGTTTTTCTGAAGCCCAGTGTTTCTGGGAAATGCAATGTTCCTTCACGGTCTGAAACTCGGTGTTCCAGCTTGATCTTGCTTGATGTTTTAGTCCTTGATTTTCTTTATCTTTATCTTGTTGACGTCTTTCCAACCACCATCTGCATGGCTATTTTTACAAACTCTGTTTCTCAATAACATACTCCTTTATGCATGGATGCCAATGTCTGCCAAAACTCCCTCCCCACTAAATGCCAAAACTCCCTCCCCACTAAATGCCAACCCAGACACTCCTCTCCTGACTGCTAATACATTTAACTCTTTTTTTTCAGAAACTATTCAATCCCTAGCTAGACAAATGAATGCCAACAACCACTACCCCCCAAACAAACCAGCTAGCTCTTCTTATAACTTCTCTCTAAAACCTACATCTACTTCTTACATCTATAAACTCATTCACAAACTGAAACCTTGTACTCCTTCAGCTGATAAGCTACCCTCTCTTTTCCTCCAAAAAGCAGCCAAAGAAATCGCATACCCTATATCCATACTCATAAACAGAACTATCCAAGAAGGATCCATCCCAGAAATCTGGAAAGTCTCTCACATTATTCCTCTACATAAAGGAGGAAACTCTACTGACTACTCCAACTATAGACCTATTGCTCTACTCTCACCCCTAGCAAAAATTATGGAAAATGCATTCACCAGCAACTAGTACAATATCTGTCTCTTCACAACATAATAGCTCCATGTCAGCATGGCTTTAGACCTCATCACAGCACCACCACTGCCCTTCTTTCTTTTATAGATACTATCAACAAAAATCGCAACAATAATCTTCTCTTCTGCTCTTTTCATTGATCTCTCAAAAGCATTCGACATGGTCAATCACTCTCTCTTAATCAACATTCTTGAATCTCTATCACCGACAACCTAACTATAAAATGGTTCACTTCAGATCTTAGCAACATGCAGAAAGCAGTCATATGGGAAAACCATATCTCTACTCTTTAGCCAATTTCCATCGGAGTTCCTCAGGGCTCCATTCTTGGTCCCCTTCTTTCTCTCTCTTCATCAATGATCTCCACTCTGCTATCCCACAAGCAACATGCATTCAATATGCAGACGATTCAACCCTTATCTGTTCTGCTCCTTCCACCATAGAACTGATCTCACTCACCCAAAACGTATTTAATACTGTCGAAACATGGTTCTCTAAACGATTCCTCCTACTTAACGCCAAAAAACTAAACTTCTCCTTTTCACCCCACCTCTCGTACTACCTCCTTACACTTCTCTATCTCCTCTAACACAAACACTATCATCTCACCTGACTCTACTACAAAACTGCTAGGTATAACTATCGACAACAATCTCTCCTTTAACCAACACATTAACTACACCATCAAATTAGTTAACAGAAAAATAGGATCCCTATATAGAATTAAATCTTTTCTCACCCCAGCAACTAGAACTAAAATAGCCCAATCACATCTCTTATCTTCACTTCTATATGCTTCATCTATTTATACCAATCTTAAAAAGCAATCTAACTAAATTAACAACCTGCTACAATAATATTGCGCTTTGCCACTGGTAATCCCTTCAGAACCCACCACTGTCTAAACCTAAAACTTCTAGGCTGGCTTGAATTCCAAAACTACTTGCTTATCCCTCAACTCTCGATTGCTCATAATATACTATATCAACCTGACCACACACCAATACTTTCCCAACTGATAATCCCCTATAACAATCTCAACTCCCTAAGCTCAGCTCATAAACTAATGACCAAAGCAATCAAGTCAAACAACTTTGCCGGTGACTGTCTTTTCACTAATACTGTAGGTAGGAACTGGAATCTTCTTCCGACCGACATAACTCTGACTTCATCATTGCCTCTTTTCAAACAGAAAATTAAACTATACTTCCAAAACCACTGGCTCTGTTCCTGCAGCACACCTGACTAAATTATCTAAATTATTACTCTCTACTCCTCTACTCCTTACCTCTCCACTCCAACTTCCATTTCTGATCCTTCCTCTATTAAAACTATAAGTATTATACCTTTCTCTGTAAATTTGATGAACTTGAATAATTATATCTTTCTTATTTTATAAAGTGGAAACTTGTTACTTTACTGTTTCTATACCTCCCTTGCAATGTTTTAATAATGTATTTTTCCTGTAAAAATTCTTTTTTGATTAGCTCGGCCTCTGCTGAAAATGGACTTGCTATCCAGCCAGACTAGCCCGGTCAACAAATGTAAAATAAAATAAAATAAAAATAAAATATTTATGTATTTGCCAGCACACCTACTATTTTTGTAATTTCCAGCATTTTATACTATTTCTAAATGAACCCTTTATATTTCATATTATTCTTGCAGCTTCTTTTTCAAGCTAATAATCATGCTAGCAACAGTTTTGAAGCAACAGTGAATGTACTAACTGAAACAGATTAAAAATACTCTTACAGTTCCCCCTTATTATGTTTTAGGAACAGACTAAACTTTTGTTAAAGAAAAAAATGAATTTGTTTCATCAACATTGCTATTTACAGCATTTTATTCATGTTTACAATCATGACTTGCTGAGTTATTGCAACTCTTTGCAACCTGCAGAATATACAACAATTCCAAGCTGTCATTATTATTATGACCCCTAAAACTACCAACACCGGATGTATTAAACAGTTTAACAATTTGGTTCCAGATGATGACCACCCTGTGAATATGTCCCAGCAATTATGGGCAGTGTCAGCTTCCATTTTTTCATCCAATTTTACTAATTTGTCTTTTACTGTTATACTATTTACTTCATGCCATAATATGCTGTGGTTACAATGATCCAAGTAAGGTTTAAGATCGTCTGTGTCTTGTATTATTTTTCTTAACTTGTCTAAGGACAAGTTAATGTTAGGAAACTGAATCAGTTCATATTTCCACTGAAATTTTGCTATTTTTTAGTACTGGTAGAAAACACGTAAGTCTCATTTTCACAGGTTAAATGTGTGATATTGCTGATACATCCCACAAAGGGTGTTTGCTTATATTTTAACACTGGTTTATTTTAAACCACACATACAAATTGTGGTGTCACTTCGACAAACATTTTAAAATTTGAGGATAATATTGTCCATTTGCACAAATTTACAGAATGTTGTAAAAAACATGGTTCATAAATGGGAGAATGCTGCCCACATATGAAACCATTCATAGTTTTGTACAATGTTTTAACATGTGCATTTTGTTATCCATATCTGTGTAATTTCCCTCAAGCTGAGGTAACCAAAGTTCAGTATTGTTATATGTAGACAAGAATATTATAGTTAATACCATGAATTTGACACATCCCTGTTTGTTTTGTTACATTATAATACACACGTTTTCCAGTGCAATAATTGTGCTCACACTGAATCTGTTCTGTGAACAGTCTTATCCATCTAGTGGACGGAATCCACCTGCTGAATAGTTGTCACCACATTTAGTCATTTTTTAACATTAGCTTTGTTTGTAACTCATTTTGTTGCATTTTAACATACAATGACTGTAAAGTACATTATGTCCAATCTACAAATATAGATACATTAGTATCAAATTGCAACCTGTCTATTAATGATACATTGTAATGATTTAAAAAAAACCCTCTTGATAGTGTACATTTTGTTTATGTACATACCAAATGGTGGGATTCCATTGTGCTTGCAAATGTACGATTTGTGATATGTCTTGTCCTAGTATTTTCAGTTTATTTTGTAAAATTTCAATATTCACAACATTTAGGGCTCTTACTCCCCCTAAAAGTGTGTCATACCAAGCTCTTTTAAATCTGCATTCCATTTGTTTAAAACTTGGAAACGGAAACGGAATATTGAATTGCAGTATTGTTTTTTGGTATTGCTGTCCTATCCTGGTACAAGTGGATGGTATTTTTACCACTTGATCCATATGAAGTACTGACTGCTAAGTATTTCGACCCATGGTCCTTTTTTTTGCATTTCTGTGTTGTTTATACAAATAAACAGAGTATTGGTAGAAATTGTACCCATTTCTTCCCTTGTTGAATTTATTTTTGTGTTATTATCTATACAGCGTGACATTTTTTGCATGATGTCCTACCTTGTCAGAATTGTTACATCTTCAGGGAGTAATGTACAGCATCTAACAGAGTGAGCTGTTTATTGAAATGTCTATATCAGTCTTTGATTCCTCTTCTACTTTTATGTATGCCTGACCTTGTTCAGCTAACCATGCCGTTATATTTGTGTTAAATGTTATGCTCCCAAAAGTACAGTTTGTTTGCTTTTTACAACTGAAATTGCATTGTGTTCTATTTTGTGCAGCATTTTCCCAACTAAGTCTTATTCGTGAAATGTTGTAATAAACAACATTGATTCCCTCTGTTTGGCATTCTACCAAAAGGAGTCCACTGAGTACAATACTTATAATAACAATCATGTTTTTCATTCTTATTAAAACATGTTTGTCCTAGCAATCTCTTTGGGAGTACTTTAACTTTGCACAAAGCTTGGCATTCAGTCTTGTACGTTGTTTCTAAAAAACAGAAACATAAACTTTATTGAACATCTGCTCTCCCTTCTTTTAAAGGCGATGTATTTTGCTGCTGATCACTAAAAACAATGACTCTCATTTGATCCCTGTGTACTAGCAACATTTTATTTTTCTTACTCTATTTGACCTTATAGACTAAAGTCCTATTTGTTCCATTACTTCAAAAGGTCCTTGCCAATTACTATCCCATGGACCATCCGTCTGGAATATTTTGACAAATACCTTTGTCACTTCACTAATACCTTTGTCCCAGAGGGAAGGTGTTGTTCCTGTGGCAGTGTTGGAACCTTTTTCCATAAGTGGAACGCTTGCTCCCTTGCCAAGTGATCACATTGTTCTGTGATATCTTTTAACCATTCTTGATGTTGCGCTACCTCTCATAAAGGTCTATTATGCCCAACCTCCGGATCAAAAGGTAGTTGTGTGGGTATTTTCATGCCTGTCATGATTTCAAATGGTGAAATCCCTGTCTTGCTATTTGGGGGTAGCTGTTAAAAATTCATGGCATGTGTTGTACCCAGTCCCATCCTTTCTCCAAATATGCCTTTTTTAGTCTTTCTTTAATGGTTCTGTTCATTTTTTCAACTATTCCGTTGGACTGTGGATGGTAGCGTACATGAAATCTTTGTTGTAATCCTAACAAATTACACATTTGTTTGATTAGCTGACTGACAAATTGTGGCCCGTTATCAGACTCAATAACCTGTGACCATCCCCACGGCAAAAAATGTTTTTCCATAAAGCTTCTGCTGTTGCCTTAGTGGTTGTCTTTATGGTAGGAATTGCTTCTACCCACTTTGAAAACGCATCTACTACTACTAACAAGTAGCAATACCCTCCTTTTGCTGGTGGTAATGGTCCTGCATAGTCTATTTCAACAGCATGCCATGGTCCATCTTCTGGCATGACCCTGTGTAACTTGAGTTTTTTTACTTTTGGCATTAACCTGTAAACAGATTAAGCATTCATCTGAAACTAGCTTACACAACTTTTACAAAGCTGGATTCCAGTACATTTCTTTGACCACTGGCCATAATTTTTCACTACCTACATGTCCTAGCACCTGCTGGTTGTATTTTACCAACTGTTTTGCTAGTTAATGTGGCACATAAGGTAATTTTAATCCTTTTGTAGTGGGATAAATGCAGAATTCTGTAGGTGAGACCCATTCTGTCATGCATTGACTAGTTTCTTCTTCCAAACCTTGCTGCTTTTGTATTTGAACCAAATCCTCAGTGATATCCCTGGCCTGGTTTAATACGTTAACTTGTTGTACTGCCTCAACTGATTTTAAATCCGGATACAGCTGCCATCCTGTCTTTGCTGCCTGTTTGGCTGAGGCATCTGCATTTGCATTTAATTTGAGCACTTCTGAGGTTAGTTTTTGATGGGCTTTTACCTTTAGGATACTGAATTGCCCTTGTACATTCTTTTGCCGTATGGTTTTCCATATATTTTGCAAAACTTCTGCATGTTTTAGTGGTTTTCCTGTACTGTCTACGAGCCCATGTAGTCATGTGTAAATGTAATGAGTTTACTACATATGCATTGCTAGAGTAAATATTGACAGGATTATAGTGCTGTATTACATATAGCACTGCTTTCAATTCAGCCCGTTGGGCTGACATGTGACACAGGAAATGGACCAGCTCTGGAACTCCCAAGTCTTCTTTTTCTGGTATCTCCGCAAATCCTGTTACATACCATCCATTTTCCCACTACCTGGCTCCGTCTACAAAGACAGAGGGAAAAAAATATTTTAGTCTGGTAATATGGGGGATTTTTCAGGTTTAATCATATTGTCAGTGCAGTTATGCTGTTTTTCCTCATATCCCAATATTTTTCTCCTGCTTGAAAGGTTATCTTTTTTGTACTGAAAGTAGTCATCCACCTAGCAAATACTGCCTGACTGATACCATCGATGATCTTGTTCATTTTGAAACTGTCTACTAGTACATGCACTGCATGATGTGGTGTCTGCACTATTATGGATGAAAAGAGTGTTAGATATTCTGTCTGTTTGATTTCCAAATATATAGCCAACAATTGCTGAATACAGTGATAATCCCTTTTCTACTGGAGTCATTTTGCGACTACAAAAGGTAACTGGTCTCAAAGTCGTTTGTGATTTTTTTGTCTCCCCTGTGTGGGCATTCTTGTAATAACACCACTGACAATGTGTTTTTTCCTGCCGCTGCTTGTAAAACAAATGGACTTTGAAGTTGATGCTATCAGTTCTGTAGCCCTTGCCAATTTCTCCTTCATTGCTGCAAAGGATTGTTCCCCTACCACACCCCATTCTAGAGTGCTATTATTTTTTGCATGGACAGCATGTTGTACAGAGGTCCTGCTGTTTGTGCATAGTCCTCAATGAACTCTCTGTTGTAGTTCATGATACCCATGAATTTATGCAAATCTAAAATAGTCATTGGCTTTTGCATTTGTAAAATACCTTGTACTCTCTGTGCACATGAAGATCTCCCCGTGGGCTTGATAATGGTTCCTAAGAAATTTACTTCTTATGTATGAAACTGTAGTTTTTCACTTTTTACCTTAAATCCTGCCTCCTGCAGTGTTGTGACAGCTCTTTTATTTTTTTCAAGTGCTGCTGTACAGTTTCCAACTGTACCAGAATGTCATCTATGTAATGGAGCACTGATCCATCCATTTCTAGCCCTTCCAAGATTTTGTGTACTGTCCAATGGAAAATTACTGGAGTGTTTTGAAACCCTTGTGGTAACCATGGCATAAGATACTGCTGATTTTTAAAGGTAAAGGCAAATTTTGGCCAGTCCCTTTTTCTCAGTGGTATGGGAAAAATCCATTTGCCAAATCAATGACTGTGAACGACTGGCTTTGTGATTTTATATTAGCTGCTAATTCAGGAACTCCCAGAATTAGATGCGTCCTAGGAGTAGTGTGTTGATTTACTTTTTGAAGATTTATGACTAACCTGTAACTACCATCTTTTTTCTTAACTGGCCAGATGGGTGAGTTTGTCGGGCTTTCACCTTTTACTATTATACCTGCCGTTTCTCAGTCTGCTATGCACGTTTGCATATCTTCCTCTGTTTCTTTTGGTATTGGGTATTGCTTTTGGAAAGGTGGTATAAAATCCTGTTAATTTCCTGTTCCTACCAGAATTTTTAGATTACCACAATCTGTTGGTTGTAACCACGGAAGCAGAAACTGTGCCTGTAAGGACTGCCATGCATCCTATGCGTCTGAGTGTACCACCCCTTGCGGTTTCTTCAGTGTCTCGTCTATTTGTATGGCACAGCATGAAAATCCTTTTGCGCCCTTCCATATTATGCCATTTGGCACATCTATGACCAGTCCAATTTTGTTCATAATATCCATACCTATAATGGTTGATGCACACGAAGAGTGCATTAAAAAAGATCCTTGTATGCCTGAATCATTTAGTGTAAACTGTATGGACACATTTTTACTACCCACTGCTAATCAACCAGTTTCATTAAAACCCAAAATGCATGTTCTTTTCCTACGATCTGGTGGTAGTGATCAGCTAGTAACTGAAACAGCAGCTCCCGTATCCAATAACAGATTTTTCCATAGGGACCCTTCTACCCAAGTATCAGTTAGGGGCCTTCCAGCCTGCCCCTTCGTAAAGATGTCAGAAAATAAACTTCTTGGGTAGTGGAGGCACACCCCTATTGTACATTTTTTCAATCATCTGTATCTGATGATTTTGCAACTGCACACAACTGTAACTGTACTGGCTCCTCTTCATTGTTATCCACCTCGCTATCATCTACGTACTTAAACTTTGTGACTTCTGCTTTCAGACTTTCTGCATATTGTGGATTAACAGGTGTTTGAGCCTGAAAATCTACCGGACACACGTCACCCTGTGGTGTCATTGGTTTTACCTTATAGTTATCCTTTCCTTGGTTATAGGGCCTTTGCTCCTTTACTTGTTGCTTTTCCGTGTTTTCATCTGTAAATTGCTTAGTAAACCTACCCTTTCTTTCTTGTGCTTCCCTCCATTTCCTGTAATATGGACAATCCTTTTTAATATGACCATTTTGCTTACAGCAGAAACACTGTAGAGGTGTCCTTTTTTCCCCTTATTCCTTGGCGCCCTTTTGAACCGGAGGTGCGAAAGCTACTCTCTGCTGCCATTGTTGTCCTTGGTCTACCCAACGGCTTCTACCCCACCCTTTTAAATGAACTTCTACAACTTCAAAAGGTCCTGTGTCTTCATCTACCATGAAGACATGATGAGAAAAAAGATTGCCATCATCACATATTGTCTTGCCTCTCATTAATTTTTGCACTAAGTCATGCAAATTGTTTGAGGTTTCCTGATAAATGCACTTAATGTCACCTGCAACTCCCTTCACTTGGTCTAAGAAACATCAAATAAGCTGTTTTTGAGTATTTTCATCCTTCATATCTTCATCATCTATTGAACACAATTTGGAACGCTAGTGAAAAGTGATCTGCCTGTTCTAGCATTTTGTCTAAGATGGTAATATTGAAGTGATCTAACAACCGAGTGGTTAATAATTGTCCTTGCTTTTATGCTTGTAACACTGCTGCCATACATTGCAACTGAGTATTAAGAGGATAGTCTTTTAGCTGAATAAATGTCTTAAAACATTTATGAATAAATGTCCTAAAACATTTGGTTAAAGAATCATTCCATGCATTTGCATCTGCAGTGTAATTAACCCATTCCTCAAAAGCTAACATATTGTAAAATATGCCTTTTTTATCATTCCATTTGGGGAGGGTCTGTAACACTCTTGATTGTTGATACAAATTGGCTGGTGTTGCTGCCCCTGCAATTTCTATGAGTTGCTTAACATTTTCCCGTGCTGCAGTTTCCAGTTCTTTAAGACTGTCTTTTAAGACCTTTACCTCTTTATCTACTGCCCTAAGCTGTTGTCTACATCTGTGTAGATCATAATGCATTTGTTTATATTTTTCGTCCTTTACTAGCCCTTTTTCAACCTGGCCCTGTAAGTTCTCTAACTGCTGTTTACACTGTTGGAATTCTTGTTCCATTGTCTGATACTGTACATTTTTGTCATGCTGTGCCTGTAGTTCCTGTTGGAGTAATTCATACTTTACTTCCCAGTTGTGAAGCTATTTATCTTTATGTGTAAGTGTCTCTAACTGAGCCTCTAAGCTCTCTAAATATTTAGACAATAAAGTTGCCAAAGACTGACAGAGAATATTCCAGTCCGTTTGACTATCCTTTTGAAATTTTTAACACATTTTTGTCTGTATTCTGGTGATAAAGCTGAACTCTAGTTAGAACAGTAAGTAACAAAAGGAGTTACCAAATCAATATCTGGGTCTTGTATGAGCTTATCTTTAAGATCAGAAATGTCTTTTAAAAGGGTCTCAACAGCACATACAGGAGAGTTAAGGAGGGTCTTTAGATCAGGATACAGTGGAGAAGATATAGGCTGTTTCCAGGGGATGTATCCCTGGATGTAACCCATGTAACAACCTTTCTGTGGTACACTAAACAAATAGATTTATCATCACTGTCACAAAACACACACCCTGGCCGATACTTGTAAGTTTTGACAGTACACATGTACCACCAGACCTACCAACCATCCCGAATTACTCATTTTATACCGAGTTTTGGGGTCCAAATGAAGGGGTGCCACGATTCCCGAGTGGCACCCCTTCATTTCCGATTTCTTTGCTTTTGTTTTTTTTTAATTTTTGCACTGTTGGAGCTGACGTCATCACGTGCTCAAAGACGTCAGCTCCGTCAGTGCTACCAGCCAGTCGGAATTGAGCTTAAGGAGCTCACATCATCATTTCCGGCTGGCTGTGAGCAGGCGGGAATGGGAAGTGCTTTGAAAATTTGAAAAGAAGCATGCTGGCTTTACAACTGTTGTATATTGTTACTGCCGAGAGACAAATGCTGGCTTTGCTTATGCTGCTGAGAGTGGGACTTTGTATATGTTGGGTTTGCTTTGAGAGAGGGACTTTGCTTATGCTGCCTTTTCGGATGGAAACTGCTGACTTTGCTGCTTGCTTTGTATATGCTGCCGAGAGACTAACTTTGCTTCTGCTGCCGTTTCGGATGCTGACTGCTAGGAGAGGGACTTTGCTTCTGCTGCCATTTCAGAGGCTGACTGCTGGCTGGCTTTGGACTTTTCTGGGAATTAGGTAAGGGAAGTGTGTGTGTGTGTGTGTGTGTGTGTGTGTGTGTGTGTGTGTGTGTGTGTGTGTGTGTGTGTGTGTGTGTTTGTATGCAGCAAGCACTCCTGTGTATGTGTGCGTATGCAGCAAGCGCTTCTGTGTGTGTGTTTTTCTTAATACACTGTATTTTACATGCATTTCTATCGTTTCTGACGCATTGTCTTGTTGTATGGGTAGTTATCTGAGCTATGCAATGTGAAGGTCATCTTTCCTGTCTTCTACTCTAATTTACTGCTGCCCTAAATCTTTAGAATTGCCATATGAAATAACCCAAAAATAACAGGTATCACAGTTATTATCATTGTTTGTTACAGTTCACTGAGTAGAACAAGCATTTTTATGAATAAAAAAAATTATTTAGGATAACGGAATGTTATAAAATCACAAAACCATTCTAACTTCCTCATCATTGTCATACTCCAAAGCAGGCAGTAACTCCCAGCAGTTGCTTTTTAATATGGCTGTGTTTCAGTGCTGAACAGTTGTGCACACTACATTTGGCATTATCATCTCTAATTGAAAAAGAAATTAAATTGCAGTATTCTATTATAAAGGAGAAGTAAACAGCAATTATAAGAAAAACTAGTGTAAGATGTATTTATCTTCCTGAAATGATATTATGAGCAGGAATTAATGTATTTAGTGAAAATCAAATGCTACTGTAAAGCTACTGTAAGTCTAAGTCTAGATTTCATCTGTTTTCAAGGTAATATTAGTGCACATTCCATTGTGCAGAATATAATATATACAATTTGGAGTGGGCGGAATTGTGTATGCAAATTTTATGTTAATCAGCGTACAGATTTGTACCTGTTTTTCATGGGCCTTGTCCAGATTTTTGATGTTTCCAGGTTGAGAGGTATGTGTACCACTCATAAGTAAAAATCCATTTACATAAGGCATTGGCATTAACTTTACCTAGTAAAGTACTACATGTGCTACAGTTTTGTTTATACCAATCTTTAAAACCTAACCATACATGTGTTGGACTATCATTACTGTTTGCCTAGAAAGTAGTCACACTTCACCTCTTTTTTTGGCATCCATGCTATAGAATGAGAAACAAAAAGAGAATTACCAGTTTCTGTGTGGAAGGTGGCCAAATCTTCCATTGAGAAAACGTAGAAAGTCTATCGTTGATTCTTCCAAAAGGTGGTCAGACGCAGCTGGCAGATTCTGTGACGTGAATGTACAGGACCTATGGAACTTGCAGAGATCAGCTGTTCTGTGACTTTTCCAAAGGATAAACAAGAAGGCAAATAATAATTGAATAACATAAAAAAGGCATAGTTGTCACAAGAAACCATTTGGTCCATCAACTGTAGCTCACCATTGTAAAATGATATGAATGCCTTCTGTTGGCTTCTTGTTATTACTTATATTTGTATACATGCATACCACAGCACTTAGCTATTTACTGTGACCAAGTGCTTTACTACTGTAGTGTACAAATTACAGTGAATACATTGAGACCAACTGCTTCACTCAGCAAAGTTTACTGTTACACTTTTGCTTTTTGATCTACAAACATGTAACACGAATACTGTCAGCTCTCTATGGCAAATTTCCTAAGCTTGTTTATACACACTCATACTTATACAGAGTCTGACGTTTTTTTCCAAAGTCTGATGTATAACAATCTTCCTTTGTTACTTCTAATTTATGATTGTATTTGTTTTTCTGAAGCCCAGTGTTTCTGGGAAACGCAATGTTCCTTCACGGTCTGAAACTCGGTGTTCCAGCTTGATCTTGCTTGATGTTTTAGTCCTTGATTTTCTTTATCTTTATCTTGTTGACGTCTTTCCAACCACCATCTGCACGGCTATTTTTACAAACTCTGTTTCTCAGTAACATACTCCTTTAAGCATGGATGCCAATGTCTGATTAAACTATATTTATGTATTTGCCAGCACACCTACTATTTTTCTAATTTCCAGCATTTTATACTATTTCTAAATGAACCCTTTATATTTCATATTATTCTTGCAACTTCTTTTTCAAGCTAATAATCACGCTAGCAACAGTTTTGAAGAGTCAGTGAATATACTAACCGAAACAGATTAAAAATACTCTTACAGAAGGTGCTCTCATTCTTTGGAAGCTAGCTGGCTGTTTTATCCTTGGCAGGTTAACAACAAAAAAGGAGTACAGCTGGTATAAAGGCAACAAAAAACAACACAAACCAGTCACCAAGTGCAGCAAACCACAGCTGAGTTCCAAACACAAACCAAGAAACTGCCACGGCACGTTTCCTGTGAATAATAAACTGGGAATGAAGCTTCCAGTTAAAAACAAGTTTTAATGTAGAAAACTGCCACAACACGTTTTCACTATTAATGCATTAACGTTGCTAAATATCACCACACGTTTTTGTAGGAGTAGTACTCAAACTTCGTCAGATGAAAAAATCTTCTAAGCATACACCTCCCTTTTTGTATCCTTTCAATTAATCAATTGAATCAACAAATCAATTAATATTTAAAGAAACATGCTGTCATACAGTTAAATACAATGTTAAAATCATCCCTTTCATAGTAAAAGAATTTAAAACCAAATTTCATGTTTAAATATAAACTGCACAGATAAATAAAACTGTATTATCATATAAACTGCCATTAGAATACAGTACTGAAAATTATACAAAATATATATGAGGTGTATATTTTGCTTGATGCCTATTTCACAATTTCACTGTTCTAAGCTTAAGCAAGGGAACAATAGAAATATATTCATTCATACCCGGGTATTTGTTAGCTTCAAATACCACTTGCCAGTATGTCCCTCTAAATTCCAACCTGGTTTCCCAGGGGCCTCCCCTCGATTCCCTAGGCACCATTTCTACCACAAAGAAATAGTATTTTGCTTGGGGGCATGAAAGAGTGTGTTTGAATACGGCATTTCTAGGATTGCCCTTCTGCATATCATTCATATGTTCATATATCCTACGTTTGAGGGTTCTCTCAGTCTTGCCTATATAAAATCCTTCACACTCTTTACATAGAGCTACATAAACTAGCCCCTGAGAAATGCAGTTGGGATAATTATAAGCCTCTATCCATTTCTTCCTAGCTATTATAAATACTTTCTATTGTTGAAGAATATATTTACATTGTGGGCATGCCCCACATTTATATGTTCCCTTAGATTTATTGGAAAATATGGAAGGGGAGTTGTTACCTTCTAATAAGTTCTTTATATTGAACCCCTTTCGAAAAACTGTTTTAATGGTCTTCCCTTTTAGATTTGGTAAATCCGTATATTCATTAAATTTAGCCCATTCACTTTCAACTATATTTCTTATAGTGTAGGCATTGGCACAAATATTGGTAATAAACATATTATTATATGTAAAACTTGCTTCACCTTGCTCTGGACCTGTTGGTACTGTAGTTTGTATTAGTCCAGTCCCTAAAACAGGTTTAAATTTCCCTTGTCTATTGTCACATACCTCCCTTTGTATGTCCATTATTAATCCCAGATGGTATTCCCTCTGCAGGAACATTTCCTTGAGTTTGTCACACTTTTCCAAAAAATCTACTTCCCAAGAAGTCATGCGAGAAGCTCGAACATATTGTCCCTTGACTATGCTCTTTTTTGATATAATGGATGTGAACTAACCTTGGCAGGTTATAACCCATTTAGCTAAGGCTACTGTAGCAGTGATCATTCAGACTTTTATTGTTATGGTAAGTTTACTTATACAGCTGTATTTTTCTACCACTGAACACTGTTTTTTTTATTATTATTAAAAATAAACTCTTTTAATTTGTTTCAAAGTTTGCATGCCTTCGAAGATATAGGAAAGTTGTGGCCATAGCAGAAGGGGTGTCTGCTTCCCCTGAGGGTGATCCCTTCATGAGCAGCCAGAAACATAGCATGGCTGCAAAAGCAGTGTGTAGGTGTTGGCTCCATGGAAAGAGATTGAGCTCTGTATAAGATCTAGACAGTTTGAGATTTGCTAGTAGTCTTGACTTTGGTTGAAATGCTGTAGGGTGGGAGAAGAATGAAGGACTGTGCTTGATCTTTTCTTTCAAGGTGGGAGGTGTACTTACACAGGAATGCATGCTTCACTTGGCTCCTTATTGAAGAGCAGAGCTCCATATCACAGATACATTTACTGTGGTGGGGGAATATCACTGGGTTTACATTACTTATGGAAGCTATTGACAATCTTGTATAGTAGACTTTACATGCCTTATGCCTGAGAATGCCAGTTTGCATGCACAAGTAACAAGGAGGGCCATATGTTCAAGCCCCACTCCCCTGTATGGATGATGACAGCACTCCTAGTGGATTGGACTCTTAACTCTGGGGTTAAGAATGAGTCATTAGCATGTATTCCCTGTGGAATAAATGGATGAATAGAGTGTCTGGGTGGGAGCTCAGTGGTCATAGAAGGATCAGAGCCTATTTAAAAAAAAAAAGAAAAAAAGGCATTCCAAAACATCATGAAATAGAGTGACCAAAATAAATGGCAAAAAGGGTGAAAGAACTAGTGAGAATGTAGCATGAGGTCACAGTTACCCCTCACCAATCCTGCTTATGCTTGAAGATACTGAACTTTCTAAGACATTGCTTAGACTGCACCTGGTTCTGTAATCTGTTTCTGCTTTATCTCAAATTATCATTGCAGAATGTCAATAATGCTCAGTAAAAGCAAATGTTAGACATAGATCACTGTACAGAAATCTATAAGAAGCAAGAGGACAGGGAGGGACAGAGCTTCAAACCTTTCTTGATAGTTGAGGATCTTTCAAGTTAAGAATTTCTGAGGTATTTCTAGCTGTATTATATTTTTTGATGGGTATATAATAAAAGGAGCATTCTTTTCTATAACTGGCCTGGTCAAAGTGGACTATAGAGGGTATTATAACTTCATTGACCTAGTTGAGGTACCATTAGTCATTAAGTGGGCTTAATTGAAGGATTTCATGATTATTGCTGCTTTGTGGAGGTCTACAGTATAGGGAGTTGTCTACAAAGGTGACAAAATCTCTTAAAACTGTATTGGTGTGACATAGGGTTCTGTCTATACTGTAAACTGCTAGTATGTTAAAAGATGACACTACTACAGTTCTTTGCTCTTAAACCAATTTTTAATTAATTGTTTGTTTGTGTAGTTTAGTCCTTGCTGCAGTAATATGTTATCAGATGCTGAGGAAGCAACGACATCCAACTTACAGTCCTGTGCAAGTTTAGTTAGCCATGTGTCTATAGTTTAGTGGTTTGAGGATATGAGAAGTACATGCCTAACAGAAGGGGTCCCCACAGTACTGACCCATGTGGAATCCCACTTATAACCTCTTTGCTTCCCAAGATGGCACTTTCTGACTCAGTGGGTTCTGTCTGTCAGTCATTTTGCTGGCCATCTTACAACATCAAGATTTACATTTAGTCTTTTAAGCTTATTTGTAATTCATAAAGGGGAGAATAATGTGAAAGGCCTTGGCCAGATCCAGGTATGTCATAAGAACTGCATAGTAACTATCTACAGCTTCAGTAACTTTCCCAAAGAAGATTACTAAATGAAGTAGACATGATCCCTTTTTTTATCAGAGCCTATGAAATCAGATGTATGTTTCATGATTTTACAAATTAGGGTTGTTAGGCTTACAGGTCTGTAGTTGTGAGGATCTGATGTAGGGCCTTCTGTATGGAGTGATGTAATGGTGTAAAGTGATGTAATGTAATGACGTGGCTAAGAGTTTTAGGAGAGGTTCAGAGAGGTCATCTTCAGCACCGTTGATTAAGCAACAGGTATATTGTTGGGGCTTACAGAGGTGATATTTGTAGCTATGGAGAGTGCAATTAGGATGTGTTCCATAATAACCTTGTGGGGGAGGGACTCACACATGTATAGAATGTCAGTGACTGTTTCTTTGTCAAGTTGGCACTAAAGTTTTCTGTAAGTATCTTAGCAGTATCTTTAGGGTTGGAGTGGCTAATACTAAAATGTGTTAATTCAGGACACTGTTGGGTGTTACCTCTTAAATGTCTGATGTAGCTAAAGAAGACTTGATGATCATACTAGACTTCCAGTGCTAATTTTAATTTTTGTTCTGCTTTGATCTCCTGTCCTTAAAGTGGATCGGTTTTATTGTAAGCCTTAATTAGCTTTTTTGTTCCTTTTTATTATAGAACTTATTTATGATGGCATTGCACTAATGGGGTTTATTTGTATATTCCCTAACATATTTAGTGCTGATTGGGACCACTTGTTTTAAGCATTTTGTTAGCCAGGAGTAAACTTTGTTGGTATGTGTGACATCTGAAGATATAATGTTAAATTGTCTATCTCGCCTTCGTTTCTTGCTTGTTGGGATTGGAGCCAACCCTCGGCTCCGACTCGGCCATCTTCAATAGCTAGAGAGCTGTTTACTGGTTCGAGGCTACCCCTTATCCCATGATGCCTAGCCCTAGCTACCCAGATCTCATTTGCCGCTTCAGCTGCGAGGTTCGTTATTACTGGCTCAGGCTGTAGTAAGTTAGTTTAATACTTTTTTCTAGCTACCTTACAAAGAGGATTACTGGCCTCAAACAAATGCCTTACACAGACGGTCTCAAAAAACTCCAACTTTACTCCGTCACATATCGCCTACTCAGAGGCGATCTCTGCCTAACATACAAAGTTATGTCAAACCCAGAGCTGTTGGACATGCTCCACTTAAAGAAATCCCAATCCCTCCGAGCTACACACTCTAGGGACCTAAACCTTGTCACCACAATAAACAGAACATGCTGGAGGGATAGATTCCTGTCCCAGAGACTTCCCATACTCTGGAACAGACTACCTATCTATGTCAAACAGAGCTCCTCATTAGCACTCTTCAAGAAAAATCTTGATGATTGGATGGGTAATAGGAAATTCACCCCTGGGATCACTTCTGTGGTTCTGCTTGACAGGGGCACAGGAAAATAATTTTCTTGGGTGGCGAAAGCCAGGGTACATTTTTGGATAGGCTTGTATAGGCCCTAGGGCCAATAGCCTAGTACCTACCTATGAACCTATTTAGGGGTTATATTTTGATAGTTTAGTCTTTCCATCTTATTGTTAACTAGCTTGTTGTAGTTTTTAGTGTAATTGAATTTTTCCTTAGAACTCGTTTAAGTTAGACAGTTCTCCCCCCCCCCCCCTTCCCCTTCTTATTGTAGCGTTTTCTTTTACTTTAGTCTCTCTTTTAATTTATAGGTAGCCGTTTAAGTTAGAGGCTTCCTATTTAAAAAAAAAGAACATTTCACTGTAGTTTTTCGTGTTTTGGGATAGATTAGTGTTTATACATAGTGTTTATAGTTTTTTGTTGTTTGGGCCTTTGGCCAAATATTTTTTTTCTGTAGAGATGTCTAAAGAATCCAAAGTATCTGGATTCAAGAAGTGTGACTCATGCTGTCAGAAAATGTCTCTGACAGATGGGCACACTGCTTGCGTCTATTGTTTAGGCACAGTGCACCTGCAGGACTCTTGTTCTGTATGCCACGCATTCAGCCCAAGGGTTATGCAGGAGCGCAAAAATAAGTTGATTTTAAGGGGTCTCCTTAAGCCCCAGGATTCACCAGCCAAGGCTCAGCTGGTGAAATCTTCTAAACCGACCAAATTGTCGGCTCCCAGCTCGGAGCCTTCATTGGTCCAAACATTACCAACTACCTCGGTTCCGGCTGGAACCGAGGAGGCTGCTTCCCAGTTGGCTCCATCAGTATCGTCGGAGTCATCTCGGACCCACAAGAGACCGAGGTCCCCGTCTTTAGAGTCGATACATTCGGCCCCTCGGTCTCCCCTATTGCAAAGTGACCGCAGTCATAAATCCTCCCACTCCTCTCAGTCTTCTAGGCTCTTAGACCACGATGTGGAGAGAGTGGTCAATAGGTTGTTGAAATCGCAGGCATTAGCCAAAATGTTATCCAGCCCTTCACAACAGGTGTCGGCTCCATCCGCTTCAATAGATGTTCCTCCTCCTACGACTCTGAGCTCGGAGCCAGAGTTTGTTGGGGTTCGAATTGTGGAACCATCGGCACCGATAACGATTTCCCCTTCAGTTCCATCATCGGCTCCGATCCCCTCGATGCTACCTTCCATCGTGGGATCTGGGCGCCGAGACTCCCTCGTCGGCTCCGAGTGGGTGAGTGGCATCTGACCCTTGTCCGACCCCGTTCTCTCTCTCGGAGCGTCGGCACAGGTGAGCTCGGCTCCTACATCGGCCTCGGAGCCGTCCTCCTCGGTGCAGAGGAGGATTCCGGTTTCCTCGGAGCCGGATCCTTCTTTGCATCATGGCAGGGATGCCTTCGATGTCATGAGGAGTGTACTGGCCCATGAGTCAGCACCACGTTCAACCCCACTGACTCCGTCCCCTGTAGTACCTGCATCAACCTCTGTCCCTCCTCCAGACTCCAAGCGTGGGGAACCAGCGCTCCAGAGCACCCCACTGGGTGTTTCCTCCTCTTCCAAGGCCTCCCCTGATCATTCAGAGGAGGTCCCTCGGAAGAGGAAGTGCAAGAGGAAGCACGTTGACTCCCCTGAGTCTGTCACTTCGGATACGGATTTGGATGAATCGGAAGGGTCCCCGAGATCCCCCTCTGAAGATGTTTCCTTTTCGGACATCCTAGAAATGCTTAGGCAGAGGGGGAACTGGACTGCCCTAGCCGCTATTGAGGACGAATCTGTATTTTTGGATGCGTTTGGTTCTTGCCCTTCCACTTCCTGGGTGTCTCCCCCCTTCGATCCACTAATGTCTGTGGTGGCTTAAAGGGCTTGGTCAGCCCCGGACACAGTGGAACCAACCCCCGAGGAGGCCCAGCAAATTTATTACTGCACCCCCTGACAAAAACAGTTCCTTACAAAGGGTGTTCCTGTGGATGCCTTGGTGGTAGCAGCAGCCACTAAAAAGGAATTAGTGGAGACTTCTTCCTCTGTCCATCCTCCTAACAAGGAGTCTAGGACTATGGACAGATATGGGAAGTGAATGTTTGCTTCTGCGACCTTCTCCATGAGGTCACTGAATTACTTATGCCATTTTACCAGACTTCAGAGGGATCTCTTAAAAGAGCTTGGAGATACCCTCCAGGATCCATCAGCTGAAGGAGTTCAAGCTAAAGTAGCTTCTCAGCTGGCGACCCTTAATTCAGTGGTTAACTCCTCCATGAGGCTCATTTCCTATGCAGCCGATGGTGCAAGTAGAGCCACAGGCACAGGCGTGGCCCTTCGGAGACATGCATGGATGCGGTTGTGTAATTTTGCAGAGCCCTTTAAAGCATCATTCACCAACACCCCCTTTGACGGTTCATTTCTCTTTGGACCACAGGTGAAGGACACTCTCACTAGGTGTGAACAGGAAGGCAAGAGTCTCTCTGCCATGGGAGTCCATTTTTCCACTCCTTCCAGACCATATCCCAAAGGTCAGAAGAGTGGAAAAATGTGGTTTCGGAAATCCCAGAGAGCCTCGCCTGATACACGTAGTGATTTTTCCTCCAGGGGCAGAGGAGGGAATAACAACAACAGACGCCACCCTTGAGGCAGAGGGGATCCGCAGAACCAGGGCAGCAGAGAATCGTTCTCTGACAAGCCCTTCCAGCACCCCTGAAGGGTTGCCCGACTGCCCGCCTCTGGAGGCAGTCGGGGGAAGACTTTCACTGTACCCAAAAGCCTGGCAAGACATTACATGAGACAAATGGGTACAGTCAATCATATCCGGAGGCTATGTAATTCCCTTCTTCCAATCTCCCCTATCGTCAAACAAATCCCCCCCCAGATGTTTCACCCAATTTGAGGGCCCAAGCAGTCATAGAAAAAGACTGCTAGAGAAAAGAGTCATCCAGGAAGTCCCGGCAGACCAACTCAGATCCGGAACTTACTCAAGGTTCTTTTTGGTACCAAAAAAGACAGGTGACTGGAGACCAATTTTGGAGCTCAGCAGACTAAACAAGTCTGTTCAAAGAACAAAGTTTCGGATGGTCACGCTTCAGTCCATTCTACCCTTTTTGGGTCAGGACAATTGGATGTGCTCAGTAGATCTCCAGGATGCGTTCTACCACATCAAGCTGGACAGGCGCTCCAGGAGATTCCTTCGCTTCCAGCTGGGAGCCAGTCATTATCAGTTCAGAGCTCTGCCTTTCTCACCACAGCCCCCAGGGTGTTCACCAAATGTATGGCAGTGGTCACGGCTCACCTGAGACGTCAAGGATTCCAGGTGTTTCCTTATCTAGATGACTGGCTCCTTACTGCTACTACCAGGCATCAACTTCTTCAAGCCAGGGACTATACAATCGCAATCAGTGCCCAGCTAGGCATTACCATAAATTTCAAAAAATCTGCCTTGTTGCCCTGTCAATCTATTACCTATATAGGAGCAGATCTAGATACAAGAAGTATGTCCACAAGACTACCGCCGGACAGGGTGGCCACAATTCAGCAGCAAGTTCATATCCTCATGTAATGCAAAAAGGTACAAGCCCGGTTGGTCCTTCAAACTCTGGGTTCTGTGGCCGCAGCAATTATTCTGATACCTCTAGCCCGCTTTCACATGAGAATCCTACAGTGGCTTTTATTCACACAGTGGTCCTTTCAACAACTCCCCATGTTCCACATGATTATAATTACAGAAACTTGCAAAATACACCTTTCCTGGTGGATGGTCTCCCCGCTAGTGTCTCTGGGCAGACCATTCATCCAACCCCCCCCAGTTGCCATGGTGACCACGGACGCCTCACTGATGGGGTGGGGTGGGGGGGCATTATTAGGGCAGGACAGTCCAAGGCACATGGCAACCTCACGAGTACCATCTGCACATAAATGTCTTGGAGATGAGAGCCGTGCTTCTAGCGTTGCAAGCACTTCAGAGCTCACTCCCTCCTGGGACAATTGCAATTCAAATGGACAACATGTCAGTAGTGTGGTACATCAACAAGCAGGGCGGAACCAGGTCCTACCCCTATGTTGAGAAGCACTCAGACTCTGGCAATGGGCGATTTCCTCCCAATGATTTCTGATTGCAATGCACATCTCTGGGAAATCCAATGTCATAGCAGACAGGCTCAGCAGAGCTATTCTCATGCCTCACGAGTGGTCTCTGAATCAGGTAGTTGCGAATCTCATCTTCCGCAAATGGGGACAGCCTTGCTGCGATCTGTTTGCAACCCCCTTCATCACCAAATGCAGCAACTGTTTCTCCCTTCTACCGCTTCCTGATCATCCTCCCAGAGATTCTCTAGTCCACGATTGGCCTCAGGGACTTCTTTATGCCTTCCCACCCTTTCCTTTTATACCCAAACTCATACAGAAAGTGACTTTGTTGGGTTGCAAAATGATCCTCATTGCTCCTTACTGGCCTCGACAGTTTTGGTTTCCGTTCCTGCACTGTTATCTCCTCGAGCAGCCCTGGATCCTGGATCCTATTCCAGACCTGCTGATCCATCAATAAGGAGAGCTGCATCGATCCCTCCAGACCCTCCAGCTCACAGCTTGGTTGATCCAATTCCAGCCCTAGCCAGGCTTCCCAGCATTTCCCCAGCTGTGCGTGATATTATTGTATCCTCTCAAAAATCAGCTACTAGGAAAACGTATGCTAGTAAATGGAAACGCTTCTCTTATTGGGCAGAGGCTAGGAACATAGATCCTTTTGCAGCCCCAGTTCACGAGATCTTAGAATTCCTAACTGAGCTTTTTCACTCTGGGTCCGCTTCTGCCATGATCAGGGTTCAACTAACAGCCATTTCTAACTATCATGTTGGCTTTGCTAATCTAAATATCATGTCTCATAAGCTGTGTAAAACCTTTTTTAGAGGGACTGCTCTCCTTAGGCCCCCAGTGAGAGATCCCCCTCCTCCTTGGGACCTTCATTTGGTATTAACCTCCTTGATTATGCCCCCTTTTGAACCTGCGGCTTCATGCTCCCTTAAATTTCTATCTTAGAAAACTCTTTTTCTGGTAGCTGACCAAACTAACAGGTTGGGCATATCAAACCAGAAAATACTCAGCTGGTGAAATCTAAATTCCTCTCGGTCCAATAGGACAGAGGGATAGCCAAACTTCAAGCACTAAGCGTTCGTTCTCTATACTTAGTTTTTCACAAGGATAGGGTAGCACTGAGAACTAATCCATCCTTCCTTCCTAAAGTGTGTTCAGAAAATAATCTAAACCAATCCATAGACCTTCCAGTGTTCTTCCCTAACTACACCAACAAGGCAGAATACAAGTTACACCTTTTGGACGTGCATAGACAATTGCGTTTTTACCTGCACAGAACTAAGGATATAAGGAAGTCGGATCAACTCTTCCTCTCCTATGCTAGGGGTAAACAAGGTCTCCCAGTTTCCAAAGTGACCCTGTCTAGGTGGTTGTCTCACATTATCACCTTCATTTATCACCTAAGAAACAAAGAATTGGCTGCCAAACCGAAAGGACATTCTACTAGGGCTTTAGCTACTTCTGTAGCCTTCCAGTCTAGGTTACCCATGGACTCTATTTGTGCCGCAGCCACATGGGCAACTTCTCATACCTTTATTTCTCATTACAAGTTAGGTATGACCTCCAGGAATAGAGCTAACTTTGTTTCCACTGTTCTGAAGAGTCTGTTCCAATGAGCCACCCAGGATCATAGATGCTAGGGACGCTGTCCCAACAAGCAAGAAACAAAGGCGAGATAGACAACTTAACATAAAGAAGTTATGTACCTACCATAACGTTCCATGTTAGTTGTCTTCATCTCGCCTTCTTTCTTGCTCCCCCCCCCCTCCATCCCCTGTCCTATTGGACCGAGAGGAATTTAGATTTCACCAGCTGAGTATTTTCTGGTTTGCTTCCTCTACTGATTTAAAGAGTGTAACAGATATGCCCAACCTGTTAGTTTGGTCAGATTATTCTTGATATGTCTGGGGTTAGCTATTACAAACGAGATCTGGGTAGCTAGCACTAGGCATCATGGGATAAGGGGTAGCCTCGAGCCAGTAAACAGCAAGATGGCCGAGTCGGAGCCGAGGACTGGCTCCGATCCCAACAAGCAAGAAAGAAGGCGAGATGAAGACAACTTACATGGAACGTTATGGTAGGTACACAACTTCTTTTTAGGGCTGCAAATGTTGCAGCTGAACTTTTAAGAGCTCATCCTTTAGTTTTAATAGACATAAAGACTTTGAATTTAGCAGTGTTCATTGTAGTGGGTTTATAAAGCTAAAGAAGAAGGTTACAGATTTTTGATAGGATTTGTCCAGAAATGAGGATACTATGAGTAGTACAAGTATGTGTGATGTTAGCGAGGATGAGAAGATTTTGAATCCAGCCAGCTCTGCAGTATAGAGGGTTAAAGCCCTGAAGCCGACCTGAATTTGACTAGTGGTTCAGGTGCCTGTAGAAGCTGCCTAGGGAGGTCAAGAGTGAGTAGCCACGTCTGTAGCTGTGATTTGCCCCATGAATGACACCTACTGGAAGAAAAATGTGTTACTACAGTGGAGTTCCCAGGTTATGCCAACATACTGCATTCACACTGAGTAGCAAGGGGAAAGTTGTGTATGAAAGCATGTTACTGCTGAGGAGCTAGCAATTGTGGCCTTGAAAGAGCCACCAGTAGAGGAGGGGATATTCCAACCCCAGGACTAGAAGGCTGACCCACTCCATATTGCCTGAATCTCATTGGGGAATGAAGGGCAGATAGGGATTCCTGAATAGGGCTCTCAACTAGCCCAAGAATTCCCATCTCCAATTCCGTCAGCGAGGATGGGAAGGCAGAGGAGTCATCGTGAAGGTCTTGGGAGTAGCAAAAAAAACAAAAAAATGTGATCCCTAATGGGCTGGTTAATTATTTGTACAAGAGAAATAGCATTTACTAAGTCTAAGAATCTTTGGTCATGCCCATTCTATGTGATGCAGGTGCTCCAGTTAATCAACTGACATTTAAAAAGGTATTTTCATTTATGAGTAGTTCAGTAAGCACATTCAGAAATCTGTTGTTGTCCTACAAAGACATGGAAGGTGCCCTGTAACAGGCAGTGAAATTATAATTTGTTTTGTCAAGGGTAATTTGAAGTTCACTAAGTTCAGTTTGTAAGTTGTGAGAAGTCTGTGTAATTAGGTGTCTGACAAATAATGATAATCCCTTGCAGTTTCCAGCAGGTTTTGAATGCATGAAAGGTCTTGTTAAAGTAGGAGTATGTCTTTTACACTGAACCCAAGGCTTTGCTTTACAGATATATATGTGTTCAGGTAAAGGAAACTGTCTAGATCCAGCAATATATTATTAAGACTTCTGGCACTGAACAGAGCAACCTTGATTTGGTTTGGACTATAAATTACTACAAGCCTTTTTGAATGCCAGAATGTCCAGACGGTGGACTTTTCTTACAAAAAGGCAGTATGGCGGTAAGGGGCAGCAAATGCCTTTAGCTAGTATGCAAAATCCATGGAATGAAAGATGCAGGCTATCCATGGTAAAACAAGTTGGCCTGTGGATGGTCTCATCCCAAGCTGAAACCTGCTCGATTCCTGTAGAATGACACCAGCTATTTAGCCAGTTTTTAAAGCTGGTTATCTTCTCTTTGTATTTGGGCAACATTATTGATGCAATTGGGACAGAGTCTTGTAGTCTTGTCTGCACTTGACACATACATAACAAGTCTCCAGTAGGTCTCTCCATGTCTGAGGTTGAGTGACTATTTATTTTTTATTTTTATTTATTTTTTTTAATTTTATTTTACATTTGTTAACTGGGAAAGTCCAAATGGATGTAGGTCAATTTTCAGCGGAGGCTCAGGGAGAAAAGCTCCAGACATGCATTACATCTTTACATACAGTGAAATTTTACAAAAAGGATAGATGTTCAACAATAGATACAAACATAATACAAGATTTTCTAAAGTACACACATGAAATACTTAGAGATTATTTACTGTTAAAGGAGAACACCTACATTTTAGTGGTTCTCATATATCTTAGTAGTACATGGTTGTGTCAAGATGTCATCCTTACATTAGTACTTTCTAGTAGGCAGAGACTTATAATTAGTTTTCTAGACAGTTAATGAATCCGAGTAATACAGTGAAAGTTTCTTCCTGTACTAAGGTTTTCATATTTAGTTGGTATTTGAGTAGGGTTTAGTCAGGCTTTGTGCATGGACAAAGCCAATTCATTTTAGGTGTTTTTTAAGAGATATTTTGAATTGGGTTAAGGAAGGAACTGTAGTAAGTTCGGCAGGAAGTAAGTTCCAGGTTTTAGCGACAGAGTTGGAAAATAGTGATTCACCAGCTGAATTGTTGGATTTAACAGTTTGTACTAGCGTTCTGTTGGAGGACCGGCATGTTTTTAGGTTACTGTAGGGAGTGATAATCTTTTTCAGTATGGGTGTGCTGTCTGGTTGGTAGAGAACTTTGTGAACAACTATTGATTGGTTATATTGAAGTTGGTAGGATAGTTCTAGCCAGCCTAGTGATTTAAGGTTTAAACAGTGATGTGTTCTATATGCTGATCCTGTGGCAAAGCTGGCAATATTATTGTAGCAGCTAGTAAGTTTATTGAGGTCAGATTTTCTTAGGTTTGTGAAGATGGGTGAGGCATAAAGAAGGGTTGATAGCAAATGGGTACGGGCAATCACAGTCCAAGAAGATGGGGTTAGGAATAGTTTAATCTTATATAAAGAGCCTAGTTTCTTATTAACTGTTTTAATAGTTTTGTCAACGTGAGCATCAAACTTAAGGTTGTTGTCGATAATTACTCCTAGCAGTTTAGTACTAGGTTCTGAGGAAATTATGGTACCGTTGTTGGATGCAATTGTGAGAGATGGTAAAGGGAGTGGGGGTGAAGATTAACAGCTTGGTTTTATTTGGGTTTAATAGACAGCGACCAGTGAGCCAGTTCTCAACTTTGTTGAAGGTGTTTTGGGATAAAGATTGTAAATCTGTGGTCATTCATGTCTGTGTTAGCCATCAACATTTGCCCTGTTTGGAGAACTGTAGGCCGTTTGTCATGTCATGGATCATGGCAGTAGAAAGGCAGGTGTCACCCTGCCTTTGTCCATCCTAGTGATTGTAGAGTCAGTGTGCTTAACTCCTGAGTTGCCAATTACTAGGACATTTCTACTCAAATAGATAGACTTAATAGCAGTAAAAAGTTTGCAGTCTGGAGCCAGGTGACTCACCTAGTTACCAGTATGGTGAAGTTGTTAGTGGATTGCTGCCAGTGCTCCCTTGTCTTGGTTTTTGGAGGACTAGGGAGTGGTATGTGTCTTTGTATATGTATTTGATACACATGCACATGCGTGCGCACACACAGACATATGTCTGTATATATATATATATATATATATATATATATATATATATATATCTACACACACACACACACACACATATATATGTATATATACATGCATATGTACACAGACATTTACATGCACACATATATATATATATATATATATATATATATATATATATATAATATGTATAGATGTGCTAACCCTGATGCTGCAACTACATAAACCTGCAAGCAGAAATTATGTAATACAATCTAATACAAGAGTAGTGCACAGCTGTAGTTCAGTACGGCACACATTCAGTATAATAACAGTAGTGTGAGGGCATAAGAGGTAGTGTAAATTAAAAATGGTAAGATCTGAAAGTACTACATAGCTATGGTTCATAGGTGATTACAAGGCTAACGACTCCAGGGAGGATTTTTAACTCTAGCCATTAAAAATGCACATACCTATGCTTGAACCCATGACTCTGTTAAATTATATATTCCCACTTATAGGATATTAGTGAGACAAGTTAACAGAGGTGGTTAGTATGATACACAGTTACAGTAGTACAAGAGCAATATGCAAATTCAGTTTAATAATAACAGTATAAGGGGTAAACAGCTTGTAAAAAATATACACAGTGTACTGTAGTATAGCAATCTCAGATAGCCAGTAATAGTGTGATTGGAGGTTCATTCTGATTTCACACAGCGTATACTTCAAGGCTCGAATGCTACCAGTGGATAGGTTCATAGTTTCATAGGTTGGTACTAGGCTATCGGCCCTAGGGCCTATACAAGCCTAGCCATAACAATTCCCTGGATATTTCTTCCCACAATATTTACTTCCCTGGACCCCTGTCTAGCAGGGTGACTGACATGATCCCTGGGGTGAATTTCCTATCTCCCATCCAGTCATCAAGGTTCCTTTTGAAGATGGCCAAGGAGGCGCTCTGCTTGACATGTATGGGCAGTCTATTCCAGAGTATGGGAGTCTCTGGGTCAGGAACCTATCCCTCCAGCATGTTTAGTTCATTGTGATGACAAGGTTTAGATCCCTGGAGCACGTGGCTCTGAGGGATTGGGATTTCTTTAAGTGGAGCATGTCCAACAGCTCAGGGTTTGACATGGCCTTGTATGTTAAGCAGAGATCGCCTCTGAGTAGACGATATGCCACAGAGTACAGCTGGAGTTTTTTTAGATGGTCAGCATATGGCATCTGCTTTAGGCCTGTGATTCTTTTTATGAGGTATTTCTGTGGCCATTATAGCTGTTGCAGATGTCTTGTGAGGTACAAGGTACATACCAAACGGGGCATTATACACTCTAATGGATCTAATGAAGGATGAGTACAGTGGGAAAATGACCTCCTTTTTTCTGGATGAAAAGCCCTTAGTGATAAGGTGTGCCACATAGAAGGATTTTCTGACTGTTGTGGCGATGTGGCTATCGAAGGTGAGGCCACTGTCCACCTGTGTCCCTAAGTCTCTCATCACATTTTCGGTGTTTAGTGTACTGCCACCTATGTGGTAATTCATGGGTACATGTTTTTTTCCAAAGGGGATAACTATACATTTCATGGCATTAAGCTTGAGCCCATGGCTCTGGCACCAGGCATCTGTTTCTGTAAGGCCCTTTTGTAGAATATCCACATCATTTGGGGATTCAATACTGCTCCCAGTTTGCAGTCATCTGTGAACTTTGTTAGCCAGAGTCCCTTAGTGTTGGCCTATACTTCAGAGAAGTAGATGCCAAACAAGAGCGGTCCCAGGACTGAACCCTGAGGTACTCCACTTGTCACTTGTCTGGAGCTGGATTTGGAGTCGGCTACTTTTACAATCTGGGTTCTGTCAGTAAGCCAATTGGCAACCCATCGAGTGATGTAGGGATTTATGCCCAACTTAGTACGTTTATTTATGATTCCAGAGTGGGGGATGCTGTCGAAGGCCTTGGCGAGGTCCAGATAGGCTGTGTGGACCGCCTTACCCTCGTCCACAGCTCTGGAGACTGATTCAAAGAAGTCAGTCAGGTTCAGGAGACAAGATCGGCCCTTCACAAACCCAAACTGGGTGGGATCCAGTGTTTGAAGGTTGCCAATGTCTTTGTTTATAAGTTCCATGATAATGCGTTTCATGCCCTTGCAGATCAGGCTCGTCAGACTAATGGGACGGTAGTTCCCGGGATCCAAGGTGGATCTCCCCTTGTGGAGTGGGATAACTGTAGCTGTGCACCACTCAGTGGGCACGAAGCCTGAGGTGAGGCTATGATTAAACATGGCACTTAGGTGAGGTGCCAGTTCATTTTGTAGTTCATGTAGTACACAGCCTGGGATGTCATCTGTTCCCAGGGATGCTGTATTCTTAGCTTTGGAGAGTGCGGTTTTTACCTGTGTGGCCGTGATTACCGGAATTTGGCAATCTTTTGGTATTGAAATGGGCCCTTTAGGGGGTGAGGGGGGGTGAAGTTGGCACTAAATCGATCTGCCAGGATATTGGCAATATCCTTGGGGTCAGTATATTTAATGCCATTCTGTTGTAGCTCAGAGCAGATCTGAGCATTGCCATTTAGATTCTTGACATAACTGTAGAATGCCTTGTGGTTGTCTTTGGAATCTTTGGCAATTTTATTTTCTTAACTAGCTTTTGAGGATTTTATGAGGGATTTCAGCTTCTTACTGAGGCTGGTGAGGGAGTTTTTTGCATCCTGGGATTTTCCGCAACAGTTTCTTCCTTCTGTTGTATAGTTTGTTTATAGCAGGGGACCACCAGATTGGCTTCCTTGTTTTGGAGGAAAGCATCTTGGTTCTATTTGGGATGGCATGATTCATGCACGAGTGGATGTGCTTGTACAGTGCCTTAGTGTAGGATTCTGCATTCGAACTTTCATATCCTGTCTGCATGGATGTCTTGAAGTTTGTCACTTCTGACTTCAGTAGCATGAAGTTGGCTTTGGAGAAGTTTTTTAAGGAGGTTTCCTTACTGGGGGGTGGGAGTGGGATGTGGATGTCAAGGGTGATTTGCTTATGGTCAGACTTGACCATTGAGGGGGTGACCACTGGTGTGGAGCATCTATCTCCCATGTTGGTAATGACCAGATCTAGGATATTGGAGGCCTTGGTGGGACAATGGATTAGTTGATCCAGGGCGTTGGAATTTATGAATTCCAAGAACCGTTGGGAAAAGGAGTTGGTACCCTTGTAGTTTTCCCAGTTAATGGCAGGGTAGTTGAAATCACCCAGTATTAGGGTGTTTGGTTGTATCTTAATATTTTTCAGTATGTTTAGAAAGGTGTAGTGAGAATCTTGGGGCATGGTGGGAGATCTGTAGCAAGCTACAGTTTGGATTGCAGTCTTACCTAGTGTTAGTTGCACCTGGAGAATTTCAGATGCATTGTGTTGGGCAACTAGTCTGGAGGTGTGAATATCTTTGGTGAATATGGACACTCCTCCACCTTTAGTGTTTCGGCCTTGGTTTTGTGGCTGAAAAGTGTGGTAAGAGTTGTAGCCTGGTATTGCAGGGGTGCTCTCTGGAGCCTTGAACCAGGTCTCAGTTACTGCACAGATATCGATGTTCTCCATTTTTAGGAGTGCCTCGAGAGAGTGCATTTTGAGGTTTAGACTTCTAGCATTACCTTCAGATTTTGCATGCTTGTATCTGTTACGGTGGTGGTTTTGTCCTTTGAACCTTGCCTAAAAGAGGCACTATAGGGGTGGCAAGAGCTTTAGTGAGTAACCTGAATCTCAGGGGTGACAGGTGCAGACCATCTCTGGCAAAGCATTGTGGTTTGTCGATCATGTCTTCCCAGGCAGACAGATACTGGACCCCCTTTGAATGACACCAGAAGCTTAGCCAATTGTTGAAGTCAATCATTTTGTCTTTATACTGTGGTATCATTCTGGGTGAAGGCAGGATGCTACTCAGGGCTAGGGTCATACATGTCTGGGCCACATGATCCGAGAGCTCTCCCATGTCTTTTTTCATGTAGTCCAGGAAGGTACGTCTCAAGTCATTCACTCCAGCATGGACAATGACAGAGTCGTATTTGTACTTGTTGTGGAGTGACTTGAGTGCATGCGTTATGTGGCGGATCCTGGCACCCGACAGGCAGCTGACTGTAATTTTCTCCTTGTTCAGCCTGGTGAGTGGGACATCAGTGTGCCTGACTATAGTCACCTATGACTAAAGTGTTGGGTACATTGGCTTGCCTTAGGGCTGTTGTTGGGTGGCACACTGGTGTTTTGAGCTATGTGTCACTTTGGTTGTGACTGGTGTTTGTTTGCGTTTCAGCTTCGGAGGTCCTTGTTGCTTGGACAGGTTAATGTTAAGGGCCTCCGCATATGTGGGTTTAGTGTTGCTATGTGTGGGTGCTGATGGTATGGGTTTTGAAGGGCTATGAGTTGCTTGTAGGTGTTAACCTTCTCCTCTTGACTGTCTAGCACAATCTTGGCCGGAGAGAGCTTTGCTTCTGGTTTGGCTGTGTAAGTGCATCTCTCGCAGGTTGTAGTGTTGGATGGTAGGAGGAGAGGGTTGTCTGTGTACATGAGGCAGTTGCTGCATTGCCCCAGTATGCCCAGATTCACCAGGTAGACAGGAGAAATCACCAGAAGCTGACCCTTGGACATGCCTGTTTAGGTGCTTTTTTTGTAAAGTGTAAGAGCTGTTTTCCCTTACCTTTGCAAGGTACTTTGCAATTATAGGCTGTTTAGTGCTTTGATTAATTTCTCCTTATTTACAAGGAGAGTTGAGTGCTTGTATCAGTTTTAGGCTTCCTAGTGTGTTCCAGCAGGTTCTAGAGCAAGTGCTAGTCACAGGGGTTCAGATTTTAGTGCTACTATTGAGAAACCAGCTAGTTCTAAGGGACTTTCTGGCACCTGGAATAGTTTAACTTTAGCCTTGCGGTGCTGCATGATGTGAAAAATGTGCAAACACCCGCATTTTTAAGCCAGAAAGTTGAAAGGGATAGAAATCAGCCCAAAAAGGCTAATAAAATTACAATTTCAGAGCTTGAAACTACTCCTCTAGTGTTAGATAGGTAGTACAATACTCACCACTCCCACTGGTAAGCAGCAGGACTTCCCTCTACCACAGCAAGGTCTGGATAGCTCTGAACACAGAAAATAAAGTCCTGAGACAAGCAAAGCCTGGGATCTGGACTGGCTAGGAAAGGTGGGAAACGAGCAAACAAGATAGTATTTTTTTTTTTGGTTAAAACAGGCTAAACAATGCAATAATACAGTAAATAAACACAGAAAAGGCTAACACACTTTCGTGTGTAGTCCTAAACAGTAAATGCAATTAAAACTCTACAAAATTAGCAATTTAAAACTTTTTAAATGAAGCAAGGCAAGTGCACAACTGAAAAACGATTTAAGAGTTAGTAAGTAGAATAAGTAGCTAGTCTACGTATACAGAGAAGTCTATTTATACAGAAAAGCAGCTAAAACAGACAGACAATTCAGATGCAGTGCAACCTAGAGCACTTGAGTTGTAGCAATATTAAGGCAGATACAGTTATAATAAATGCTCTAAAATATACTCTGTATTTCCAAAATGTTTGAGAAGCACAGTCAGAACACAAGGAGATTCAGGCATTTTTTTTAGAAGGCCTTCTCAGATGTTCTGTCTGTATTAGGTAGAATGAGCTAATGGCACTAGACTGGTAGGAGTGTCCCAGATCAAATTTACAGTAGGGGCGGGCAACTGCAAAGCCACCAAGTATAACAACAGGACACCAATAGGGAGGTTGGGGACCAATACTAAAGCTATTAGCCTACACTCTTTAGACAGTAAACACTACAGAAATCTTTATGACAGCAGTGAGCCACAAAATGAAAGTTTTTAAACAGATAAAGGAGCAGAGACTCTACAGAATACTTTTAACTACAAACAAATCAGTTACCCGTGCAGATTAGTTAATAACAGTAAAATGCAGTAAAAACTATGCAGCAGGCAATAAAAAGTGCTATATATAAATTGCTAGAAACAATAATCAGTATAAATAAGCCAAAAAAACGGATACTTGTATATTTGTAGTCAATGCCCCTCCCCCACTCTGCTCAGTGTGTATAGACAGAAATCCTCTCAAAGTTAGGGCTTAAATACCAGAAGATACATGCTTAGACAACTTTTTTTTTTTTAAAAAGCACAAAAGAACCAGCCCCCACTAGCCAGCAGCCAGTTAACACAATCCAGCCAGAAAGGTAAAGAAAGGCTTCTGCTAAGATGGCCTGTTCATGTGCTTTGAACAATCACTGTGAAGACAAACAGGCCCAGAGCCAGCAAATCTGAACTAGGACAATACTAAAGCTATTAGCCTACACTCTTTAGACAGTAAACACTACAGAAATTGTTATGACCGCAGTGAGCCACAAAATGAAAGTTTTTAAACAGATAAAGGAGCAGAGACTCTACAGAATGCTTTTAACTGCAAACAAATCAGTTACCCATGCAGATTAGTTAATAGCAATAAAATGCAGTAAAAACTATGCAGCAGGCAATAAAAAGTGCTATGTATAAATTGCTAGAAACAATAATCAGTATAAATAAGCCAAAAAAGCAGGATACTTATATATCTCAGATCAGAGTTGTAGTCACCGCCCCTCCTACACTCTGCTCAGTGTGTATGATAAAACAGGATAAAAACAATTTGACATGCATGCCCAAAACCATGTGCTTCAAAGTGTCAGTCGGTATTGACGCCACATAAGGATTGCTTCTAGGATTTATCAGACTCTGCTACAACTTGCGTAAATGTAGATAAATATTGTTAGTCAATAATAGCCTAAATACAAAGGGAAATGTAGATAGTAATAGCCGTTAAAGGTAGCAATGAACGAACATAACAAAAGCAACACAGTATGCATGGCTGATTTGCAGGTAGCACAGATTTTTATTGACAAACACACAGCAGCAGCAGCTTGCAAGATAGTGCATCTGAGCTGGGAGCATTGTATAAACAACATCAGCAGATCAGTGCAGATTATTAGAGCAAAGTTGCTCCACCCGCTACCAGTAGCAACCTTTAGCACCCATGCAGTCTACGTGAGGGACTAGGATGAAGGCAGAATATGTAAGAGAACAATTAATAAACTATAAAACAAACCAATTGTGTCTTTGTAGTACAGCAAGGTCATATGATGATAGAACTGGTCAGTCCAGTTACAGTGTGCCAGATAGCTTCTGCTGAGTACAGGACACATCAATATATGTAAAAGATCTGGTGTCAGACTACAGTTGCTTCCTTGAATGCTGCAAGGAATTCCAGAGTGGCTTCAAAATTCTGCATACTTCCAAATGACAAAGTTTGCAAGAATTTAGATCATTTTGAGAAGGTTTATAAATGACTCTGTGAAGAAGGTTTCTCTCTCTTTTACCTTAGCTTTCAGGGCCTTTAACTGCCAAACCCATATTTTTATATTATTATTTTACCTATTTTTGACCATGTAAGCCCAATGGACAAATTGTTCCCTTTCAGACGTTACTCAGGAGTACTGTCTGGTTAAGTGACTTGTTCAGAGTTGCAGAATAGGCAAATAAATGTACGCTGTACCCAGGAAGCAGATCATTAACAGCAGAGTTTTAGTCCTCTATGCTAACTGCCAAACACATCACAAAATATCAGGGGAGATCCTCAGGCAAGTGGGGGACAGTGCAGCAGAAGTTTCACAAAAGGCTTTGATCTGATGTCAGTTTTCATTCATTCCTCAACAGTTGGGTCTGGATCCAACCCTCGTATCTGGCTTGACTGTTACTTTAGCTTTTGGTCACCAAAATGCTCTTGAGCTCCTCCCTTACTCATACCCCAGATCTTGTTTGATGCTTTCGCAATTAGACATGGTCGTTTTGAGCTCTCGATTATTTGGTTATAATGAAAAATGTTTTTTTCTTTTTCTTAATTCTGTAATAGTTTAGTGTTTTCCTTCACTTTAAATTCTCTGTTTCTTACACTCTGTGTAATCCTTTTTTTACCATAGTTGGTATTTATTGTTACTTGTATTTCTTTACCTTTTATACTTTTTAGCGTAATTCTTTGTACCATCATTGGTGCTTCTCTTTCCTCCCTAACTATTTAAAAAAATAAAAGTCTTTTCTGTTCTCCCTTTATTGTACTAAAGTGTTAAGATATCAGAAAAAGCTTTAAGAAGTGTCAAAAATGCAGACACAAGTTGCCTTTGCCTGATACTCATTTGTTATGTGTTTACTGCTTGGGCCTGGACCATGTGTAGGTAGACTGATGTTCTTCGTGTTTCGCTGTTGCAGTCATTGCATTTGGGTTATCTGCTTGCCCTCAATCGGCCTGAATAACAAAGTCTTGGGTCCTGCGTCGGTTGCTTTCCCTTCTTCCATGATGTCAGGTCATCAGGGGTATAAAACATGCAGCCGACGCCATTACATCAGTCTTTCTTGCCAAGCAGAAGCAGTTCACAAGTGCCAGTCGTCCGACTCTTGAAATTTTCGTTTTCGAATTTCAGAACAGAAGTCTACAACTAAAGCTAAGTACCCCGTTGGGGAAACTTTTTCTTTATTCTTACCGATGTCAGTAAAAGTTAATAATTCCATTACTTGTGGAAAGCAAATACATCACAAAGATTTTCATTCTTACTGTATTCCTTGCCTAGGCCCTGACCATGGCGTACCTTGCTGTTGGTTTTGTGCCTTATTTAATCAACACACTATCCATCGTTGGTATATTTTCGCCTCTAAATACTTCGGTTCTCAGTGTTTAATTATCCAGAAATGCTGGTTAGCCATCCGACTACCGGGATTCCAAAAAAACGCAAAGATAAAGACAGAGACAGACTGCCGAGGTCCAAAGCTACCAACGAAGCTTCTCCTAAGCCAGTCGCCAGTTTGCCGGTACTCAGTGAGGCACTTTCGCAGCCCCTGATACCCGCTACTTCTAATTCGCAGGCCTCATTTGGAGTCTGGTATGCCGCGAGATGCTTCAACTGTGGAACCTGCGGATGTCTCTACCTTGGATGGGTCAGGAGCCGCTATGCAGGCACCGGCTTCTGAGGGTGTATTCAGGCCTATGGACTTGCATGTTAAACCAACGCCTCCTTCTTCATTTAGGCCTAACTCTCGAACCATGCCTAAGAAACCAATGCCCAGGCCGCATGCTCAGGCCTCTATGCCTAAAAAACAAATGATAAGAATGGCTGAAGATCTTATAACTCTAATCAGGGGAAGCCAACCCCCCCCCCCTTCTAAGAGACCTAGGACTGAAGTTGTTTATGAATCTTCTGACCAGGATTCAGATTTTTCTGATTCTTCTGATGATCTAGATTTGCCCTTATCTACTTATGTGGATTCTGATGCAGAGGACTCTATTCCCTTTGCTTCCCCTCCAGAGGATTTTTCTTTTGGTGAAACCTTACATGCTCTAAGGGAGCAGTTCCACTGGGAAAGCCAGAATTTTTCTGATTCAAAAAAGAGGCTTAGGGATTTCTTACTCCTGCCTCAGCATAGGCCTTTAGCTATACCTCCTGTACTACACATTGTTGATGATGCATTTTCTGTATCTAGTTTGGGCCCCTGATTCTTTGCCTCCTGCACCTAGAAACCCTGTCAGATATTACAGGGTTCCTGATTCACACAAGTTCCTTTTTAAAAATCCTATTGCGGATCCAGAGACTATTTCACAGGGACACAAGGGCATTAAGGCTTCTACTGCTAAAAATCCCACCCCTTCTGATATAGACTCCAGGGTGCTGGATAGATGGGGTAAGAAGGTTTACACTTCTGCAACTTTGGCCATTAGGGCTTTAAACTGCCAGTTTCATATGTTAAAGTGTCAACAACATGTTATTGGATTGCTTAAACAGAAAATGATGTTGATTCATGACTGTGCTGAAAATAAAGAATTACAGGATTTAATGCATTCTGCTGAACAGGTTGGAAAACATACTTTGCAATGTGGATTTGATTCATTAGAGGCCTCTTGCAGGGCTGCTGTTACTGGGTCTGTGGTCAGAAGGCATGCTTGGCTTAAGGAGCAATCTTTGCCTGATCATGTTAAAGCTAAACTGTTGGATGCTCCCTTAAATCAGGACTGCCTGTTTGGCAACAAGGCTAAGGAAGTTCTTAAAAAGATGGAAGATAAAGCTAAATCTATGCAAACTGTTAAAGATTTCTTACAAGTTCAGCCCCTTAGATTTAGTAGGCACTGGCCTTATAAGAATTGGTCCTTTCCAGCCCCTTCCAGGTCTTCTCAAGCCAAACCTAGACACAGCAGAAACCCCAGGATTTTATGTAGTCCAATCTCTCCTTCATTCTTACCTGTGGGTTTGGAGCCGAACCTCGGCTCCGACTCTGCCATACTCTAGCTTGAAGTCTTCAATTGGCTCATGGCTAAGAGGTATCCCATCATGCAACAGGTATGTTCCCCAGATCTCGTTTGTTGCTCGTTACGCTCAGACATGGTCTCACTTTTGTCTGTGGCTAAGTATACTGTTTATAAACTTTATAAACTTTTGACTTGTTGCTAAAAAAAAAACTATTTTCATAGCTCTGTGTGTGTGTGTGTGTGTGTGTGTGTGTGTGTGTGTGTGTGGTAGTGGTGTTTTACTGCCTTTGTTTTGTTTCTCTTGCTGTTTTTGTGGCCTTGTCGTTGGCCATTTTGGTATCCCGTTCCTTTCCTTTCTCCCCATGGGTTAGGCCCATTTCAGTTGGAGGACCTAGTCCTCCCCATTGTTTCCGTGTTGTCTTTGGTTTGGTGCTCCATTCTGTTAGCGTTTAGAGTTGTCATGTCTGGCTAGTGGTGCTATCCTGCCTTTGTTTCCCCGGGCTAGGCCCGTTTAAGATAGAGGACCTAGTCCTCCCTGTAGTCTTTTCCCGCTGGTTACTAGGCCGTTTTAGTTAGAGGCTCTGTTTCTCGTGCAGGGTTTAGTTGGGTCTAGTGTGTGTACGTATTACTTTGTACCTGTGTGTGTTGTCCTTTTCAGCATGTCCAAGGATTCTAAGGAACACAGGCCTTCGGGTTTTAAAAAGTGTGTTGAATGCAACAATAAAATGTCTCTGACTGATGGGCACTCTGTGTGTGTACTGCTTGGGGGCTATTCACCTCCAAGAGTCCTGCTTGGTTTTGTCATTTCCTTAGTCCCCATGTACTACAGGAGAGGAAGATCAGGCTGATTTTGAAAGGACTGCTTAAACACTCCTTCGAGGAAGACTTGGCTAAGTCTTCCAGTGCCTTATCCTCTCCAGCTAAAAAGGACAAAAAGACTTCTAAGAAGCACTGTCCGGCTCCGTCTGTTTCTTCGGAGCCGCCAGAGAAAGTTGCTAGAACAGCTTTTCCTTTTTCGGTTCCATGGCCCTCGGTGCCGACAGAAGGTAGTGTCTTGACTAACTCCATATCGGCAACTAGCATTTTGGACCCAGTCACGGATATTTTGGTTCAGAGCCGGTCTCCAGTTATTCGACCGGTTTCTCCTGCATACAAGTCCCCTTCTGTAGGGAGATCCAGATCTCCAACAATATCCTCCAGGTCCTTCTCCAACAATATCCTCCAGGTCCTTCAGGACCCTTTCCAGTGAGGATGTTGAGAGGGTGGTGAAGAAACTGCTTCAGTCATCGGTGTTGGCCAAATTGATTTCGGCTCCGACCCAGTCGGCTCCAGAACCTATGACCTCTTCATCCTTTGTTGTTCCTCCTCTGAGCCTTTCTCGGCCTTCGGAGCCAGAGTTCTTGGTTCCTTCAGGTGCTGTTAGGTTGGCTCCAGTAGCTTTGCCTGGCCTCTCAGTTCCAATTTCTGCTCCGACTCCGTCCACAGGGTCGAGGGTCCACAGTTCTCCAGTCGAACCCAAGGGGGAGGGCTCGGATTGATCTTCATCAGTTCTGAGCCTTCCTCTCTGTGCTTTGGCTCGAGTGAGCTTGGACCCAACATCTGCTTCGGACCTCATCTCCTCGGCGCTGAGGGCTACTACTGTATCCTCTACAGTTAGTCGGCCTTCGGAGCCAGGGGGGATCAGCATTCGAGGTTATGAGGAGCGTGCTGGCCAGGTCATCACCTGCATCCTACGGCACCGATACTCTGCCCCCACCAGCACAGATGTCAGTTTCGGATCACCCTCTATCCATGGGCAGTGGAGACTCTAAGCCTCAGGATACCTCCATGAGTGGCCCCCAACTTTCTGACATCTCCCCAGAGTTTTTGCCTGAGGAGCCCACCAGAAAGAGATTGTGTAAGAGGAAACACCTCGACTCCCCGGATGAATCTCTCACGTTGGACACCGACCTCGAGGAGTCAGAGGGGTCCCCCAGGTCATCTTCTGAAGATATCTCTTTTTCAGATATCCTGGAGATCTTGAAGCAGAGAGGCAGCTGGCACTCCAAATCCCCTTCTGATGAGGAATCAGAGTTCCTGAAGGCTTTCAGGTCTCAATCCTCCGCTTCTTGGTTTTCTCCCCCTTTTGATGAGCTACTAGATCTTGTCTGTCAAAAGTTGTGGGAAACACCGGAAACTGTGGAACTGGTTCCTAGGTGACCCAATAAGTTTTGGTCCGCCCCCTCTGACAAGGAATATCTAACTAAAGGCGTTCCAGTAGATGCCATGGTGGTGGTAGCAGCCACCAAGAAGGAACTTGCTGAAACTTCATTTAGCGTCCATCCACCTAACAAGGAGTCCCGGGCTATGGACAGGTATGGGAAGCATGTGTTTACCTCAGCGGCCTTTACACTGCTGTCGCTGAACTACTTGACACATTTTACAAGGCTCCAGAGAGATCTACTGAAAGAGCTAGGAGATTCTCTACAGGGTAACATTTCTGATGCCGTGGCACAGATGGTCAATGCACAGATGTCTACCCTAAATTCCCTTACCAACTCCTCCATGAGACTGATGTCATACGCGGCCGACGGAGCGAGTAGGACAGTGGGTTCCAGAGACTCTCTTAGGAGACACTCCTGGATGCGCCTGTGCAATTTCGTGGAGGCCTTCAAGTCTACGTTCACCAACACCCCCTTTGATGGTTCATCATTGTTTGGAACCAAGGTGAAGGGCACTCTGACTAGGTGCGAGCAGGAAGGAAAAACCCTGTCTGCCATGGGAGTCCATATTTCCATACCTTCTAGACCTTACCCCAAGGGCCAGAAGGGTGGAGAAATGTGGCTCAGAAAGTCGCAGAGGTTTTTTCAGGGCACACAAAGTGATTCCCCCTCCGGAGGCAGGGGAGGCGGTGGAAATTCAGGTAGATGCCACCCTAGAGGCAGAGGAGGTCCACGTATCCAGGGAACCCCTTGATTCCTTTTGTGGTTCTCCCTACCAGCACTCCTGAAGGAAGGCCTTACTGTGCGTCTCTGGAGCCAGTCAGGGGTCGCATTTTTTTATTCCCAGAAGCCTGGCAAGATGTCACCCAAGATGAGTGGATATTAAAGATAATTTCCAGAGGTTATCATATTCACTTCTCTTCTTCTCCCCCTCCAACTAAGAGAATCCCAGACATTCCACCCAGCCACAGGGATTCCGCAACTTTAGAAATAAAAAAGTTACTTTCAAAGGGAGCCATCCAGCCTGTCCTCGCAGACCAAGTAGGATTAAGGACTTACTGCAGATTCTTTTTGGTGCCGAAAAGAACAGGGGACCTGAGACCCATCTTGGATCTCAGCCGATTGAAACTTCATGTACGAAAGTCCAAGTTCCGCATGGTCACCTTACAGTCAATACTCCCTCTGTTAGGGAAAGATGTGTGGATGTGCTCCATCGACCTCAAAGATACTTACTACCATATCAAGATGGACAGGGCATCGAGAAGTCATCTACGCTTCTGGCTGGGAGCCAGTCATTTTCAGTTTCACGCTCTGCCCTTTGGTCTCACCACAGCCTCCAGTGTGTTCACCAAATGCATGGCAGTGGTAACGGCTCATTTGAGACGTCAGGGATTCCATGTGTTTCCGTACCTGGATGACTGGCTCCTTTCTGCCACGACCAGGCATCTACTGTTACAGACCAGGGATGCCACCATTACACTGTGCCAAAAGTTGGGAATTAATCTAAATTGGAAAAAATCTGCCTTGTTGCCCTTGCAGCGTGTCACTTGTATCACCGCTGAACTAGATACGGTGCTCATGAGGGTCTTCTTACCTGAAGAGAGAATTCAGACTTTACAACAGCAGGTCTACGCCTTACTACCATTGTGGAAGGTCAAGGCAAAAGTGGTCCTCAAGTTATTAGGGACCATGGCTGCCACGATCATGCTAGTTTCCCTTGCCAGACTACACATGAGGGTTCTTCAGTGGCTGCTTTTCACCCAGTGGTCACTACAGCATCTTCCACTCTCCCATTCTATTCTGATTATGGACACGTGCAAGCAGGATCTACACTGGTGGCTTCAGGCCAGCAATCTCAGCGTGGGCAAGCCTTTTGTCCCATCTTCTCCAGTTGCCACGGTGACCATGGATGCCTCCCAGATCAGGTGTGGGGGGGGCATTATCTCGGCAGAACTGTCCAAGGTATGTGGTAGGATCACGAGACCCATTTGCATGTCAATGTCTTGGAGATGAGAGCAGTGGTATTAGCGTTGCAAGCACTTCAGAGCTTTCTCCCTCTAGGGACAATTGCAATCCACTCAGACAACATGTCAGTGGTATGGTATCTGAACAAACAGGGAGGAACCAAATCATACCCCCTTTGCAGAAAGGCACTTCGAGTTTGGCAGTGGGCAGTGTCTTCCCAACGCTTTCTAGTTGCAACGCATATACTGGGGAAGTCCAACGTGATTGCCAACAGGCTGAGCAGAACTATCCTAATGCCTCACGAGTGGTCCCTGAACAATTATGTTGCGGAGAAGATGAAGTCAGCCTTGCTGTGATTTATTTGCCAGCCCCCTCAATGCCAAATGCAGCAGCTACTTCACCCTTATCCCCCCAGAGGGGGAGACAGCCAGGGATGCTGTGGTTCACGATTGGCCCTCCGGTCTTCTCTACGCCTTTCCACCGTTACTTCTGACATCAAAGGTCATTCAGAAAGCACAGTCTTTGGGAAGCAAAATGATCCTCATTGCCCCACACTGGCCTCTTCAGATTTGGTTTCCCTTTCTTCAACTCTGTCTAATGGACAAGCCCTGGATTCTGGACCCAGCTCCAGATCTGCTGACTCATATGTCAGGACAGTTCCATCCCTCCATCCATACCCTCAAGTTGACAGCTTGGCTGCTCCAGTTTCGTCCTTAGTCAGGCTGCATGATTTTTCCCCGGAAGTGGTCCATATTCTATCATCTTCCCACAAGCCTTCTGCCAGGAAGATTTATTCCAGTAAGTGGAAGAGATTTTCTATTTGGGCCCGTGAGAGACGTATTGATCCTTATACAGTGCCTATTTCGGCAATATTGGAATTTCTTTCTCAACTGTTCAGTCAGGGGTCAGCAGCAGCAACCATTAAAGTGCAATTGGCAGTGATTTCTACCTTTCACGTTGCTAATGAGCCCAACCTTATGGCTCATAGGCTTTGTAGGGCTTTTCTGAAAGGGACATTGTTACTCCGACCTCCTCTTTTTGATCCAGTGATGCCATGGGAACTCAGTTTTGTACTACAGAAGCTCACCTCAACTCCCCTTTGAGCCTGCAGCTACATGTAACATTAAATTCTTGTCATGGAAGACAGTATTCTTGGTAGCCATAACTTCAGCTAGCCTGGTCTCTGAACTACAAGCATTATCGATTAGGCCACCTTATTTGGTGTTTCACAAAGATAGGGTCTCCTGAAGAACCAACCCTTCTTTTGTTCCAAATGTTGCCTCTGTTGTCAGTATCAACCAATCCATTGAGTTGCCTGTGTTTTTTCGTGAATTCTCCGACAAGGCAGAATTTAAGTTTCATCAACTAGATGTTCATAGATAATTGCGTTTCTATTTACAGAGGACAAAAGATTTCAGGAAATCAGATCATATGTTTGTCTCATTTTCAGACACTAGACTTGGGGTTCCTGTTTCTAAGGTAACCTTGTCCCACTGGATTTCTGATTGCATCTCATTTATTTATGCTTCAACTGGCAAAGAATTACCCTTTAAAGTGAAGGCTCATTCTACATGTTCTATGGCTACCTCAACTGCGTTTCAGACTAGGATGTCTATGAATGATATTTGTGCTGCAGCAACATGGGCTTCGCCTCATACCTTTATTAGTCACTACAAATTAGATCTGGTCTCTAGAGGCAGATTTTCGTTTGGTTCCCCATTGCTCAAGGGTATTTTCCACTGAGCCACCCAAGATCAAGGTGCTAGGGACGCTGTCCCATGGGTAAGAATGAAAGCGAGATTGGACTACATAACATCAAGAAGTTATGTACTCACTATAACGTTCGATGTATGTAGTCCATCTCGCCTTACATTCTTACTAACCCTCCCTCCTTCCCCCTCCTGGAGGACCTGGAGGTATAGTCTCTAGGTGTCAGTAGTCCATTCTGTTGGGGTTGTTCTTCTTCTCAGTGTGTATGTGTGTGAGCTTGCAGTAAACAAGATCTAGGGAATAGACCTGTTGTATGATGGGATACCTCTTAGCCACGAACCAAATGAAGACTTCAAGCTAGAGTATGGCTGAGTCGAACCCATGGGTAAGAATGTAAGGCAAGATGGACTACATACATCGAACGTTATGGTGAGTACATAACTACTTGTTTCAGTCCCAGGGGACACACAAGACTAAGAAGTGGAGGGTTTCCGCACCCAAATCTGGGAGTAGTAAGACTCCCCCCTATGAAAAACTGTCTCAATGACTTGCTTTTCAAACTTCCAAGCACTTCCCAACTGAATGCTCCTCTAGGCGGAAAGATTGGTCTGCAGGCCAAAAAACTGGGAACTCATTACCCAGGACAAATGGGTTTTAAATATAATGTCCAAAGGATACATATTTCACTTTCACACGTTACCAACACTAAGCAGGTGGCCAGATCTACCCCCAAATCAGTGGGCAGAGGCCCAAAATCAAGTACTCTCTCTCTTAAGCATGGGGGCTATTCACTTGGTACCAGAAGAGGAAAAGGGACAAGGTTTCTATTCAAGACTTTTTCTGGTACCCAGAAAAGGCAATACATGGCATCCTATTCTGGAGCTTTCTACTCTAAAAACCTTTCTGAAGATTCCAAAATTAAAAATGTTGACTCTTCACCAGCTGCTTCTTATGCTAGGCAAATATGCATGGGTGGCAACACTAGACTTAAAAGAAGCATACCTGCACATCTCTATCAGGGAGTCTTGCAGAAGATACCTACACTTCAAAGCAGGCTACATGCACCATCAGTTCTCTGCACTGCCCTTTGGCTTATCTACTGTGCCCAGGGTATTCACAAAGTGCCTAGCACCAGTCATTGCATTTTGCAGGCAAAGAAGTATTCAAATATACCCATACCTGGACGATTGTCTAATTCAGGCAGAAAGCCAGGACATACTTTTGAATCATCTGTCCTTTGTTCAAAGGGTACTGACTTGTCTGGGGTATACCATAAATGAAAAGAAATCACACCGGGTACCCTGTCAACAAATTATATTTCTGGGAGCAAGCTTAAACAGAACTTCCCAGATGGCTTTCCTCACACCAGAGAAATGGATTCATCTGACAACCTACTTCAAACAAGTGGCCACAAAAACCCAGTTATCTGCAAGGCAAATACTGCAAGACTTGGGGTTCATGACCTCCTGCATTCTTCTAATTCCATATGTAAGGCTGCATATGAGGAAACTACAATGGTATCTCAAAAGCCTATGGTGTCAACATTCACAGGATCTAGAAGTAAAGATTCCTATCATACCTTGCTTACGCCTAGATTTCCTTTGGTGGGCAGAGGCCTGCCACCAAAACAGGGGACTACCATTCACACTATTCACACTACCCCCTGCCACCTAAACCTTAACAACAGACCCATCAGACTATGCATGGGAGGCTCACCTGGCAAGGGAGTGCATTCAGAGCAAATGGAACCCAAGTCAAATGCACCTGCACATAAATCAAAAGGAAATGTTAGCTGTACAGAATGCTCTGACAGCCTTCAAGGACCACATTCTTCCAGGACAACTAATGGTAAAGACGGACAACACCACTGTCATGTCATACATAAACATGCAGGGGGGTACACATTCTTACCCCCTCTGCAGACTAACCATGGCATTGTGGAACACAGCCTTGAGCTACCAAGTGGATCTACAAGCTCAATTCCTGCCAGGAATACTAAATACACTGGCAGATGGACTAAGCAGAAACCTCATGGACCCACACGAGTGGAAACTGGAACCAAGGATTTTCAACATGTTGACAAGCAAATGGGGGAGCCCAGATATAGACCTGTTTGCTTCCCCCAGAACCATCAATTGGACAAATTTTGCTCAAGGATTCCCCACAGGTTTATGCCTTTCCTCCTCTGCCTCTTCTCTTCAAGGTACTACTAAAGATCAAACAGGACAAGCCAAGGCCATTTTTAATTGCACCGGACTGTCCACTCCAACACTGGTACCCCCTCTTGCGCAGTGTGTCACGCTTGGCCCCATGGCACCTGCCTCAGACTCCTTCCCTGTTGTCTCAGCAGGAGAACCAGATTCTGCACCCTCAGCTGCAAACCCTGAACCTAGCAGCCTGGCTAATTACTTAATTCTCTTTTACCATCCTCAGTAAATCAGTGCTGGATATCATTTTAGAGGCAAGGAGGCCTAGTACTAGAAAATCGTATGCTGCAAAATGGAAAAGATTTTGTGCCTGGAACCAATCTCAAGGGATGAGCACAGCAGTGCCCAATCTACCTCATATTCTACAATACTTGACTGAGATGCTTCATAAGGGCTTGTCCTTTTCCTCCATCAAAATTCATGCCTCAGCCATTTCAACTCATTATAGCACAGAGCCCCTCCCCTCTTCTCTCATCCACTGCTCAAGCAGTTCCTCAGAGGGGCCAAAAATATTAGGCCACCCAGGAGAGCTCCAACTCCAGCCTGGGACCTTAACTTTGTCTTGGAGAAGCTCACTCTCCCTCCTTTTGAGCTAGCTGCCACTGCAGATTTAAAATTCCTTTCCTGGAAAACAGCTTTCCTTTTAGCAATCACTTCTGCAAGAAGGGTATCTGAATTACAGGCCCTTATGGCAGTGGAGCCTTTCATCATCTTTCATGCGGACAGGGTGTCCCTCAGAACCAATCCCTCCTTCATGCCCAAGGTGGTATCCAGTGTGGCTCTTAATCAGTCCATTAATTTGCCTACCTTCTTTCCTAACCCACAAAACAAAGGGGAATGGATACTGCACTCCTTAGATGTGCACAGACAACTTAGATTCTACTTGGAAAGGACTAAACCTCAAAGGAAATCTGAACAACTGCTGGTTGCATTTGCTGCAGGGACAGAGGGGAAAGCTATTTCAAAGCAAACCATTTCAAAATGGATAGGCCACTGCATTCATTTCTGCTATAAGCACCATGGAAAACCTATCCCACAGGGCATCAGACCCCATTCAACCAGGGCTGCATCTACCTCTACAGCCTTTCTCAGGGGTGTCCCTACAAGGGAAATCCTAGAGGCTGCTACCTGGAGTTCTGTACATACTTTCACCAAGCATTATCATTTACCAATTTTCTCTAAATCCAGAGCTGGTTTTGCCACTGCAGTGTTGCAGGGCCTTATAGCTGGTCCTAATTCTATTTAAACTCCTCCTCCCAACCTTTGCTTTGGGAATCTACCCAAATGTAATGACTGCAACAGTGAAACACAAAGGACATAGTACAGTTGTGTACACTTACCATAAATGTAGATGTTCGTGTGTATTCACTGTTGCAGTCCTGGTTACCTACCCTCCCTCTAGCCCCCTTTCTTCTTTTGGCTGTACCTCTGTTCTCACTTACTATGCTCAAAAAGCTTTTTGGTGTATTTGATTTTTTGTTGGAGGTATATCCTTGTATTTATAGATTTAATTGCTTCCCATTAGGGGGTCACCTGACATTTGGGACAAGAAAAACTGATGTAATGACGTTGGCTGCATGTTTATACCCCTGATGACCCGGCGTCATGGAAGAAGAGACAGCAACCGATGCAGGACCCAAGACTTTGTTAATCAGGCCGACTGAGGGCTAGTGCAAGCAGGTAACCCAAATGTAATGACTGCAACAGTGAATACACTCGAACATCTACATTTATGGTAAGTGTACACAACTGCACTTTCTGTATGTAAAAGCTTTAATCCATGTGCTGTTGCAGAAGTGATAAAATAAACTTTCACTGAGGCTATTGCTAGGGCTGAATCCTCCAAATCAAAATCAAAAGAGCCTTCCACTAAGTCTCCTAGACCTTCAGGATACTCGACTCCTGCATCGACAGAGCCACCAAAGAAAAAACATAAATTGAATCTGAAGGCTGCTCCTGTTTCACCTGTATTGAATTTGATAGAGGCCTCCTCGGATCCAAACCCTTCGAATCTGACACCTCTTTCCAGAACCAGATATTCAATCACTATAGATCCGAAACCTTCCAAAATACCTTCTCCTTTTTTGGAATGCCAGCACTGTAAGTCCCCATCTTTAGCTTCCTCTTATTCTTCCAGAAGTCTGACCGAAGCTGATGTGGACAGAATGATGATGAGATTTCTGTCGGCACAGATACAGGTAGAAGTTCTTTCGGCTCCTACCCATTCTGGTCAGGAAGTCTTAGTTTACTCTGCTCCATCATTCTTGGTTTCTTCTCTGATCCATCTGCCCACTTCGGAAGCCCTGGATCCATGTCTTCCAGGACCAGCTGGGTCAGATCCAAAGATGTTTGTGTCTGTGGCTCCAAGAATATCTGAGTGCAGTGGCTCTGACGGTTTCAGAACCGGATGACTCTCGGAGCTTTAGTGCTCCTGTCAGATCCAAGGCATTAGAGTCGACTCCGAAGTTGTTGGAGACATTTCTGCCCCTTGGAGCCTCTACACTGGACAGCTCAACTCTGACCTCCACCTCGAGTGGAATTCCCTCAGCGTATGTGGAGCTGATCTGGCAGAAGCTTGGCTTCTCACCTCTGTTGACTTCATTCTCCCTGGAGCGTTCTGCTTTTGAGGTGGTGGACAGTGTTTTCTCTGCTTCAGCATGATGGACAGTCTAACCCCTCCGAGATCTTCCCTTTGGATCCCGTGTGTCTCTGCACCTTAAACCTCAACATTCTACACCACAGGGACAGCCATCCCAGAGTCACCGGGCTACTCAGCAGGGTATCGCCATCTCTTCTGATACTTCTCCAGAACATTTCTCCAGTGAAGTTCTTAGGAAGAGGAAGTACAAAAGTAGGCACTTGGATTCTCTCCAGGAATCCGTCACTGGGGATACCAACTTCAATGAAGGGGAAGAATCCCCAAGATTACCACCTGAAGGCATCTCATTTAGAGCCATCCTGGAGATCTTTAGGCATAGGGGGTGGTTGGTCCTCCAACATTCCTTCTCCAGAGGAATTGGTGTTCCTGGAGGCATTTGAGTCTGTCCTGTCTACCTCCTGAGTAACTCTGGCCGCTGATGAGCTCATTGACTTGATCTCTAAGCAGGTGTGGAAGGTGTCTGACACAGTTGAACCAGTCCCCAAGAGACTGGATCAGATTCTGACACCACCTGTAATAAGGGAGTTTTGGAAGAAGGGAGTGCCCGTAGATACTATGGTCATGGCAGCCACCAAGAAGGAACTTGCAGAGCAGAGTTCCTCTCTCCATCCCCCTAACAGAGAGTCTAGGGCTTTGGACAGGTTTGGAAAGTGTGTGGCATGTTTCAGTGACCTTCACCCTTAGGTCACTGAACTACCTGGCACATTTTAGCAGACTACAAAGGGACTTGATAAAGAAACTGTCAGAATCCGTTTCTGGGACCATTACTGTTGAGACTTAGGCTTCTGTAGCTTCACAGTTGGCAACCCTACAATTTATTTCTAACTTATCCATGAGGTTTATCTCTCACACAGCTGAGGGTACCTCAAGGGCAACGGGTTCAGGTATTTCCATTAGGAAGCATGCCTGGATGTGCTTGTGTGACTTTGTGGAGCCCTTCAATTCCTTTTTTGTCAATGCTCCCTTTGACAGAGCCTCCTTATTCGGCCCCAAAGTGAAGGACACAGTCTCCAGGTGCAAAAAAGCTGGAAAGACCCTCTCTGCTGCACGAGTAAGTTTTTCGACCCCTCAAAGGACCTTCTTCAGGAATCAAAGAGGAGGATGAAACATGTGGTTCAAGAAATCTCAGGGTCCTTTCCAAGATCCATGTAGAGAGTTACCCCAGAGGAAGAGGGGCTAGGAGTCAAATGCCACCCACATGGCAGAGGAGACCTGCAGAACCAAGGGTCAAGAGTTTCTTTCTCTGCCAGACCCTTACAGCAGTCTTGAAAGGAGGCCTGATTGTCCCTTTGTGGAGGCAATTGAGGTCATTTATCTCTGCACCAGAAAACTTGGCTAATCACAAAAGATTTGTGGGTGCAGAGGATTATTTCCCAAGGTTATATAATTCCCTTTTCCCTTCCACCTCCACCTTCATGCAAGTTTTTTGATGTTCCACCCAGTCAGAGGAAAGCAGCAGCACTAGAAATACAAAAGCTGCTAGAAAAAGAGAGTCATCCAAGAGTTCCCACCAGACCAGATAGAATCTGGAATTTACTCAAGATTCTTTTTAGTGCAAAGGAAAATGGGACTGGAGACTGACTTTGGATCTCATCAACTTAAACAAGTCAGTTTGACACACAGATTTTCATATGGTCACGGTTCAGTTCATTCTGCCCTTTTTGTGCAAGGATGACTGGATGTGCTCAGTAGACCTTCAGCGTGTGTACTATAACATAAAAATGAACAGACAATCCAGAAGGTATTTACGCTTCCAGCTGGAAGCCAGTCATTACCAGTTCAGTGCACTGCCCTTTGGCCTCACCACGGTAGCCAGGGTGTTCACCGAAACATGGCAGTGGTAGCTCTTGAGACTGCAGGGATTTTGAGTGTGTCTGTACTTTGACGACTGGCTCATTACTGCCCTGACCAGGCATCTACTAATAAGAGCAAGAAAGTGTCAGCTAGAACCATGTCAGACACTGGAATTCATAGGAGCTTCTCTTACTCTCTCAAGAGTGCAGACTATCAGATTCCAGGTCAAAAAGATAATTCATAGTGCCACAGTTTCAGCCCAATTGGTTCTTCAAACCTTAGGATCAATTTCAGCAGCCATAATTTTTAGTTCGAAGCAGAAAAAGACAATACGATCAACACAGTCATGGCCAAGTTTAAAACCACTTTTAATAAAGTAACAAGAAAACAAGTTTTTCTTGTTATTTTGTTAAAAGTGGTCCCGAAGAGGCAAATTTGCATACCAATGTCCTGGAAATGAGAGCAGTGCTCTTAGTGTTGCAAACCTTCCAAGACTCTCTCCCTTTTGGGACAGTTGCTATTCAGACGGACAACATGTCAGCAGTTTGATACATCTGCAAACAAGGAGGAACCAGGTCTTAACCCTTGTGTTGAGAAGCCCTCAGTGTGTGACAGTGGTGTATCTCTTCCAACCACTTTCTGATAGCAATGCATATTCAAGGGAAGTCCAACATGATAGCAGACGAATCGAGCAGCTCCATTCTACTACTTCATGAGTGGTCTTTAAACATGAAAGTGGCAGAACTGATTTTCCATCAGTGGGGCTAGCGTTGCTGAGATCTTTTTGTATCTCCCCTAATCAGCAAATGCAGCAACCTCTTTGCCCTGATCCTCTCACATGGGAATCACAGAGGTGCTGTATTCCATGATTGCCCCCCCCCCCCCCCCGGTCTCCTCTATGCTTATTCCCCAACTCCCCTAATCCCCAGAAGTCTGCAGAAAGTTACCAAGTTTAAGAGCAAAGTCATCCTCATTGCACCTTACCGGCCTCAACAGATTTGGTTCTCCTTTCTTTGGCCTCATCTACTTTACCCACCTTGGATTCTCTATTTGATTCAAGACCTTCTTTCTCACCCAACAGGCATGATGCAGCTGGATATCTCAAACCTCAAGCTAACAGTGTGGTTTCTCCACTTCCTTTAATAACCAGACAACCGATGCTCTTTTACCCTGTCTGTTATATACTTTTATCTTCCAATAAAGCTTCTACAAGAAAACTTTACAGAAGTAAATGGAAAATGTTTGTTTTTGGGCATATCAGAAGCATGTTAACCCCTTCACAGCCCCTGTACAAAGTGTTCTTAAATTTTTGGCAACAATTTTTAATGATGGAGCTAGCTCTTCAACCATTAGAGTTCAGTTGGCAGCAATCTCTAACTTTCATATTGGATTTGAGAATTCTTCCCTGGCTTTATCTAAGCTTTGTAAAGTCTTCTTGAGAGGCACTCTTCTGTTGAGACCACCTTATAAAGACCCTTCTCCAACAGGCAACTTGATTTTATTATTGCAGGCCTTAATTCATTCCCCCTTTGAATCAGCAGCAAAATATGATCTTACATTTCTGACCTGGAAAACTATCGTTCTAGTGGCCATCACCTTTGCTAGAAGAATTTAAAAACTTCAAGCATTGTCCTGTAAACCTCCCTACTTGATTTTTCATAGGGATAGAGTAACATTACAAACCAACACTTCTTTCCTTCCCAAGGTGGTGTCAGAATTCAACATCAGCCAGTCCATTAATCTGCCAGTCTTTTTTCCAAAATTTGAAAACAAAGATGAGTACATGTTGCATTTATTAGATGTTCATAGACAATTACATTTTTACTTGCATAGAACAAAAGAAATAAGAAAAAAAATGATCAACTGTTTGTGCCTCCTTTACAGGTTCTAAATTGGGTAGATCAGTTGCAAAGGTAACTTTAGCAAGATGGCTTACAGATTATGTATAATTTGTCTACAACATTTTGAGTATCTCCTTACAAAAACCTTTAAGAGCCCATTCAGCTAGGTCCATGGCAACCTCATCAGTGTTTTTATCCACATACATTTGTTACTCATTAGAAATTGGATCTGGTCTCTAGGGGGAGAGCAGCCTTTGGCTCAACTGTGCTCAGAAACATCCACCTGGGATTTTAGTTATCTGAGGACTCTGTCCCAATTGTTGAGGAATTAATGAAATTTGACAACATCAGGTAAAGAAGTTATGTACTTACCTTAAAGTTCCATTTATGTTGTCCATCATTTTTCCTCAAGTCCCCTCCCACCATCCCACAACCTTTTAACTTTTGATTTCTGAAGAAATGAGAATGTATAAAGATACTTCTCTTCCTTATGTTGAGCTCCAGATGACGGTTTCTAATACCAAATATTTCACAATAGTGTCTTTTACATTATGTATTCTAGCAAACAAGATCTGAGGTATGTTAGGGGTTGGAGCACTATAAGTAAGGGAGGAGTTTGATACATTTGGTGACCACTAGCTAAACTAATGGCAGAGCCAGATATGAGGGTCGGATCCGGACCCAGTTGTTGAGGAAGAATGAAAACAGACAGCACAGATGGAATGTTATAGGAAGTAAATAACTTCTTTATTTTCACAAGTTTGCCATTTAATTCAGCCAGCATTTAAAGTGGGAAAATGTAATCAGATTTGAAAATGATACTTTCAATGCCTGCTGCGGAGCAGTTGCAACAAAGACCATTATGCATAGGCTTACTTGGCTCATGATATAGTGTCTTCCAGGGGATGTTGAGGGGCAGCTGTTGGATTCCTTTCCATATAGTAATTTGTTGTCTAGTCCCCTCGCAAGACATTTTTTAAAAAGATTAAAGGAGATGGGGAAGACTATTGGATGATTTAGCAGTTATTTTACCTCCCAGACTTAACAACATCACATGTTATCCCATGAAACAGAGACAGTTTTACAGAAAACAGTCAAACCCAACCAGTTTAAGCATATAGGATCATCTGACTTAAGCAGTTTTATCTCAAAAGAAACTTTTTGAGTGGTTGCAGTGCAGTCCATTCTTCATCATTGTAAGGAGAATGAATTGATCATTTAACATGCCTATTACCACATAAAAATAGCAAGAGAATTGAGGATGTACCTGTTCCAGGTAAAAAGCCAGTCATTTGTTTTTACCTGAGCTCTCAGAGGTGGTATTTCCCCATTTAATGGCTGATTCCTAACCAGCCGTTAATTGAACAGGGTAATGTCTGCCTGGCAGTTCCTATTCGGTCATTGTCAGTTCTTGGGGATTGTGTTGAACACTGCAAAGTCTCAGCTAGAACCACTGCAGTTGCTTACATTCATAAGCTGCTGTCTTGTCAAAGTTTTATGCATAACTTGCTTATCCACAGACAGGATCCTATCCCTTCAAAAGCTGATTTGACAGATTGCTTGGTCACAATTTGCCACAGCTTTGTATTCACTTTTTTGGGAACATATCATCAGTTTTTTGCCCAAACAAAGTGCATACAGTCCTCCTGTAGACCTCATGTGCCTTCCCAATTGTGTTCCAATCTCCTAGCAGAACTAACACCCTATCTGCACCCCCAGGATTTGTCTCAAGTTTTTTTTTCATTTCCTCCTTACTGGTTTTTGGGGCATGTTGCCACCAACATCAGTTCTATGTTCCAGAGCCTTCCTTGTACTAATACAAATCTTCCTAGTCTGTCTGCATGTTCAGTTTCTATGAACTATTCTACTCTCTTTTAAACGTTATTAGAACTCCTCTGCTTCTAATACTGTCTAGTGCTACATAATATCTCACTTTTTAGCCTGTCAGAGGAAACAGCTATGCTTTCCCTTTTTAGGTGGGTTTCCTATAAAGCAACTATATGTGCCCCTGTTATATGCAGGTATTTGAGAATTCTATTTCTTTTGGGTTGGTCGAGGAGCCCATTAGCATTCTAAGCAATAATTCTCATAGCTCCTTAACTGATTGTTTTACTCAAAGTTCTAAAGTTTTGTACCCCTTAATTCATCCCAACTATTCTTCTTAGTCTCACTTAATCCACCACTAGTAATTTTTCTACACATTTCTTAAGTTACTGTTTTTAAGCCTTTATATTAAATCAAAACATAACCAGTTGGGTCATATAACCTTTAACAATTCCCTGCCCCCCCCCCCCCCCCGTCAAACATATTTACAAACATGGTCAAGCTATTTCTCTCAAACTCAAGAACTCACTCACAACTATATGTTGCAGAGTTGTTGCTACATAATAGCAAAATCAGACAAATTCATCCGCACCTTGCCTGCCATGAACAAAACGTCCTGCTCTTAATACATATTCACCTCTCCCTGTGTATTCATCTTAGTTTCCTTTCTTTCCTCCACCACAGCTATCTATATGATGTGTTCCTTTTTCTTCTGGCAGAGAAATTCATCAGCTGTTGGGAGGGCGCAGGGAGTATTAGTATTTACAAAAATACATTTCATGTGATCCATTAGAAGAAAAATGCTCTTTTGTCGTTCATACCTCCAGTATCCATTACTAGATGTGATGTTTGTGATTTCAGTAATACTGTGTGATCATTTTACTACTGCACCCCCCCTTATTTCCCTGCCTTTCAAATTAAACGACAAAACAAGCATAAATTCTTTCTTCTGTTCTACATACTATTTATACTTCAGTCATATATTAGTTTATTTTGCCTGTGAATTTATGCCAGTGCATCATTTATGTTCTTTTTTGTGTCTAACTAACCGAGTCTGTTATAGTACTATTTCCTCAAGGATTTCTGCACCTTAAAGATCCTCTCACTGTATCTGCTGGTCTGGCTTATCCTCCTCAAGGTCTTCCATTGCATGCAAGGCATAGGTATCACTTATCTTCTGGGTAAGCTCCTTCATTTTTGTGCCTTCTCAACCATTTTCCACTGAATTACAGGGATGGCTTTCATTGAAAACTTATTGTATGAGGTTTTCCTTTATATTATGTTTTGTTACAGCTTCGTAATGTATTAATTTTATTTAATGAACAGTTTGTCCTTTTTAGCTCTCTTAATTTATCTCAGAGTTAAAGACTGCTTCTCCTTTAAGAAACAGAGGCAAAGGTAAACATGTGACTTGTTTATTCACTTTGTAAACTGGCTTATAAGTTACAATGTTGCATTTGATAAAGTCTTTGTACCTTGTGGAAGACAATTGGAATTGGAAACTTCTCTTTTAGGATTTTCCCACCCCTACCTTTCGACTTAATTCCCTCATTTGCAATACCTGTCTTCTGTGGTTGACTGCCCCCTTTGGCCATCCTTTTCTTTAGGTTTTTCTGTGTCAGGCTTGTGGTATGTTTTTGTGCTGAGGGGGTAGTATGTTTTGAAAGTTGATGGGTAAATCACTTTAAATTTTAGATGCTGCTTCTAGCATTGCCTGAAAACATGATTGCGTTCCTTGTAAGTCTAGTTGGTAAGGAGTAGTCGTCACGTAGACATGTGTATTGCCAGCATTGTAGATAGTGACTTTTCTCCATAAAATAGAAAGGTTTTCTTCCCGAAGACTAAAGGTTGCAAATCTTCACCAAAATAAGTCTCAGGTAAGGACCGTGGGTATTTCTCAGCAACTCCACCCTGTGTGCCCTTTCTATTGCGATCTCCTCTTGGGGCAGCACAGTCCATTCTACCAAACATTTCTACATAAAGTTTAAACAGTCCTTGCCTTCATGTTTCTCCAGTACTCCAGATATTTTCCTTTCTTGTATGGTCTTCTAATTCAGTTCATTTTTGCTGTAGCTGCTCCTGTGCCAGTTCAAGCTCTACAATTGTTTCCTTAATGCAGTGTTCACATGACTGCAGAACTATTAGAGTTTCTGAGTGTTCTGACTGCAGTGTAGTCTTTGAGCACACTGCTAATTTTCACAAATTCCACATGGATCTGATTGATTTTTGTTTCTCATGATCCTTCTGGGCTATGCTGTTGTTCCACCGTGTCTGCTTTAGTTTTGATCTTGGCCTGTTCAGATGTTACCAAGGGGGATTATTTTCCTAGATCTTGCTGCTGTTTTTTTTTTTGTTTGTTTGTTTTACCCTTATCACAAATCTTTTATTTGTAAGAAACTTCTCTGTGTGGAAGATATATCTAGGTAATCACTGTATATTAATCAGATCAGATAATGGTAGTAGAAATATGGTACTTAAACTCGTCCTAGGTAAAAAAAATAAAAAATATATAATATGAAATATTGTACATTATTACTATTTTATTTATTTATTTTTATTTATTTAACATTTGTTGACTGGGAAAGTCCGACTAGGCTCCACAGAGCCTGTTTTCAGTGGAGGCCTGGGGAGAAATGCTCCAGACGCATGTCTTTAAAATGTGGGAGGAAACCCACGTAAATGCAGGGAGAACATGCAAACTCTGCACAGAAGGCACACTAGCCGAGAGTCGAACCGGAGAACCTCTTGCTGTGAGGCGACAACATTAACCGTTGCACAAATACTAAGTATTTGAAAGTAATCCAAGCAGAGTAAGCAGTCTGTTTCCAGTTGAAAATCCTTTATTAAGTACACTGACTAGCAATCCAAGTAAAACAAAAATAACAGAGTAATAGTTTCCTCACAAGCTTTCTAACTATATATACTTTTTATCAGGGAAGGGAGTGGTTTATTGTGCTGCAAAGCAAAATGTTGTTGGTATACATTTAAATTCACATCCCTTCCCCATCATTGTGACATTCGAGCTGATCCTGCCCTACTTAGTAGCTGTCATAATAATATAACCCTTATGAACTTTAAATAAAATGAATAATGATGTGGTACCACTTATTTAACCAGATTATCAAGTCTGTGATTTTTATCCAAGACAATATACTGCATGTCTTGAAATGTATAGACCTTAGACCATTTGGCAATCTAAAAATATGGATAAATATATACATATACACTTTAGAATACGACTGCAGTGGTGGTGCTGCGGTAGCGCTGTCGCCTCACAGTAAGACGTCCCGTTCGATTCTCAGCTAGAGCGTCTTCTGTCTGGAGACATGCGTGAATGGGTGTACCTTCGTTGAAGGTTGTGCGTCAGGGCTGGCAACTCGGCACGTAAAAATCTACTGCCAATCAGCGGACCGGAGTTCTGCTGTGGCGACCCCTAACCGGGAAAAGCCGAAAGACACCACAACAACAACACTTTAGAATATGATTTTTACAACTGATTTTTTTGCATGCAAAGTGTATATATTTTGTTCAGAGACGAACTTGAAAACATGACATCTATGTTTCTAGAAAGGGGGTAACCCGCATGACCTGTTAAAAACATTGAGGGATGAAGTGGAAACAACAGGGAAACTCGATATCAGTGTATTCTGGGTAAGCCCAACTTACTCGCAAGTATAGGCTAAAACAATAATACAACCACAAATAGTTTCCAGAATGTTATGGTCATAAAGTTCAGTGAGGGAAACAGGGATGTAAAAAACATTATTATGAGAAATTGGGCTATGTTGAAAACTGAAGAAGAGCTGTTCCAACATGTAGGAGGAACACCCACATTTGCATATAAAATTTACAGGAATATCAAACTGGTGTTAAAAAGGGACCCTCAACATCACAAGACTGGAACAACTAAGTGTGGGAGGTGTAATTACTGTGAATACATAGTTAGTAAGGGGGAGATTACCTTGAACAACAATTTTTACTCAAAAGTTATTTTCAAAAAAGGTGACTGTAATACAACTGATGTGATATACTTAGCCCTCTGTGACTTTTGTTATTCATTTTATGTGGGGAAAACAGAGAGGAAACTTTCTAAGAGAATTTATGAACAATTGTACAATATAAGAAAACTCAACCACAATAATGCACGGGTCTATATTAGAACATCGAAGTTTCAGAACTTCGAATGTTCTAATATCGACCCCTAATAAGTGGAAGCTGAAAATAGCGAAGTTTCAGAAAAACAAATTCTTTCCTAGGGAAAGAATTTGGTTGTCCGTTCCTGTCGCTTCGCAATTTTCAGCCCTGTGGTGGAAAGTTATGGGTCAGGTTCAGGTAAGTGTGCGATTGTGTGGAAGTGAGGGTTATGCCGGGTTAGGTGAGTTAGGGCTAGGACGTGGGTCAGGTAAGTGTGCGAATGTATAGATGTGAGGGTTAGGGTGGAGTAGGTGAGTTAGGGTTAGGGCGCGGGTGAGGTGTGTGCGCGATAGTGACAGACCTTAGGGTTAGGGTTTGTGTTAAGGTAAGTGGGTAGATAGTGGTGTATGTACAGTTTAGTGTAGGTTTAGGTGTAAGATTTTAGGTGTATGTGTGTGGATTGCTGTTTGTTTGGTGTGTTTGTGTTGTGTGTATGTGTTTTGGAACAGTGAATTTTTTCCCTAGGAAAAAATTTGCTGTTCTGAATTTTCGATGTTATCAGTTTTCGGTTACTAAGGGGCGATATTAGAACAATCGAAGTTCTGAAATTTCGTTGTTCTACTATAGACCCTAATGCACTATTTAAGCATACTTGCAATTGTGAGGGACATAAAAAGTTTGTCTTTGGCATTTTGGAAGTAGTTCCACTAGAGGCCAGAGGAGGAGCTTGGGAAACCAAGATAGAATATAAGGAACTACTCTGGCAATTTAGACTTTATGCAGTGCACAAGCCAGGTTTAAATGAATACATTACCATCAACCCTGTATTAAAAATGAGAGCAGCTAAATTATACCAGTATGTTTATAAAGTGTTAATTTTTATAATGTGTTAATTCTAAAACAAATGATGATATATGAATACTATTTTCTTTTATTATTATTTTATCAGTGTTTTTTTACCTTTACCTACTTCATTTTATTTCACTCATGTTACTGTTATCATTGTCTGCTAAAATGAGGGAAATTAAAGTGCAATGTGACTTTATAATTTACATTTTTTAAACAGTATATAAGCCAAGTGATTTTAATTGTACTTTGTTCTGATGAAGTCCTAGAGTGGATGAAAGTGCTTAACTTTTAAGTTTTTACTAATAAATGGATGGAACCAACCCTTGACCTGGACAGTGTGTAGTTTACTTTTGGTTATTGGTATTTCACTACATGAATTGCACACATCATTGGTTATACTATTTAAATGGTGCATGATTTTCTTTGCATGTTGTTAATTTTTTTTCAGTTATTTTAAGGGTAATTGGAATACTAATGTAAATAGGTGCTCCTGTTTTTTTTTCTCTCTTCCTTCTCTCTTTTTCCTTGTTCAGTTTTTAAAAATGCTGGCATTGCAACGTAAAAAATAGTGTGCTTTTTGTCATTCTTGCATAAGAGAATGACTGGGTTGGGGCCATTAGCTTAATCTAGTAACAAGTTTTAAGAGAAAAAAGTAGATTAAAGAGAATATTGAATATTATAAGGTTTTTTTCTAGTAAACAGTTTTGTGTCTGGTTCTCATGTCTCTAACAGACAATCTGAGAAAGAGAAATGGCATGGAGAAAATGTTTTCTAAAAGCATTCAGTTTTTTCTCCTGCTGAGAGAGCTGTAAAGATAAGACAAACCAGACAGCACTTAATAGAACCACAGGGTGTGGCTGTCACTTTGGTACATTTGTTCCTATTAGGAGGAGGTCAGTATTTCAAGGTGTACATGCTTTTGTGTGTTATTATTATGTTAATAGGGTTTATGGGGTATTGGGTGTGTGTGCGTATTTTTGTTTGAGGGTTTTCAATAAAATAAAAAGTTCTGTAAGATGTGACATAGGCTCAGATGGAGATGACAAGAAACAACTGCATAAAATATTAACCAACCAAACAGTACATGCATGTAACAAAAAAATGTTATTCATAAAAGGTGGAAAAAATAATCTCTCAAGAATATGATGCTTTCTATAATATATTTAAATATTAATGGTCTCACAGATAAATACAAAAAATAAATTAATGAACTATATTAAAAATGTAGAGTGCAAATAGCTGTGTTACAGGAGATACACTTGGAAAGAACTGAACATGTGCATTTGATAAAGAAAGGTTTTCAGGATAGTTTTTCAGCTGAATACTTGGGACAAAGGAAGAAAGGACTACTTATACTAATTACAAGAAGATAAACAAGACAATAGTGATAGATGTGTAGTACTAAAGGGTACTGGCAAGGGAAGAGGATTACAGTGACATGTATTTGCATTCCACCGAAAACTGCTATAATGGAGCTTAAGAAAATTCTTGGAGAAATAATCAACTTTTACCAAGGAATATTACTTATAGGTGGGATCTGAAATTTGATTTGCAATAGTGAAGATGTGTGTGGGGGGCCCAGAAGGGAAAATATAACAGAGGAAGGTAAATGTTTAACGAAATCTATGAAAATATTTGGCATGAAAGATGTGAATTCAGTACTAGGAGTTTGGACTGAATTTACATAGTATTCCCCAAGATATAAGAAACCTAGGCTAGGCTAGACGTAATTTACATTTCTCAAGAAGATGTGCATTTAATTGAAGGTCTTGATATACACCCAACAACTATTTCAGATCATGCACCAATAATAATCAGGAGCTATTAGAGACAATAGAAATTTCTTCTGAAAATGTGGCTAAGGAATGGGATAAAATTATAGTGGAGTATAAAAATAGGGTGGAAATAAAAGAAATTGAGATGTGGTTAAGAAACAACAAGAATTATTTAGAGTGAATGACAAATGTTAAAAGTATTGCAGAATAGGGGGAATCTTACAGAACAAGAAGTGGAGTAACTACAAAATGCTAAACAGGAAATAAGGGAGTATCTCAATAATATGCATGAGTTTAGAAAGATTGCTGTTAAGCAACTGTTTTTTTTTTATAATAACTCTATAGAGCACAAAAACTTTTATCACTATGACTCAGGCATCAAGACAGTAGAAGGGGCTGCTGACAAGCTTAGAGAGCCTTTAACATGGAAGATAACAGGGGATCCTGTAGAAGTATTAGAAATATTTTTGAAATTCTATGAAAGTCTGTATAAAGCAGAGAACTGTGGACATCAAGAAAAGGTACAAAGGGAAATGTTTATAAAAGAATTAAATATGCCAAGGCTAGAAGTAAAGAAGGCTCAATTACTAATAGGATAGGAGTAGATGAGATTAAAATGGTGATGTATAACCAATCTACAGGAAAGTCCCCAGGAATAGATGGTATTCCTGTGGATGTTTGGAAGCTAGGAGGGTAAAAACTGATAAAGATCTGGAAGGTTTTGTTTTAACAGTATTTTAAGAGGAGGAGAGGTACTAACATCCTGGAAGAAAGCAGTGGTAGCTGTATTAACTAAAGAGGGTAAAAATCCATCAGATCTAGTTGCATACAGGCCAATTTCAATACTAAACCATGATTATAAAGTGTTTTTGTTCATAATGGCTAAAAGAGTGTCAAATGTTTTGCCAAAATTGATAGCTATGGATCAGCATGGTTTTGTGGAGAGGAGGCAACATTTGACAACATTAACAGAACACTGATGATCCAGAGGGAAGCAGAATGTAAAAAAATTACCACTGTTGTTGGTGGGTCTTGCTGCAGAGAAAGCATTTGACGGGGTGGGCTGGGACTTTATGCGCAGAGCAATGGAAGCATTTGCATTCCCTGATAAAATTATAAGGTTGATTAAGAGGATATATGAGGGATCGGAGGTGAAAATTAAAGTGGGTGGGGTCCTCTCTGATAATCTCCACTTGAGCAGAGGAACCAGGCAGGAGTGTCCCCTCACCCCTTTGTTATTTGCATTATGTTTAGAACCATTGACAAAGAAAATAAGGGGCTTAGAAATTCAATTATATAATTGTTACTGTAGTCAAGAAAAGCTGGCTCTATTTGCAGATGACATTATTTTATACCTGACAAAATCAAAAAGAGACATTACAGTGCTGTGGCAGTAAATTATGTACCCACATACGAACTGGTTCAACCATATCCATACTTATGGTTACATAATAAATGAAATATTTAGGAATATGGATTAAACATGATTCCAGTGTGGCAACTAAAGATATGTGGGAAGAAACTAAATAAAAGATGATACAAAAATTGAGAAAATGGAAGCTCTGTTCATAGGTGTGTATTAGGCTAATGGCCCTGGAGCCTTTACAAGCCTAGCCCATAGGATTACACTGACATCGTGCCACCCGACCTTAGTTCTCAGGGACTCTGTCAAGTAGAGCCACTGGAGTGATCCCCAGGGTGAATTTTCTATTTACCATCCACTCATCAAGATTTCTGTTGGAGGGTCATTGAGTTGCTCTGTTTGACATCTATGGGAAGTCTTTTCCATAGCATGGGCAGTCTCTGGGTTATGAACCTGCCCCTCCAGCATGTTCTGTTGATTGTGCTAATGAGGTTGAAGTCTCTGGAGCGTGTGGTGTGGAGGGACTGGGATTTCTTTAGATGTAGCATTGCTAACAGAGCTGGGTCAGACATGGCTTTGTAAGTCAAGCAGAGATCGCTTATAAGTAGGCGATATGAAACAGAGAATAGTTGGAGTTTTTTGAGTCTGTCCATATAGGACAAGTGTTTAAGGCCTAGAATCCTCTTTGTGAGGTATTTTGCGGCCTCTCCAGTTGTTGCAGGTGTCTAGTGAGGTACATGCCACATGGGGCATTGTACTCGATGATTGGCCTAATGAGGGAAGAGTAGAGGGAGACAATGACCTCTTTCTTCCTGGATGTAAAACCCTTAGTAATGAGATGTGCCACACAGAAGAACTTTCTAACCACAGTGCTAATATGCATGTGAATTCATATGCAAATTAAGCAGTCTGCACGAACAGGGCACAAAGCAGCTACACTAAAATATGGCCATCACCTAGCAAGGCACTACCATGCAGATGCAGCTAGCTAGTGATGGGCTACAAGGCACTCAGCCAAGACAAAGGAAGGTAAACCATGTGTTCCAGCATTAATATACAGCTGTCCTAGCTGAAAGGCAACCTTACAAAACATACAGCTCCAAAAAGAAATGATCACATTCATGTCCACCATTTTAAATGAGGTCTGTCTGTTCAGTCACTGGTTAGTACATAGCGTAACAATTCTATTTCACTATATAAGGCTTCCCGATGATCCTGTATTTAGACACAGCTGTGTGAAGTCTGATCACTCTGTGCAATGTCCCCCTCTGTTTACTTATCCAAGCTTACGATTGCTGTACATCCTTACTCTATGTTCAGTTATTTGCAAAGCTACCACACCACCTATTAGCACTCAAAACAAACAACTTGTTACTCTGCGTGCCCCATGGTGTCACATGTTTTATCCTTTGGGTCCCCAAATATAATACTCTAAATCTGTCTCTGCCTCCATTTTGTGTGTGTGTGTCTTTGTCTTTTAGTTAGCATTGGGAAATTCTTGAACATATCATCACAGAAATAAGGTACTGCTGGGCATAGATTGCCATGATATGGCCCTAGGTAAAATCTTGTATGCACTGACTAGCTGACTACATTACATTAATGTTGGATGCAGAGACTGTTATGTGTTAACCTGAGCTGCTCAGAGTTTGGTGACTTTAGACATAGATCTAGAGTGCATCTGAACCGAAATCCAAGGCATCCAATGTGAAAAACTGAAAAATAAGTATATTTAAAGCCTGTATTGCACTTTAACTGTATTTGTTTGAAAATGCTGCCACATTTTTGCTGATTGTGTCTGCATTTTTTTTGCACTTTCAAAAAAACAGAAGCAGCAAAACAAACTAAATAAATAAAAATGCTGGCAGGCAGAGTTTCACAGGCACAAATCACTCAGGTGATGATAAACCAAAGGTGTATTTAATGATAAAAATCCATAAGAAAAACAAATAAAATGTGAGCTCTTTCGTTAAACAAGTGATGAAACAAACAGGGATGTTCAGGACTATGCTAATGGTATGGCCTACCCTAAACCTCCTGGTTCATACAAAAAATTTAAAGCCCCACGAGGGGAAAGTAACAAGCATTTACCACACCCCCCTGAAGTAACTGGCAATGATGAATGTAGGTTTGAAGAGACTGACAATGTGATTTTAAACTATGATGCTGAATTCCCAGAATTCAGGAGAAGTGAAAGAATTAGGAACAAAAGCCATTACAACAACAGGCAGCAATCACAGAATGGCTACCAATCACAGGTTTTTCAGGGGGCCAGGCCAAAGAACAGGAACTGGAGAGCTTAGCATCTCCACTAGTGCCTTCTGGTCACCATGTTAATGCTAATGACTCCTTCATTAATGTAAGCACCCCAACACCAGTGGACTCTGTTCAAAAAGCAGGTATCTATACAGTGTTTTTAACCACCAAAAAGACTTTTCAGTACACAATTATTCTATTTTATGTATAAATGAAACTACAGCTGACTTATTGTCTAAGGGAATGTCTTTGTACCTGGTAAGAGATTTAATGTTGTAGACACTATGTTAGATCTGAAACTTTATTTAAGAAAGTTGAATTTGACCTTACTACATGGTACTAGATCCCAAACTAATGTCAGTGAAGGCAGCATTTTTAAGATCAGTTCTACCTACAACCCCCCTTTGCACCCGAAACTAGCAATGTATGAAAAAGTTTGTGAACTGGATCTGTATAATTTAAATAAGAACAAATACAGGCCAGCTCAAACACTTCACAACATGAACCAAAGTGAATATGATTGTTTATTGGAACTGCAAGAACATGACGTCAGGGTTATGAAACCTGACAAAGGGGGAGGGGTTGTAATCATGGACTCTTCCACATACAGTGACAAAATGTTGGCTATGTTAGACACATGAAATTACACGGAAGTGTCCCTTAATGAATTAAATGCAGCATATAGGAAAATCTACAGCCAACTGACTGACATATTTCTAGAAAGAAGAATCGACCTTTCCTTACATAACTATCTTAACATCATTACCCCAAGGATACCAGTGTTCTTTGGTATTCCCAAGATCCACAAGAACCTGTGAGATCCACTTATGAGGCCCAATTTTTAGACCATGCGCTGAAGAAAATATTGCGTAATGAAAGCCAAATTTCTAAAGACTCTTGGACTTTTTTAGAACAAGTGAACAAAACCAGGTATGACGCAAGTGACATCATGGTCACTATAGATGTAAAAGACCTGTACACGGTCATCCCACAAGAAATTGGTCTTGAGTGGGTGGGTGACCTACTGTTGTTATACAAAGTTAACCAGGAGGAAATTAATCTAATTTTGGAATTATTAGAAATTGTTTTAAGAAACAACTATTTCTCCTTTAATGGCAGGTACTTTTTGCAGACCATAGGAGTGGCAATGGGTTCAGCTTGTGGTGGGGCATTCGCGAATATGGTAATGGCATATTGGGAAAGAAATTATGTATTTCAGTCTCAGTACTATTCTAAGGTCAAACTGTATTATAGATACCAAGATGATATCAGCTTGATATGGAATGGGTCACTGGTTGTTTTGGAAGAGTTTTTGAGATACCTTAACACCACCACTACATTCCTGCAGTTCACTTGGGTGATTAACCTGGATTATATGAATTACCTTGATGTCCACTTATGCAAAGACACACATAATGAAAAGTATGCTACTAGGATCCACATGAAAGAGACCTACTCAAACTCTTTCCTGCATTACACTAGCTCCCACCCCAAGCATCAAAAGAGGTCGGTAGTTAAAGGGCAATTAGTTTGAGCAGCCTGTATAATCTCCAGAGAAGAAGATTTTCTTATTGAATGCGACAACTTAAAACTATGTTCTTGAGGAGGGAGTACCCAGCAGACTTGCTTAATGAGCTTATGCAGGAAGTGATAGTTAAAAGAAAAGTAGGGCATTTTAAGCCCATAGTTGGGGAAAACACACTAGACAACAGCCCCTCTGAAGTTGAAGAGGGGGGATCTGAGTTGGAAAAAAGTTCTTTTTGTAGATCTATGGTGCTTACATTCAACTCTGACTCATTTATTTTATTTTATTTTTATTTTCAGTTTGATTACCGGGGAAGTCCACTGGGCCTAAAAGTGCCCTTTTTCAGTGGAGGCCCGGGGAGAAAAGCTCCGTAAGCAATACAAATACAATGAAGGTCACATTATGTTAAAGTAAAATACAAGAATAGAATTCATACATTCAGAAATGCAGATGCATAAGATGTAAATCAAACAATGCAACAAATATATAATAGAGAACACCCATTACTGGAATATCAATTCAATACAATATGAAACAAATATCTGTAAGAATAGGAAATTTTTTTTTTTTTTTTTTTTTTTTACATTGGTGGTACTGATATATACAGTATTTACGGTTTGTAGTGTTAAGGAAGAAATTCATTAGTCAGAGAAAGACTGCTGAGTCTATTTTAGGAGAGTAGAAGTAAATGCAAGCAATGCAGAATAGTCAATGGGGGCATTCAGTAGAATTTATGTAGGGTGGAAGCAGGAGTATTTCCGTTTGGATGATAGGTATAGGAATAGTTGGGTCTTGAATGATTCTATGTTGGGTATATTCCTGAGAGAAGGGGGAAGAGAGTTTCATTTCATACCACTTGATGTCCATTTTTTATAAGAACTGGGATATTTTAATGGATGACTTGTACATCAGAGCACAAATAGGAGAAAGACCTATAGTTACATACAGAAGGGGCTCAAACTTAAAAGACCTTCTTAGGAAAGGTTCTAACTACACTAGAACAGGACGTGTAGGGATGTACAAATGTGAGTCTTGTAATTGGTGCCACAAGGTGAAATCAGGCAGCAAATTTACAGTGAATGGTAAGGACCATTATGTAAAAGGTAAATATAACTGTCACTCCAAGGCAGTGGTCTACATGGCTACATGTGACCAATGCCTAGCATTTTATGTAGGCAAAACAGAAAGGAAATTTAACGCCAGAATTTATGAACACAACTATGCCATAAGAAAGAATAATATTAATAATGCTTTAGTGAGGCATATTCAGGACAATACTGGCCACAATTTCACATTTAAGGCAATAGACCATGTAGACATCAGTGACAAAAAGCCTTGGGGACTTCAGTTAGAGTTAAAGAGTTAAGGTGGCAAATCTTACTACAGGCAGATAGATGGCCAGGGATAAATGACAGGACATCCATCTCTCCTGTATTGAAATTAAAAGCCCTAGAAAGGAACAAAATTTCTCAAAACATTTGTTAAGCACAAACACTTTTGTATGTATTTGGCTTTGGTAAACATTTTAGCATTATGTGAATATTTAACATGAGATTTTAAAAATGACTTTGGTTTTAGTTTTATCCTATTTAGAATCATTCATGACACAAATATGAGACTAATAATTTATCTTTTAATTACAAGTTTTAGTTGTATTTAAGATGCAACAGTTTCAGCTGTTATCAAGGGGTTAATTAATGTTCTGTCTCAGTGTTGCTTAGCTAGCTGCCTGTCTTTGCTTACCCAATCAGAATGTTTTTATATGCATATAAATGGCTGTCTTACATTTTAATGGTGTCTGATGAAGTTTAACGAAAGCGCTCACATTTTATTTGTTTTTCTTGTGGATTTTTATCGTTAAATACACCTTTGGTTTATCATCACCTGAGTGATTTGTGCCTGTGAAACTCTGCCTGCCAGCATTTTTATTTTTTTTTTTGCACTTTGAAATTCTGTACTACTGCTTTATATAGCATAGGCTAAATTCTGACTTGCTGAATCTAGACAGTTTGGTATCACTGTGCTCTAAACCAGCCATCTTCCATTAAGAGGGCCTCCCTGCACCCTCTTGGCAGAAATGTGTAGCTCAGGTTCCATATGAGTTTGAGATTGCTGGAGAAAGGCTCAGTCTGGGCCTTTTCCATTGGTAGTTTATCTTAAAACTGTTGAATTTCACCTCTATTTAAGCCTCAAATTTGCAAGGGTTTTCTGTCAGTTGCACAACAGGGGTTAGTGCTGCTTTGTATAGATGCAAATGCCTAGAAACTTACATTTTCCCCTAGATCTCTGTAAGTGGGAACCTCCCAAGTCCCCCTGTTGCTCTGCAGGCAGCTCAACTGCACATTGAGCAGCATTGCCATATCTTCATCCAAAATGGTCAACAGAATAAGCCCCTCTGTTATTCCTACATCATAAACTTATCTAACTTACCTACTTCCCAACAGTACTATGGTATAAACCTGCCATTATGGATGGTCACTTTCCCACCATTTCTCCAGCCAGCCTGATTGACTTAGACATCCTGAGGCAATGTTATAATTGCCTCATGTATACTGACAATCACTTAGTCCTGAAACAGACAAATACCATATGTGAGAGGTGTAATTACACTATCAATTTGAAAACAATCCTCTCACATAACAAAAAAGATAAACAGGTTGTTAGCTTACGCACCTCACCTCTCACACAAGTTCAGGACACAACATATAAATCAACATACATGGAGGTACTCACTAGAAGCCTACCAAAAAATCAGAGACTTCCCAAGCACAAATTATCTGCACACACCTCAACATGCATAGTAATCGTTGCACATAATACACATATCAGTGTCTCACCATTTAAGGCCCTAAGGCAAAACACCTCAAAACCTAATGTCTTGGTCATGGGAGACTCCATAGTGAGACACACAGATGTCTCCCTCACCAGGCTGGACAAGGAGAAGGTCACGGTCAGCTGCCTATCAGGTGCCAGGATCCATCAGAATATGCATGCACTTAGGTCATTCAACAACAAGTACAGTTATGACTCTGTAATAGTCCATGTTTGGGGGAATGACTTGAGATATACCTCCCTGGAATATATGAAGAGAGACATGACTGAGCTCTCAGATTATGTGTCCCAGGCAGGTATGACTCTAGCCATAAGCAGCATTCTACACTCACCCAGGATGATGCCACAATATAAAGAAAAAATGATTAATTCAACAATTGGCTTAGCTTTTGGTGTCATTCCAGGGGAATCCAGTATTTGTCAGCCTGGAAATACATGGTCGACAGGCGATGCTGCTTTGCCAGAGATGGTCTGCACCTGTCTCCCCTAGGCTTTCGGATACTGGCTAAGGTTCTTGCCTCTCCCATAGTGCCTTTTTTAGGCAATGTCAAAATGACAAAATTTCAGACATAGCAAAATTTACTCAAGACCAACTCAAGGTTCTTCTGCTTAATGCTAGGAGTGTAAACATGAAATTGCACTCCCTGGAAGCACTCCTCAACTTGGAAGATGCTGACATCTGTGCAGTCACTGAAACATGGTTCGAGACCACAGAGAGCACTCCAGCTTTGCAAGGCTACAAGCTTTCCATATGTTCAGACCTCAGAATGAGCATGGAAGAACCAAAGATGGAGGTGTATCCATCTTCATTAAAGCCAAGTATACCTCGAGATTGGTCAGACAGTACAACTCTCTTGAACTACTCCATGCCCAGTTAACTATAGGCAAAACATTCTACCACATCATTGCTAGCTGTAGGTCCCCCCTCCATGAAGCACAATGCCTACCTGGACTTACTGGAGTCACTCCATCGACTAGGTAACAAACAAAAGCTCAGACATGCTTGCCCAGATGTTCCTGGACTTTGTCTATGCAAATGTTCTGGAACAGATAGTCTGCACCCCACAAGGGACTCTAATGATGTTCATCATGTTTCACTGTTGCAGTCATTACTCTTGGGTTATCCTGCTGGCAGGCTACCCTCAGTTGGCCAGAATTCCAAAGTCTAGGTCCAGCGTTGGTTGCTGTCGCTTCTTACCTGACGTCAGTGCGCCAGGGGTATAAAGGATGCAGCCGACACCATTTTCTTCAGTCTTTCTTGCCGCGCGGTGCCCGAAGCAAAAGCAGTTCGCAAGTGCCAGTTGGCCGACTCCTGAGATTTTCAAATCCAAATTTCAGAACCGAAGTCTTCATTAAAACTAAGTACCCAGTTGGGGAAACTTTTTTCTTGCTCCAGGCCGATGTCAGAAAAAGTTAACAATTGTATTTCTTGTGGGAAGCAAATACCTCATAAGGATTTTCACTCTTACTGTATTCCTTGCCTAGGCCCTGATCATAACGTTGCTAGCTGTCGGTTTTGTGCTAGATTTAACCAACGCACTATTAAGCGTCGGTTCGATTTTGCATTTCACTACTTTGGCCGGAGATTTAATTATATAATGCCATCGGACCAGCCGACAACCGGAGTTTACAAAAAACGCAAGGACAAGGATAAGGATAGGCATCCGAGGTCCAAAACCGATGATGAGGCCTCTGCTAGGCCAGTCGCCGGTTCGCCGGTTCTCAGTGAGGCGCTTTCGCAGCCCCTGGCGCCCGCTACCTCAGAGCCACAGGCCGCTTCCAACTCCCACGTGGAGCTGACTGGGCCTCTGGATACTCAAGGTATTGAACACTCGGAAATCATTCCCTCAGATGGGTCCGGAGCCGCTGAGCAGGCATCGGCTTCTGAGGGTGTCTTCAGACCTACACGACTATATATTAAGCCATCTTCAGCTTCAAAGACAAAGACTAAAGCAGCTCTAAAGACAAAGAAACAAGTACAGCATTCTCCAACTCAGACTTCCATGCCTAAAAAACAGATGCTCAAAATGGCCGAAGACCTAATTACTTTGATCAGGGGCTCCCATCCCCCTCCTGATAAGAGGCCTAGGCAAGAGACAGAGTATGATTCTTCTGATCAGGTTTCTGTTTCCTCTGATACCTCTTCTGAACAGGATTACTCCATGCTTCCCTATGAGGATTCTGATGCTGAAGAATCCATTCCTTCAGTCTCTCCACCTGAGGATTATTCTTTTGGGGAAACCCTGCATACCATGAGGGAGCATTTCCACTGGGAGAGCCAAGATTATTCTGAATCTAAGAAAAGGCTCAGAGACTTTCTGCTACTTCCTCAGCATAGACCCCTTGCTATTCCACCTGTTCTAGACATTGTAGATGATGTATTTTCAGAGTCCGGCCTGTCCCCTGACTCTTTACCCCCTGCACTTGCTGAGCCAGACAGATACTACAGGGTCCTAGATTCTCATAAATTCCTATATAAAAACCCCGCTGCTGACTCAGAAACTATATCTCAGGGTCCCAAAGGGGTTAAAGCTTCCACTGCAAAAAAACTCTGTCCCCTCTGATAGGGATTCTAGGGCTCTAGACAGATGGGGGGAAAAAGTCTACACTTCTGCTACCCTGGCTATAAGGGCTTTAAATTGTCAGTTTCATATGCTTAAATATCAGCAATATTTAATGTCACTGCTTAAGCAAAAATGTTGACAAATACTGAATGTTCAGAGAACAAAGAATTGCAGGATTTATTGCATACAGCTGAACAAGTGGGAAAGCATACTTTGCAATGTGGTTATGATTCACTGGAGGCCTCTTGCAGGGCCGATTTTACAGGTGCTATTATTAGAAGGCATGCTTGGTTAAAGGTACAGAATCTGCCTGATCATGTTAAAGCAAAATTATTAGATGCACCATTACAGCATGATACTTTGTTTGGTACTAAAGCAGAAGAAGTGTTGAAAAAATGGAGGATAAAGCAAAATCCATGCAGACAGTCAAGGATTTCTTACAGATACAGCCACCCAGGTTTAGCAGGAACTGGCCTTCTAAAAATTGTTCCTTTCCAGTGTCAGACAGACCACAAAGAGGCAGATACAGGCGTCCCAGAGGCAGATCTCAGCCCCAAGGCTCATACAGGCCTAAACAATGGGGTTGTCCTACCTCCAAATGCGGAGAAGGCAAATCACAGCCTTACAGGAAACAGTCCCAATGACTTTCCTCTACCAGAACCAAGCACCTTTCTTTTGGCAGCCCCCTTAGGGGGAAAACTAGCACTTTTTTCATCAAATTGGCAAATGGTTACCCAAGACAAATGGGTCCTGAACATCGTGTCCCAAGGCTACAGGTTCCATTTTCACACTCTTCCAAGGTCAAAAGGTATGCCAGACCTGCCACACAATCAGTGGGCAGAGGCACAAAAACAATTACAGCCCTCATGGACATGAGGGCCATTCAGCAAGTACCACAACAAGAGCAGGGACAAGGATTTTACTCCAGACTTTTCCTAGTACCCAGAAAGGACAAAACCTGCAGACCAATACTAAACCTGTCTACACTAAATATGTTTCTGGAAGTTCCAAAATTCAAGATGTTGACTCTACAGCAGCTACTGCCCATACTGGGCAAGAAGGCTTGGCTCGTAACTTTGGACCTAAAAGAGGCATACCTGCATGTCCCAATCAGACAGTCTTGCAGAAATACCTCATATTCATAGCTGGCTCAATGCATTAGCAATTCTCTGCACTGCCCTTTGGCTTATCTACTGTGCCCAGGGTCTTCACAAAATGCCTGGCACCAGTAATTGCGTTTTGCAGACAAAAAGGAATTCAAATATATCCCTACTTGGACGACTGCCTAATTCAAGCAGAGAACAAAGACATTCTTCTAAAACATCTGGCATTTGTAAAAAGATTATTAATTGGCCTAGGGTACACAGTAAACGAAAATAAATCAAAACTAGTGCCCTCTCAAGAGATGATATTCCTAGGTGTAAGCTTAAATACAACTGCCCAGATGGCTTATCTCACGCCAGACAAACAAAGGCAACTGACTACTTATTTCAAGAAATTGGCAACAAAGACCCACTTGTCTGCAAAGTAAATCCTGCAGGCCTTGGGTTTCATGGCATCCTGCATTCTACTAATTCCATATGCCAGACTGCATATGAGGAAACTACAATGGTATCTAAAAAGTGTTTGGACTCAGCATTGCCACAGCCTGGAGACAGTAATTGCACTCATTCCCTGCCTGCAACAGGAGTTTCGATGGTGGGCAGAAGCCTTTCACCACAACAAGGGTCTGCCATTCAGTTTACCCACAGCCAGACAGACACTGACAACGGATGCATCAGACTATGCCTGGGGGGCCCATATGGCAGGAAAATGTATTCAGGGCACATGGCCTGCAAACCAGATGCATCTTCACATCAATCAAAAAAGATGCTAGCTGTTCAAAATGCCCTGACAGCTTTCAAGGACCTGCTTCATCCAGGACAGTTACTACTAAAGGCAGACAACACTATGATCATGTGGTACATAAACAAGCAGGGAGGTACACACTCCTACCCCCTCTGCAGACAAGCAATGACCTTATGGGACACAGCATTGGCCTTTCAAGTTCACCTGCAAGCACAATACTCTGGCAGACGAACTAAGCAGAAACCTCATGGATCCCCACGAATGGAAACTGGATCCACAAGTCTTCAGCATGATAAGGAAATGGGGATGCCCAGACATAGATCTGTTTGCCTCCCCTCACAACTGCCAATTGCAGAGATTTTGCACAAGGATTTATCACAAGCAAGCATGGAAAGTGGATGCCCTATCCTTCAGCTGGAAAAATCTAACAGTATATGCCTTTCCTCCACTGCCTCTCCTTCCCAGTGTACTCGTAAAGGTCAGACAATTGAAGCCAAAAATGATACTGATTGCACCAGACTGGCCACGCCGGCACTGGTACCCAATTCTAAAGAGCTTATCTCAAGGTCCAGCATGGATATTGCCTCAAACTTGCTGACCCAACAAAACAATCAGATTCTGCACAGCCAACTCAAGACCTTAAATCTGGCAGCATGGCGGATAATGTAGCCATTCAGAACACTCCTCTCTCAAAAGCTGTTATGGATGTTATCTTGGGGGCCAGGAGGCCCAGTACCAGAAAATCTTATGCAGAAAAATGGAAGAGATTCTGTGCTTGGAACCAGGAACAAGGCATTGACACGTGTGTACCAAATATCCCTCAGATTTTACCTAAATGAGATGCTGAACAAAAGCCTTTCCTTCTCATCAATTAAGATTCATGCCTTTGCCATTTCAGCCCATTACAATGCGGAACCACCTATCTTTTCTCATCCTTTAATAAGGCAGTACCTCAGAGGGGCCAAAAACATTAGGCCTCCAAGGAGAGCACCAATTCCGACCTGGGACCTCAATTATGTTTTGGAAAAACTCACACTGCCTCCTTTTGAGCCAGCATCAACAGCAGATATAAAATTCTTATCCTGGAAAACAGCTCTGCTCCTAGCAATAACCTCTGCAACAGAGTTACAAGCACTCATGGCTGTGGAACCTTTCATCATTTTTCATCCAGACAGGGTTTCTCTGAGGACAAACCCTACATTTATGCCTAAGGTGGTGTCCATTGTGGCCCTCAACCAAACCATTCACTTGCCTACCTTTTATCCAAATCCACAGAACAAGGGTGAGAAAATTCTGCATTCTTTGGACATACACAGGCAGTTACGCTTCTACTTGGACAGAACTAAGGCTTTCAGAAAGACTGAGCAACTTTTAGTGTCATATGCTGCAGGATCACAAGGAAAGGCTATCTCAAAACAGACTATTTCTAAATGGATAGGCCATTGCATCCGTTTCTGCTATTTTCAGCATGGCAAATCAGTGCCTAAGGACATTAGGCCTCATTCCACCAGAGCAGCAGCCACTTCAGCAGCCTTCCTCAGAGGAGTACCAACCAAAGATATCTTAGAGGCTGCAACTTGGAGTTCAGTGCACACTTTCACAAAGCACTACCACTTACCTCTTTACTCTAAGTCCAGAGCAGGCTTTGCCACTGCAGTTCTGCAGGGCCTCATAGCCTCTCCTAATCCTATTTAGCCCAGCCACCCATCCTCAGCTTTGGGATTCAACCCAAGAGTAATGACTGCAACAGTGAAACACGATGAACATAGTACAGTTGTGTACCTACCATAAATGTAGATGTTCGAGTGTATTCACTGTTGCAGTCCAGGTTACCCACCCACCATCCCCCTTCTCTTTGCTGGGACTTATCTGCACTTCTCTATCCTATACAACATATGTGGTGTATTTGCTTGTAGATAAAGGAAATGTTATTTTTGTGCATGCATTTTTATTGGCATATTTTTACAGCCTACCAGTTTGGGGGCACCTGACATCTGGGTCAAGAAAAACTGAAGAAAATGGCATCGGCTGCATCTTGCACTGACATCAGGGAAGAAGCGACAGCAACCGACGCTGGACCTAGACTTTGGAATTCTGGCCGACTGAGGGTAGCCTGCCAGCAGGATAACCCAAGAGTAATGACTGCAACAGTGAATACACTCGAACATCTACATTTATGGTAGGTGCACAACTGTACTTTCTTGACAGTAGTACTCACCAACATGGGTGGTCACTGCACTGTCCCCAGTGTGATGCCTTCCCTGGTAAGGTTGGACCATAAATCAGTCTCATTCAAAGTAACTATTGGATCTCACATCCCCAAAGGAGCAAAAAACCTAAGGAACTTCACCAAAGCAAACTTCAACTTAGTAAGTGATGGTATAAAGTTTTATATCCCCTGCAATCACAGGTAGTAATGACTCCTATGCAGAGATGTACACAAATGCCCTGTATAATCATCTTAGCAACTATGCAGACTTGGTTGTACCTGACTGGATTAAAACCAGGACCTCCCGAAAAAAACAAGCCACCTTGGTGAACATCTAGTATAAACAGATTGTATAACAAAAGGAAGAAACTGATGTCTAAGAACAAGATGCAACTGCCTCTGCAGAGGAAGAATTCCCTTCACAGATTGAACAAGCAAATCAGAAGTCTTATAAAGTCCTTTAAAGCTAATTATGAAGCTAAAATACCATCCCTAGCCAAGGACAGTCATAAGGCATTCTTTAACTGCATCTGAAATCTAAAAGGGCATGCCCAGCTGTGTGCTGAATTTGTAGTAGATGGTACCACCTGCACTATACTGGAGGAAATTGCCAACCTGCTAGCTGACAGATTTGGTACAAACTTCAACCCTTATCCCCACCAGCCATACCCTAAAGCATACCTGACACCAGCTTTCTACTTAGTATCTCTATCATATCTGTGCTCTCCAAGGCCAAAACACGGCTTCAGTGGGACAAAATAACATCCCAGGTTGCTTACTAAGTAATCTAACACAGGACCTAGCTGACCCAATTGCCGTTCTGTTTAACCATGCCAGAGAACTGGCTTTGTACCCACAGAATGGAGAACAGCAACAGTAATCCCCTTGCATAAAGGGGTGTCCATCAACCGACCCTGGGAACTATAGACCCATAAGTCTAACCAACCTCATCTGCAAGGCCATGGAAAAGATCATTGTGGACCTTAACAACAAAGTCAGAGGCAACCTTCAAAGTCTAGACCCAACCCAGTTTGGCTTTGATAAGCGTAGATTGTGCTTACTGAGCCTAGTAGACTTCTTCGAGAATGTCACCAAAGCCCTGGATGAAGGTAAGACATTGCATACCACCTATCTGGACTTAGCCAAAGCCTTTGACACAATCCACCACTCAGTATCATTAAAAAACTCTCCGAGCTAGGTGTTAACCTTTACACCAGTAGGTGGGTAGCTAATTGGCTCACCAACAGAACACATACTATCAAAGGTGGTGACCACCTCTACCGGTAGACCCGTCACCAGTGGCATACAGCAAGGATCTGTACTGGGCCTTTTACTGTTTGGAATCTATTTCTCTGAAGTCCAGGCTAAAGTAGGCGGCTTTTAGCTTAATAAGTTCACTGATGATTGTAAACTAGGCACAGTCATTGAGTCCCCCAATGATGTTAACATATTACAGGAGGGGCTAAAACAAAAAAATGACTGGTATTAATGTTACAGTCTAAAACTAAACACAAGTAAATGTACTGTTATCCCATTAGGAAAAGTGGAGCACCAGACACCTACAGCAACTGGAGAGACCACAGAGGTTTCTCACTAAGAAGATACAGAGCCTGCAAATCATGCCTATGTGGATAGACTGAAAGCCCTGTCACTGTACTCTGTATCATACAGGCTACTGAGAGGCAACTTGTGCCTGGCCTACAGGGCAGTCTCTGACCCTGACCTGATGGAAATGCTACACATCCCCAAATCAAATGGCAGTAGAGTCATTCTCTCTAGGGATCTCAACCTTGCCAGTGACATTAACAGAACATGCTGGAGAGACAAATATGTCTCCCAGAAATTGCAACTGCTCTGGAATATTCACTGCTGATCTGTAAAGTAAAGTCCATCTAACCAAGGACAATTGAGACAACTCAGGATTAAGATTGCTAGGCTTATAAAGGCTCTAAGGTCCCTAGCCTGGTAACCTCTTATGAACCTATGGATATTGATAGTAAGATACAAGCAGTTAAAATGCTATTAGTCCCCTTAGTCTTATACACAGGTCAGGCATATTTTTATCAGCCAGAGGAGAAGTTGTGGATAGCAGTTAATAAGGAGCTGCAGGATTTTATTTGGGAGGGAAGGATGGCAAGAGTCAAGTGGGATAAGCTTATTCTTCCAATAGAACAGGGCAGATTGGGATTACCCGATTTGAAGGAGTATTTCAGAGCAACACAGTTAAGGCTGCTATACATAGTACAAGCAGAAAACTATAATTCAAACTATAATTCAAAGTGGAAAGAGACAATGACGAAATGGGGGGAGGCTCAAGAAACAAGGAGAGACTGGGATTTTGGATGCAGACCTTTAAGGAGAATAACAATAATTGTACAGAATAGTATAGTCATAAAGTAGCAGAAAGTATTCTAAGAACTAAGCCAACATGGGACTGGAGAAATGAGATTCTGTTGATAGAACTGACTGCAATTAGGGATGTAGACAATAAGTAAAATGGGGCTGGAATTTATTGGAGAAAATTGCCAAAGGAACCAAGGTATTGGGAGCAAACAACTAGAGGGGGGAAAATAATAGAATGGGAAGATGCCAAAATCTTATTTGGATTACAGGTTAGAGATTGCTTTCCCTATCAAGGATTGATATCAGAGAGTATAGATAAAGAGAAAGAAATATGAAAGGCCAGCACTGGTAGAGTTTTTAGTAGAATCTAGAACAGACGTTGCATTAAGAGAGGAGTAATTAGTAGAGCATATAAAATATTGCATGATAATTATAAGAATCAATCAGAAGAGGTTAGAAACATTTGGGAAGAGAGACTGGATAAGCAATTCACAAAGAAACAATGCTTAAAATAACCTTTTAAACTAAGTTTTTTCTTTCCTGTACAGTAATACATTGGTGAAAGAATCCAGGATATAGTGCAAAGTCAAATTGAATGTAGGGAAACAACTACTCCACTGAGACAGTCAGATAAACTGCTAGCTGTCAGTGTGTTTTTATGCAAGAGAAACATGGTTGTTCATTTATTCAGCATGTCCTTAACTGTTAGCTGATTTTAGTCAGCTGATTGTTTTCTTTTTATTATGATGAATTACATCAAGACTATGGAGTTTAGGGGGACTTCCAAGATGGCTACACATTGAGTAACAGGTTATTTCTAGTGAAAACAGAAATTCATCAGAGAAGGCCAGTAGACTTGCGTTTATGGGTAAATTTCAGTAACTAGCTAGTATGTGCCACTGCCTGGATGCCAGCATTAAAGAAATACAGAAGACCTTGAAAAAATAAGCTACAAGTGAAGAAGAAACACTAACTGGGGAATGTTCTGCAGCTGTTCAGCAAAAAGGAGTGCAACCTTCAGACATGACTTCCAGTAACCTACAGAAAGATTTAAGACATCCAAGCCGGTTAAAATAAACAAAACACTGATGGAGTATATCAGCACAAACAGCAAAAGGCAGGAAAAATGTAAGAAGTTTTAAACAGATATTCAGATGAGATGATAAAGCTGCAATAATCAGCGGTCGAAATAAGGAAAAAGTTGGCTGAATATGAGACTGCTCAGAAAGAGAGGTTTAAAAAAATAATAGAATTAGAGGACAGAGCACATAGGGAAAACCTGAGATTTTCAGCTATACCACAGAAGCTGGAAGGAACAGACTGCATTCATTTTATGAAAGCACAAATAAGCAGCTGGACTGGTACTTCACAGCAGGAGTTGTTAGTTGAAAGGGCACATCATGTGTATGCTCCAAACCTGGCTATAAGAAAGCAACCTAGACCTTTAATAGTAAAGATGCAGTCCTACCAGCAGGAGGAGTTGATTTTGACAAAATTGTGGCAGAAGGACAAAGTACTAAAAGTGTGAGACAGCAGAGTGTTTGGGAAAATGATTACTCATTGTACCAGACAGAAGAGAAGCAAATTTATTCCACTCTTCAGGGAATGTCAAGCTGCAGGTGTGAGATTCAAACTGATGTACCCAGCCGTCTACAAGGTATTCTTCCCTGGAGGGACAAAATCATTTTTTGATGAAGTACATGGTAAGGATGAAATACCAAAGTCTGTCCAACAAAAAGTAAGCTGTGAAACAGAAGAGAGGCTTCTTGTTCTTCTGGTAATAAAGACACATGTGAAACCTTTTCAACATTTTCAAATGTTGGAAAGAAGGAAGAAGGGAGCACAAGAGTTGAGCTCAAGACATAAGGAGAGACTGGGATTTTGGATGCAGGCCTTTGAGGAGAATAACAGTAATCATGCAGAATATTGTATCCATAAAGTAGCAGAAAGTATTCTAAGAACTAAACCAACACAAGAATGGAGAAAGGAGATTCTGCCAATGGGGATGACTACAATTAGGGATATAGAGAATAGAGGGCTGGAATTTATTGGAGAAAAGGAACCCCAAGGTATTGGGAGCAAATAACTAGAGAGGGAAATATGATAGAATGTGAAGAAGCCTATAATTTATTTGGACTGCAGGTTAGAAATTGCCTTCCCTATCAGGGATTAATATCAGAGTATAAGCAAAGAGAGAGAAATAGGGGGGTCCTAAACAAAAGACCAGCACTGGTACAGTTTTTAAAAGAATCTAGAACAGAAGCTGCCATTAAAAAAGTAATAATTAGTAGAGCATATAAAATATAGCATGATAATTATAAGAATCAATCAGAGGAGGTTAGAAAGGATTGGGAAGAGAGACTGGATAAGCAATTCACAAAGAAGCAATGTGAGGATATATGTATGTCTTCAAAATATGAAACAAAATCTAGAAGATTTAGGATTTTTGCCTGAAATGTTTACATAGATATTTTTATACCCCAAGTAGACTCCAGAGAATTTTTCCTCAAGCAGACAGTAAATGTTGGAAGTGTGCAGGGGAAGAAAGGGGAAATTGGGAAGATATTTTCTGGGAGTGCAGTGAGTTGGCGGACTTTAAGGATTCCCTGCAGGATGCACTGTCGGAGATGCTGGGTGGGCAAATTGATCTGATGAGGGAGATATTTTTTCTGCTTTATGGTACAGAATTGGAATTGCCTAGACATGGTAAGGGCTTGCTGTATATAATAATGGTGGCTGCCAAAAAAGTAATTATTAGAAAATGGAAATCAAAATCTAAACCAGCTATACTGGAAGTAGTGAATATGGTTAACAGAGATAAAACAACTGGAACTGAGATCTTTAGATAAGGGTAGGAGCAAATTACATAGGAAAAAATGGGAATTGTGGGAACAGTATGTACAAGGGAGGAATGAGGCAAGAAGGGTGGCAGGACTGTAATGTCTGAGTGAGAAAGACTGGGTAGATTATAAGTGATGTATAATGTTTACAACTGGGAGTGTGTCAGTATGGTTTGTGATGTCAAATGCTTGCGACTAGGGTTGTGTTGGTGTGGTTTGTTTTCATTTATATAAATGTATGATTGTCTATGTAGTAAGTGATGGTTTAATAAAGATGTTTTTTGTTTAAAAAAAAACAGGAATTGAATAATTTATGTAATATTACTTAGGTTATATGATATATAGCAATATACGTGAAGTAATAGTGTTTGTTGTGTTAATATAGTTTGATTAATTTTATATGAATATAAATTTGCCTATGTCACAAGTGATAATTCAGTAAAGGTGTTTGAAAAAAATACTGTGGAGTTTAGGACCCTGTATACAAGGTCATCAGCTACTGCAGGAACCTTCTTAAAAAAAAAATGTATCTGCCCTGGCTTCAGATTGTAATTCCAGGACTCGTAACTGCGAGCCCCAGAATAACAGAAAAAAAAGTACAAAAATATAGAATAGCAGAGAATGTCAAACATTGTTGTTCTCCTTTAAAGTTCTTTTTGCAGAGGGTTAAGCCCCTTGCACCCTACTACCCCCCCCCAAACTTATATATACCAAACCTAAGATTGCCATAGCTTGGAGATGATGGAATAGTCTGAGAAACCACTATTTTTGATTAGTCTGCATTGTTGTTCATTCCGTTTTGTTATTCTGAGACTTAATAATGAGTTTCAGACTATCAAATGGTTACCATCTGTTCAAAATTTTTTATGAGGCTGCTACTCAGACTATTCACACATTCTTTAAGCATTACATATTGAATGTATTGGCCCGATGCAGAGTATGATTTGCTCTGGCTTTGGCAGTCTTGTGGGATATATTATAGATCATAGGCCATTTCTCAGGAGTTGATGTTATGTTGCATTAGCATGATAGCAGAAGGAGATAGTAAATCTTCCTGATAAACTCTGCATGCATTCAGCCTTTTACCTTCCTTCCAACACTGTCTTGTTGTTCTCTAGCTGTCTGTTGCCCTCCTGAATGCCTCCGTTGATTCTCTGTTCTGTAGTCCATTCCATGTGTCTGAAGCTGTCTCCCTAATGAAGTAGTTCTACAAGTCTAGGGAGAACAAAGGGGACATCCTTAACTGGTGAGCAGTACAAAGGTATCAAACTTCTGTCACATTGCATTAAAGTGCTGTAGACGGTGATGATAAACAGATACGCAGAGTAGTAGAAAGTAAGATGGGAGATGAGCAGTCTGGATTCAGATCAGGATACAGCACAACTGAGACAGATAATTGAGAAGAAGCTAGAGATGAGGAAAGAGTCCAACTGGGCATTCCAAGACTTAGAGAAAGCATATGACAAGGTCCCAAGAAAGCTGATTTGTGCAGTACTGTGGTGGTTCTAAGTCAAGAAGTATTGGTGGAATTAGTGCAGGCTATGTACAATGACCCAATGATTCAAGTACAAACAGTGTTCATTCTCACAGAGGGGTTCCCAGTGGGAATGGGTGTTCACCAGGGTTCAGGTCTGAGCCCACTGCTGTTCATACTGGTGATGGACTACATTAGCAAACAGGTTGGAGGGGACATATCAACAAAGTTGCTGTATGCAGATGATGTTATAGACAGACTCTCAGCAAAAACTTCAGCAAAGGATAGGGGAGTGGAATGCAAAACTGAAGGCATATGGGGATGAAACTAAGTATAGATAAGTTGGTGGTAATGGCAGCAAATTGGGGAAATCAGAAGAAGCTGAGAATTGAGATAGAAGGGGAGATAATGGAACAGATTAATAGCTTTGAGTATCTAGGAGAGGTAGTTAAGGAGAAGGGAAGTCTGAATGAAGAGGTCAAAGCTAGTATTGGAGGGGCTACAGCAAATTGGCATAGAGTGTCAGGGGTAGTATATGACAGAAGAATGCCAATTGAATTATCACTTGTGACTTAGGCACATTTACATTTTTATAAAAGTAATCAAGCTGTATTAACAAGCTAAAATTAACAAACATTATGCTTCGTATATATTGTTATACATCATATAACCTAAGCAACGTTACATAAAATTATTCAATCTCTTCCCCTTTTTTTTAAACAAGAAACATCGTTATTAAACCGTCACTTATGACAAACCACACCAACCTCTCAGCCCTTTTTATCAAATTTTCCACTGACACACTTACATTTTTGTCATTAGTGAGGAGGTTGATACTTTCATGTATTTTCTCAGAATGTGTAAAACAGATGCACTAAAATGTATTGAGCCATGATCAAACCCTGTGATATTCACATTGTCCCTTTCACCAAAAACCTCTTTGTATTACCATTTAGCCTTGCAGCAGCCCAGTTCTTTGGTCTTAATCCTGCTTCATCTTTCCCCAATGTTTCTATAGCACCCACTTATGTGAGACTGAGTCAAAGACTTGATGAGCTCCATGAATAACATGTTTACCAGTATTCTCTCAATAATTATTCCTTCAGCTTAGTAATAAAAGTGGGTTTGGGTTTCACCGACAGCTTCTTCTGGTCATGAACCTACATTGATTGTTGGCTTGGTGATTGCTGTCCTCAGTGAAAGCAACTAGCCCTTCCCTCAGAAAATTTTCCATGTCACTGCGGTTAGGCTAACAGGCCTGTATTTCCCTAGATTTTTTATACTTTCCTTTGCTGTTTTCTAGTTCTCTGGTATTTCAGAAGTAGTGATTCATTAAAAACTTCATTCAGATGATCTGCTAGCACACACTGGTGAGATTCCTAAGAACCTGAAGGCATCCATCTGGTCCCTGCACTTCATTTTCTCATAGGAAAGACTGTTCTCTCGCAGTCTCCTCCTTTTCTATCCTGATGTCAGTTCAGTATGTTTCTTTCCCCATTTTCTGTGACCATCCTTCCATTTTTTTTCAGTCTGGCCTGGTCTGTCCCACCCTTCTTTTTTCTGCTATATACCTTAAGAAGTGTTTTCTCCCCCTCTTAACCCCTTCTGTCAACTCAGTTTCTTCTTCTTGTGCCTTTGCTACCCTTGCCTCCCCTATTGCTTTTCAACTTTTCTCCTTGAACTGTTCCTCCCTCATCTGTCTATCTCCCCCTTTCATCTCTTGAAGACCCCGTGTTTTGTCTTAATTTGTAGTTATAACTTACCATGTAGCTGGATTGTCTTTTACCTGTTTGATTTATTTTCTTTCTAGTAGAGCCCAGAGCAGCTTGGTTGACCCCAAACAGTTGAAGACCTCACTCAACAACTGATTCCTTTCTACCCTAGAGATCATAATTTCCCAATGTGTTTCTGCAGAATTCCAATCCCTTGTAACTAAAACCCTAATCTTCCCTCACACTTTTCTTCTTTCCTTCAGTTTCTTATCCTTTTCCCTTGATAAGTATAGAGGCAAATACACTTCATCTGTCCACCAGCATTCCCCCTTTCCCTCTACCTTAACTTTCAAGATGCTTATCTTAGGTTTTAGCCATGCGCATTCCCTTGTACCTTTCTAGCAGTAGTGTTCCTCCCTCTCTCTGACCTCATGTTTGATGCTGCCTTTACATAAATTGCTATTCCACCTCCAGTCCTCCCTTCAGTGTCATTCCATAATAGCCTGTACTAAACATTTCCATGTTCAACACCCTGTTGTTACTTGTTTATATTTCTGTAATATAACTAGTGTCCACCCTCCCCTCTTACAAGACTGCTTACTGCTGTCCTATTTTTCTATTTAATTTCTTTCATTGCTTACTAGTTCTAACTGTTCTGCATTGAGTCACACTTGTTTGTTTTTCTGATTTTGTCTGTAATTTTGTTCCCTATGTTCTTCTCTTTGAGTACTTACCCCTGCTTCTGCATTTTTGTTACCTTCTACCCCTTCTGTCTCAGTTTAAAGGTACACCTATTGAACTGTACCTTTTCAGCTGTCCCTTTTGGGTTTAGATGAAGCCTGTCCCTGGAAAAGAGATGGCACCTGTTTTAGGTCTCCCTCCATCCCCCTGCTAGTCCCAAGCTCTTCTCCCCTTGCCAACTGATACAGCTACTAATTTTAGGTTCATAAGTGAGTACTATGCTAGTTGCCCATGAAGGCCATTTAAGCCTAGCCAATTTCCCTTCAAGGGGAAAATCAAACCCTGTATCTTGTGTTTGTGAGGCAGACAACCGTTAAGCCAGCTCCCAACCCATGGTTTAATACCAGAAACCCTTTTTACTGAGTATTGAAAATGCTACTTCCATACCCATATATTGACATTTCCTTCTTTCTGGCCCTGCTGTTACCATTTATATTGCCCCCTCTGACAGGTTATTGGTGCGTCCATGCGTCATGGTATGAATCCACTCATCTGTTACTTGGTGACCATCTTTATTGCCTTATCCTATGTCTCACTAAATCCAAGCAAAGAGACTAGTTTCAATGTAATTTTGTCTCTTTCTGTCTTCTCTAGGCACATAAAATCCTCCATGACCGAGTCTCCAATTAACAAAACCATCTTCTTTCTCTGTGACTGTGTCTCCAGCTATCAAAACCATATTCTTTCTCCCACACTAGTTTTCAACTCCTTCATGCCTTGCCTTATGTCTGTAGCCCTCCTATTTGGAAATGTTTGGCTAGAGTTCCACTACCACCACTGTCATTGTCCTGGTTGTATCATTCTGTGTGATGCAGCTGATCTCTTACTCATCCCTACTGCCCTCTCTTCACTAGCTCTTTCCACTGTACCTTCCCTTTCACACTCTGACCTTCACATCTGTCTGAGTGCCTCTATATGCTCACTTCCTTCCTGCTATCCTTGTGGTATTTACTCTTGTATTGCATCCTCTGTTTCTGTCTCCTGTTCATCACATGCAGTTGTTAATGGTGCCAATTCCTCCAGAGCTTCCTCTCCTTTGGTCCTCTTGTCATCTCTTTCTTGGCTACATCTCTGACTTTCTCACTTGACTTTACTCTGTGCAGCTCCACTTGTCTGTAATCCTCTTACAGCCTCTGTCAGTACTCTAGTCCTATGCTTTTCTCCTCCTTCATTTTCTTAGCCTCTCCAATATAAAGGCCTCCTGATGCCTCCTGTCCAGTCCCAGTGTGCCCTTTCTCTTCTTACTAGCTGGTCTGCTGCCATTTCTAACTGCCTTATTTTCCTCTGAACCTTATCCTCCACCAGCCCAGAGCTCTGTACACCAAACTATTGGTTGTGGGTAGTTCAAAATAGTAGGACAACAACTATATGTTACATTACCCTATTTAGTAGGACTGAGAAAGTATTCATGATCAGCTCAATTTCAAGGCAGATTCACAGGTCTTGATAAGATGCTGTCAATTCACAAGTAATTAAATCCAAGCACCACACACACACACACACACACACACACACACACACACACACACACACACACACACACACACACACACACACACACACACCCATCCACAATACCTTTTCCCATTTTTGCACATGGGATCGGGGTGTCACTTCAGTGTCAATCATGTAGAGTGAAGGTTCACATGGCTGGCAGCTAGCCCCACCACTGTTGTTCTTCCTTACCACGCACTCATGTATACACATTCACACCTGCAGCCAGTTTATATTGCATAAGCTACCTACTGCATATCACTGGAATGTAGGAGGAAACCAGAGCAGCCCCACATAAACATAGGGAGGACATGAAGACTCCACACAGAAAGTACCCCAGACGAGAATCAAACCAGAGACCCTCTTGTTGTGAGGCGACAACACTGTATGTTGTGCCACTGTGCCACATGCATACACACACACACACACACATATATATATATATATATATATATATATATATATATATATATATATATATATATTCCATATCCCGATGCCCATATGATCAACTGGTAAAAGCCCGAGACAAAAATCACGAAACTGAAGAAACCCACGTCACCTTTTTTTTTTTTTTAGAGTAATTAAACATTTGCCCAAATGTAAACAGAACTCACGCCAAGGTAAGTAAAACCCAATTAGGTGGGGGGCTGTGCCATCCGCACCTCCCAATGTGGAGGGCTGTGCATCTCGCATCTTTAACTAAATAAACCAACTGCGGGACTGCACTACAGTGGAAAAAAGGGCAGTTGTGCAAGTGTTTACTTACCATAGGAAAAAGTGGACATTCAGGATTCTTCAGTTTCGTGATTTTTATCTTGGACTTTTAGACATATATATATATATATATATATATATATATATATATATATATATATATATATGTGTGTGTTTGTGTGTGTGTGTGTGTGTGTGTGTGTGTGTGTGTGTATGTAAACACTTTTTTTCTGCCTTACGCATCTTACTTGAATATTAGAAATTAAATAAAAGATTATCCTAATTTTATTTAATGTAAAAGGAAAGAAAATGTCTTCAGCTTTGTATTTACTAAGGAACAATAGGGTTACTTATTACCTTGAAAGATTAAAATACTATTTTCTGTTTACTTAAACACATTGTATGTTTAAGTAATGTACATTATAATATTTTCAAATGTTGGATACTTCACAAATAAGTTTATAGACCTGCAAGTCCCAGCCAGTGACCAATGAACTGTTCTGTAAACCCTAGAATCTAAACTACGAGCCAGCAGTTGTAAACCACCAAAGGAAGACTACCAAATTCTTAATATGAAGTTGACTTAGCAGTTGCGGAAACCAATGGCTGTAAAACGATTTACCTTTAAATGCATTTTGTACTTGTACAAGTTACATCAAAAATACATTTTGCAAACTCAACATACCTGCTTCACTTTTGCTATCATCTTGTCTGTATAATACTAGAAGAGTAACTGAACAACAGCATTTGTAAGTAGCTTTAAACTAATGCCAAACCAGTGAATTTTTACCTGTGAACAGACCAACAAGTTATTTGTAAGTTGTTCTTCTTCTTTCGACTTTTCCTGGTTAGGGGTCGCCACAGCGGAACTCCGGTCTGCTAATGATTGCCAGTAGATTCTTAGAGTGCCAAGGTGCCAGCCCGATGCCAAACCTTCAATGAAGGCATGCCCATTCACACATGTCTTTTGAATGCCACTCGACCATGGGGAGGACATGCAGACTCCACACAGAAGCCACTCCAGCCGAGAATCAAACGGGAGAGCCTCTTGCTGTGAGGCGACAATGCTACCACTGTACCACCTGGGCATCAACAAGTTATTTGTAAGTATTCAACTAAAATCCAAAAGTCAACAAATTTCACTCAAGTAAAAGTTGGCTTGATAAAAGCATACAGAAACTAAAAGTCAGTTGGTTGAAGCCAGCTCACAGGTCACTGTTTAACTGTGCAGACAACAGGCAGTTATGGAAAGCTAATAGCTGGAGATACTGTGGAGAAAAATATGAAAAAATAATTTATTATTTATTTATTTGTCAGTATTTCCTTTATGTCTGTATATTCTCCCATGGCTTTCTTGGTTGCTTAAAATTGCCTAAAGGGAGTTCTTCATTTGAGGCTTCCACAGCATCTTGTATCATCACCTGGGTTTTGAAATTTGTAACTGAAAAGGTAACTGCTCCATTTGTTGAGCCTATTGTTCAGAAGATCTAGAATACCTTCCGGAGGAAAATGTATCTCGTTGCAGCAGTTGATTTACTACAGCCTGAATAATTAGACTTGCATGTCTTGATGAGTAAAGAATCCTCCAGTTTTCAATGAGCTGTCTCTGTGAACACAAACCTCCTGCCTAATTCTTTATATGCAAGATTGTCTCTTAAATGTCTTCGAAGCATGAGAGCTGAAATTTACTGGAGAAAATTGGGTAAAGGAACCAAGGCATTGGAAGCAAATATCTAGAGAGGGAAGGGTAGTCAAGTGGTATGAGTCCAAGCAGAAGATTGGGCTTCCCTACCAAGGGTTGTTATCTAGAGTTCAGGCAAAGAGAAAAGGATAGTGGAGTGCAAAGTGAAGAGGTTACTGTTAAGTCTAGAACAGAGGCTATAGTTGTAAAAGGTGTAATTGGTAGAGCATATAAATTGTTGCATGATAAGTATAATAACTGATCAGAGGAGGTTAGAAAGATTAGAAAGAGAGACTTGCAAGTCAGTTTGCAAAGAAAAAGTAGGAGTTCATCTGTATGGCTCCCAAGTATGCAACCGTGTCCAGAAAGGTTTAGGATTTTTGTATTGTTGTTTTTATATCCAAAGAGATTCAGATATTTTTTCCTTGGGTAGATAGGAAATGCTGGAGGTGTGATAAGAAAGAAAAGTAATGAAGAATATGTTTTTTGGGGTGTAATGAGTTATCAAATAAAAAAAAATCTGTACAGATTATGCTGTCAGAAATGTTGGCAAAACAAATAGTTGTAACTAAAGAAGTCATTCTTTGGAAATGGGGCATATGATCTGAATTGCCTAGACATAGCAAGACCAAGTTTAATGATATTGGCTGCCAAAAAAAAAAACAGTTACTAGAAAATGGAAATCAAAATCGAAACCAACTGTAATTGAAGTGCTGATTATTGTAAAGGAGATCTTTATAAAAGGAAAGGAGCACATTTCATAAAAGTAAAAGGAATGTACATGTAGAATAATGTTCTGGAGGATGAGTGAGGTTTAAGGGAAGGTAGGAAGTGAGTAACTTATATAATGCTGGAGTGATTGATAATTGTTAAAAAAGGAAAGCTATATGTATATTTTATAAAAATAATGAAAATTGTCATTGTAGTTTGTTTTATTTTCTGTTTAACATATGTATACTCATGCCAATGTTTAATTTGTGATTTAATAAAAATTTAAAGTATCTTTGAAGTAATTTGTTCAGCCAGTACTATTCTTTTCGATATCAGAGAACATGTGTGAAAAAGTGCTGCTTTCATTGGATTTTGAATGATTGCTCAGACTGTATAAAAAAAAACACTGTGAACAACCTACTTTGGTAGAGTGTTTAGTTTAATCTAGAACAGAAGCTGCTGTTAAAAAAAGAGATAATTGATAGAACATATACAATATTGTATGATAACTATAGGAATCTATCAGAGGAGGTTACAAAAGTTTAGGAACAGAGATTGGAAATCAATTCACAAGGAACAATGGGAGGACATGTGCATGGCTCGCAAGTATCCAACAAAGTCTAGACAATTTAAGATTTTTGCTTGGAAGTGTTTGCATATGTATTTTTATAGCCCAAGTAGACACCAAAAAATGTTTCCTTAGGTAGATGGCAAGTGTTGGAGGTGTGATTGGGAAGAAAGAGGTACCTGGAAACATATGTTTTGGGAAGTTAATGAATTGGCAGACTTTAAAAATTCCCTACATTGTACTCTGTCAGGAATTTTGGGTGAGCAAATGGGTGTAACTATGGAAATTATTTTTTGAGCTGGGATAGATCATCTGAATTGTCTAGACATGGTAAGGTCTTATTAAGTTTAATTCTGGTGGCTGCCAAAAAATCAGTCACTAGAAAATGGAAGTCAGAGTTTAAACCAGTTGTATTTAAAGTACTGAATATTGTAACAGAGATAAAAGAACTGGAACTGGGATCTTTAGAAAACGGTAGGAGCAAATTACATAGAAAACAATGGAAATTGTAGGAACAACACATGCAGATTAATGTTTTGGAGGAGGAGTGAAGTTTAAGGGAAGGTAGGAATTGAGCAGTTTATAGAATGTTGGATTGATGATAATTATACAAAAGTCTACATTAACATATTTTATTTTATTTCCTTTTATATGAATGCATGCATAGCCAGCCTTAGGCATAGGCCAACTATTTATTGTTTTATTTATTTTACATTTGGTTACCGGGAAAGTCCAACTGGATATATGTCCATTTTCAGCAGAGGCCTGGGGAGAAAAGCTCCAGAGAGCAGAGTATAAATACATTAGGAACAATAGAAACATTTAAAGTAAGTATAATATGCAGTTTTTAGTAGAGTGGCAAACATGGATAAAACATAGTAGACAACATCAAAATCATGCGGCTTCAATTTCAGACAGTAATACACGGAGTTATGGACTAAGTCCCTTCAAGAATTCATACACTTATTAGAGTATAAGATTGTAATGCTTAGGGAGAGTTTGCAGGAACAGCAGGCAGTGAATAGTCAGGGTTTAAGCAGGGACACTGCCAATGCTTTTGGAAGTGTAGTTTGAGCCTTTTTTTTTGAACTGGGTTAAGATGGATTGGTAAGTTCGGCAGGTAGCATATTCCAAGTTTTGCCTACTGAGTTGGCGAATATTGAGTCCCCAGCCACATTTATGCTCTTAGTTTGTACCAGCAGTTTGTCAGCAGAGTGTAGTGTCCTCAGGTTGCTGTATGATTTGATGATCTTATTTAGTGCTGGTGTTTTTTTGGGTTGATGTAGTATTTTATGGATTATTATAAGTTGGTTGTATCAGAAAAGACTGGGCCACTCTAGCCATCTTAGTTGAGTTAGGTTGATACAATGGTGGGTCCTACAGGTAGCACCTGTAGCAAATCTAGCAATATGGTTGTAACAACTAGCAACTTTGGTAAGGGTGGTTTGGTTCAGGTTAGTGAAGAGGGGGGGGGGCATAGAGGAGGGTAGATAGTAGGTGGGACTTGAGTGATCATGGTTCTTGCAAAAGGAGTGATGAAAGGTTTGATCCTGTATAGGGAGCCCAGTTTTTTGTTGACAGATTTGATAGTTTGATTGACATGGATATCATATTTTAGGGCGTTATCGACTGTGATGCCCAGGTGTTTTGTGTGAGTATCTGGGGATATGATTGTGCCATTGTTGGAACTTATAGTAAAGAATGAAGCGTAGGATTTGCAGGTGGGGGAAAAGATGAGCAGTTTAGTTTTGTTGGGGTTTAATAGAAGCTGACGATTTGCAAACCATTTTTCTACATAATTGAAAGTATTCTGGGTTAGGGTCATAAGCTCAGTTGAGGAGGAGGCGGTACATATTAAAGTAGAGTCGTCCGAGTATTGGATGCAGGTGACTTTGGGAGTGATGGTGGGTAGGTCATTGATAAAGACTGAGAAGAGTAGTGGTCCTAATATGGAACCTTGGGGGACTCCTAGAGTAATGGGTAGACGTGTGGATAGGGTATTCTGACATAAAACTGCTTGTTGTCTATCAGACAGGTAAGATTGGAACCATTTAATAGAGTCATCACTATTCAGTGACCGTTCCTTCAAGGTGCGGAGAAGCAATTGGTGATTGACCATATCAAAGGCCTTAGAGAGATCTAGGAAGAGAGCTGAGGTAAGTTTGTTATTGTTTTGATTGGTGCTGATAGAGTTAGAGAAGGGTAGGAGGGCTGATGTGGTGCTGTGATGTGGCCTAAAACCATGCTGAGAGTTGGCCATTGGTGATAGTATGGCTATTAGTTGAAAGTTTGAGAGGTCTAAAGAATTCTCTCCTTTATGAAGGGGAATGACATGGGATGCCTTCCAGAGAGAGGGGATAGTGGCTTCAGTCAAGGTGCGGTTTATTATGATCGAGACAGGGTATGCAATGGCATCTGCCCCTTTTTGTAAATATTCTGGTGAGAGGAGATCAGCTGCCAGAGTAGTGGGCTTTAGTTTGTTAATTAGAGATCAGACGGTCGATGTAGATACAGGTTGGAAGGCGAAAGGGAGTGGGGTAGTGGTTGTGGAGGAGTTTTGAAAGGAGCTGGTGGGGAGTAGTTGGCTAGCTAGTGATTGGATGGTTTTGGTAAAAAGTTGTTAATGATGTTAGCAGTTTTCTCTGGAGTTTTAAGGTCACAAGTTGAGAGTGTGGGGGTGGAGGTTTGGCCAGGGTGGAGCAGTTTGTTTATACCTACCCAAAATATTTGAGGTTTGTTCTGGTGTTTTTGCTGAAGGTGTTGATAGAATTTTTTTTTGTCTAACAGTGTGACTTTCTTGGTATCATTCCTTAGTTGTCGGAATTAAAATGGTCAAGTGGGTCTTTGGATGTGCACCAATTGTCACATGCTTTATTTCTTGCTATGATTTTGGTTACTTTAGAGAGCCAGGGGGCAGTCTTAGTTTTGGCTCTAAGGATACGGATAGGAGCGTAGGAATCTAGAATGGAGAGGAATTTCAAATTAAAATAGTCTACAGCATCATCTAGTGGAAGTTCTTTAAGTATGGCCCAATTCCATGCTCTGAGTTCATTCTGAAAGTCAGTGGAGTTAAAGTTTTTGTTGTTTCTGATAGATTTATAAAGAACTTGGTGTTGGTTATCTACTTTAAGCTTAATGATGTAAGTGAGTAGGAGGTCACTTATATCATCTGGGAGGGTACCTGTTTTATACAGGTCTGGGTGATTGTTGATAAGAATCCAGTCCAGGATACTGCCTTTGTAGTTGGATTTATTTATTCTGGTGGGTGAGGATACAAGTTGGGTATAGCTGTGAAGGTTTATATGGGTGGTGGGAGATTCAGAGGAACAATTGTTCCAGTCAATATTAACGTCTCCTAACACCATAGTTTCATGGGGATATGTGTTGGAAAGTGATTGGAAGAAGTCTTCTAGGGTATTTGCATTGTTGCCTGGGGGGATATAAATGCAGGCAATGAATATAGAATCTGAAGTAGTTACTTCATTTGATCTGCAACCTGTGGGTGTCGGATCCGACCTCAGATCTGATCCGGCAGCTTTCCAAGCTCCAAGATCCGAGCTCCTAGCTCCTCCCCCCTACCCATAATCCCGTAGTACCAACCACATTACCTCAGATCATTTTTTGCCGCGGCTAAAGAAACTTCCTTGTGAAGAGCTCCTGGCTGGGTAAGATCATTGCTGGTTTTTAAACCAATTTTTCACTCAAAGTTGTTGTGTGTGTGTGTGTTAGTTCCCTTTTTTCTGCTTCTTCTGCTAGTTTTTTGGTCACTTTTGTTAAATTTATAACTAGATTTATCTTCACTCCCCTCCCCCTCCTAGTGTTTGGGTGTGTGTGTGAATAATGTCAGAAGGGCCTAAGGCCATTTTCTCTAAATGTACTGAGTGTGGCCACAAGCTTTCTCCAGCTAATGGCCACACTCAGTGTGTTTTGTGCCTGGGGGCAGCCCATTTATCAGAGGCCTGCCAAATCTGTGTGGCCTTTAACCCCCGGGCACTCCGGGATAGGAAGAACAAGCTGATCCTGGCGGGAAAGCTCCCCCAGGAGTCGGCTTCTTCTTCCTCTCCCGTTCGGGCTCCAGCTGCTTCAGCAGCTTCGGCACCGTCTATCCCCTTAGCTCTACCCAGGACTCAACCTCCCTCATTGGGTTTGAGCTCTGGGGAAACTAGTGCCTCTTCCCTTAGAGAGAAGAGGCACAAGGATAAGGATGGACATAAGTCCCACAAAAGGCGGGCCGAATCTCATCCTTCGGCTCCGCCAGCAAAACTACTAAAATCTCCCTCGAGGGTCTCCGGATCCCCCTCCTCTCAGCACCGTTCGCCCTGTTTTTCGCCGGAGCCGGAGGAGGAGGATAGGTCTCCCTCGAGATTTTCGAGGCGGCCCTCCCGGCCTGCCTCTACTACTTCATCTAGGTCGACCCGAAGCATCTCCGAAGCGGATATGGATCGGATGATACGTCGGTTCTTACAGACCCAAATGCAGATGGGGATGCTCTTGCCTCCCCCCCCTCTGGGGGGGGGGAGTGCAGCCCCCATATTTGCCCCAATCACTCCTTCTCCGACTCGTTTTCCGGTCTTGGAGTCATCGGATCCAGGCCCTTTCGGTCCCGGGGAATTGTCGGCGCCGATAGCGGTTGTCTCTTCGATGCTGACCATACCTTCGAGCTTGTCGGACCCGAGCTCTTGGGGCCGAGGGCTGAGCGTCGGATCTGAGGGAGTTGCTGTGTCTTCAGCGCTGTTGGCGTCGGAGCACACCTCTGCCTCGGCACCGACTGCATCGGCTCCGACCCCGATCCCTTCCTCGGATCCGAGGAGATTGCTCTCAGAGGCTGGTGAGAGTGGCTCTCCTTTGGCTTTTGAGGTAGTGGAGAGGGTACTGTCGAGGTCCTCCAGATCCCTGACCCGGGCTTTGGATCCACCCGTACCCCCACTGTATGAGGGTTTGTCTTCCATCATCCATCCATCTGGACAGCCTGCCCAAGCCCTCCAGCTAGTTCCCGTGGAGGAACAACAACCCGTGGATGAGCCCTCTTCGGACAGTCCCACCGAGGAGGTCCCTCAGAAACATCGGTGCAAAAGGAGGCTCCTGGACTCCCCTGAGTCCATTACCACAGACACGGACTTAGATGATACGGAGGGTTCCCCAAGATCACCCCCTGAAGATGTCTCCTTTGGAGACATCATGGAAATGTTGCGTATTAGAGGGGGGTGGTCAGCCCAAAAGCCCTCCCTTGATGAGTCCGTGTTCCTGGAGGCCTTTGAGGCAGGCCCATCTACCTCCTGGGTGTCCCCTCCGGCTGACCCCCTGGTGGACTTAATTACCACCAGGGCTTGGAAGGAGCCCGACACCGTGGAGCCAATTCCAAGGCACCCCGATAAAGTCCTCAGCCCACCCACAGATAGACTGTCTTGGGCCAAAGGAACCCCCGTTGATGCTATGTTGGTGGCGGTGGCCACCAAGAAAGAACTTGTGCAGGAGAGTTCTTCGGTTCACCCGCCGGATAAGGAATCTCGAGCGCTTGTCCGGATTGGGAAGCGGATGTTTACTTCAGCGACCTTTTCCATAAGGGCGCTGAACTATATGGCACATACCATTAGGCTACAGCGAGACTTGATTAAGGAATACGCTGCAGCCCTCCCAGAGTCCATGTCGGTCCCAGACAAAAAGGTTTTTGAGACACGAATGGCCACTCTAAAGTCCATCTCCAATACATCTATGTGGCTTCTCTCCCATGCAACGGAGGGAGCCGCTAGAGCTAGCGGAGCCTGGGTCGTCTTGCGATGTCTCTCCTGGCTCCATCTGTGCGACTTCACGGACCCCTTCAAGGTGTCCTTCGCGAACGTCCCTTTTGATGGTTCTGCCTTGTTTGCCAAAACTGTTCGCGACACGCTGGTCCAAAGCGAAAAGGATGGGAAGATGCTGTCTGCCATCGGAGTCTGCTTCTCTAATCCCCAAAGATCCTTCTCCAGGAATCAGAGGGGACAAAAGAAGCTGTGGTTCCGTATGTCTCAGCAATCCCATCTTGCTGCGGACCACTCGTCCTCCAGAGGCAGAGGAGGACAAGGTGGACGCCGGCCCAGAGGCAGAGGGGGGCCGCGTAATTTTGGGTCTAGAGAACCTTTCTTGGACAGACCCGCGCAACAGCCCTGAGGGCTTGCTCTACTGTCCCTCTCTGGAGGCAGTCGGGGGGCGATCGTCGGAGCACCTGTCAAACTGGGAGTCCCTTACAACAGATCAATGGGTGCTCCGGATCATATCCAGAGGTTACTCCATTCCATTCATAAACCTTCCCCCCAAACCCAGATGCCTCCACGATGTCCCACCCGATCAGAGGGAGGCAGCGGCTTTGGAGATTTCAAAGCTGCTAAGAAAAAGAGCCATCCAGCCCGTCCCCCCAGACCAGTCCGGATTGGGTTATTACTCCAGGTTCTTTTTGGTGCCAAAGAAAACGGGGGGACCTCAGACCCATCTTAGACCTTTCTGCCCTGAACCTGTTCATACCCAAGGAAAAGTTCCGGATGGTCACTCTCCAATCATTCTCCCCCTGCTGCGGGAGAACGACTGGATGTGCTCGCTAGACCTCAAGGATGCGTATTACCACATATTAATGGACAAACGATTCAGGAGGTTTCTCCGCTTCCGGCTCGGAGCCAGTCATTATCAATTCAGGGTTCTTCCATTCGGCCTCACCTTAGCCCCCAGAGTGTTCACCAAGGTCATGGCAGTGGTTGCAGCCCACCTGAGACTCCAGGGCATTCAGGTCTTCCCTTACCTAGACGACTGGCTCCTCACCGCAACCAACAGGCATCAGCTCTGTGCGGCGAGAGATCATGCTCTGTCTCTGGCCCACAACCTAGGCATCTCAGTAAACGAGCAGAAATCCTGCCTGTGCCCCACTCAAGCCCTAGAATTCATAGGGGCCAGGTTAGATACACAAATCTCCAAAGTTGTTCTAACGTCAGTCAGGCTGAACAGCTTGTCGTTCCAGGTGTTAGCCCTTCTTCGGAGCCCTGCTCCTCCAGCGGAGTTAGTCCTGAGGGCACTGGGGTCTATGTCAGCAGCGATCAGTCTCTCTCTTCATGCTTGTCTGTGAATGCGCATATTACAATGGACCCTTCAAGTCCAATGGTCCCTGTCGATCCACCCATTATGCATGCCAATCCCCCTGAGCAGGGTGTGCAGGGACTCCCTTCAGTGGTGGTTACAGGCGCAGGAACTCAGAGAAGGGAGACCCTTTTTGATTCCTCCGGCCAAAGCCACGTTGACCACGGACGCTTCTTGCCTCGGGTGGGGGGGGGCATTGTTCAGGCAGATCCGTTCAAGGCACGTGGACTCCCTTAGAGACCGCATTACATATCAACGTCCTAGAGATGAGGGCGGTGCTTTTGGCATTGCAAGCTCTCCACGACCTTCTTCCCATAGGGAATATTGCAATCCAGACAGACAACATGTCAGTAGTCTGGTATATAAACAAACAAGGAGGGACCAGATCTTATCCCCTGTGTCGTGAAGCCATGAGTGTGGGAATGGGCGATTTCCACCAACCGCTTTCTGATAGCAACGCACATTCCGGGGCGGTCCAACATATTAGCGGACAAGCTGAGTGTTCCTCACTCCATATGAGTGGTCTCTGAATCCATCTGTTGCGAAGCAGATCTTCCACAAATGGGGTCAGCCTCGCTGCGACCTTTTCCCTTCTCCTTTAAACACAAAATGCAGCGAGTACTTCGCGATAGTTCCCCAGAGGGAGACCCCCAGAGACGCTCTAGTCCATGCTTGGCCTCCCGGACTCCTTTATGCTTATCCCCCCCTCCCACTTATGATGAAATTCATCCAGAAAGCCTGTCGGTTGGGGAACAGAGTTATCCTCATAGCCCCATTCTGGCCTCGACAGATCTGGTTCCCCTTTCTGTGGTCTCACAGTGTGGCTCACCCATGCATTCTGGATCCCAGTCCAGACCTAATCTCGCACCCAGCGAAATGCCATACCCCAAACCTGGTCAATCTCAAACTTGCTGCTTGGTTGATCCAGTTCCATTAATGGCTAGGACTCCCGGTATCTCATCCCCCGTTAAGGCCATTCTGGTGGCGGCTCATAAACCATCTACCAGGAAACTTTACAACAGTAAATGGAAACGTTTTTCCATCTGGGCCAAAGATAAAGAATTGGACCCCTTTACTGTACCTATTCCGACTATTCTGGACTTCCTTTCCCTGCGTTTTAGACAGGGAGCAAGTGCCTCCACAGTCAAAGTGCAGTTGGCGGCCATCTCCCATTTTCACGTGGGGGACGGCATATGCTCCTTAGCATCTACTAAGTTGTGCAAATCCTTCTTAAGAGGCGTTTTTCTTTTGAAACCACCTGTCAAGACTGTGGTTCCCCCGTGGGATCTCACTCTGGTCTTACAAGCCGTAACGAGACCACCATTTGAGCCTGCGGCCTCGGTTCCGTTAAAGTTCTTGTCGTGGAAAACCGCTTTCTTAGTGGCTATTACTTCAGCCAAGAGAGTTTCAGAATTACAAGCTCTGTGTATCAAACCTCCGTACCTTATTTTTCACAAAGATAGAGTGTCCCTCAGGACTAACTCGTCTTTCTTGCCTAAGGTGGCTACAGAATCAAACATTAATCAATCAATAAATCTTCCTGTATTTTTCCCAAATTTTCACAACAAAGGAGAATATACGTTGCACAAATTGGATGTACACAGACAACTGCGTTTTTACTTGCACTGGACTAGAGAGTTTCGCAAGTCGGACCAGTTGTTTGTTTCTTATGCAAAATCAGCCATGGGCAAAGCAATTGCTAAAGTGACTGTAGCAAATTGGATCTGTCAGTGCATTATGCTGGGATACACTTCATCTGGGAAGCCAGCTCCGGTTGGCGTCGTGCTCATTCCACAAGATCTGTAGCTACCTCAACAGCCTTTTGGTCTAGGGTTCCAGTAGACGATATTTGTTCAGCAGCTACCTGGTCCTCATCTCATACCTTCATTTCTCATTACAAACTGGATATCATTTCCAGGAGTAGGGCTTCTTTTGGCTCCGCGGTGCTTCGGAATATCCTTCCGTAAGGACCACCCAGGTTCTATAGGTTAGCTGGGGACTCTGTCCCACAGGTTGCAGATCAAATGAAGTAACTACTTCAGATATAGAAGTTATGTACTCACCATAACGTTCCATCTGAGTAGATACTTCATTTGTCTGCAACGACGACTGCCATCCCCCAAACCTCGGGAATTTTTTCTGATCATTTGGAGTTGGTTTCTGTCTCGAGTTGGTGAGGCAAAAAAAACGATCTGAGGTAATGTGGTTGGTACTAGGGGATTATGGGTGGGGGAGGAGCTAGGAGCTTGGATCTTGGAGCTTGGAAAGCTGCCGGATCGGATCCGAGGTCGGATCCGACACCCACAGGTTGCAGACAAATGAAGTATCTACTCAGATGGAACATTATGGTGAGTACATAACTTCTATTTTACTTTTGTTAAGCTGTAGTTTGCTAACTAGGGCTTCTGCATTATTGAACAAGGGGCATTGATGTGGGGCTAGAGTGACATTGATTGTGTTTTTAAACAGAACTGCTACTCCTCCACCTTTCCTGGTGTTTCGGTCTAGTCTAAGTATGTTGTACCCTGGTGGGATAACCTCATCATTTTTAGTTGCTGGTTTTAGGCAGGTTTCTGTAAGACATAGCACATCAGGCGAGTAGGTGGCTAGAAGGGCATGAAGATTATGGACCTTGTTGTTAATACTCCTGATGTTTAGGTGAGGTCAGGAGAGAGTTAGGGGACTTTGCATTTGGCCATATGTTGAAGGTGGTAATGGGCTGGGAGCTTGTGGGAAGGGTGGGTGCAGGGCTAGGGTGGATGTCTCCATCCTTCATCAGAGTAAAGTGTACAGTGATTATCAGTTTCAGTGCTTTACTTGTTATTTTATGGTAATATCTAGTTTTGGGGGAGATGGTCTGTGGTCTAGTCAGTTGGTAGTTGTTAAAAGTTGTGAAAACAGGTTTGTAGTGAGCTAGGGGTTGGTCTGATTCACTCAAAGTGGGTGCAGAGATGGTATGAAATATGGGGCGGTGAAAGCCAAGATAGGGCTGGTTTTCATAGATGGTGAGGAGATACAGCCCAGGCAATATAACTGAGAGGGACATAATTGGTCTCACCTTGATAGTTGTGGTACTTGGTAAGGAATGTGGGTGGAGAAGTAAGAGGGTTGTTGGAGGAAGGGGTGGTGTATGGAGGTGTGGGTTATCAATGATAGGTTGTAGGAAGGGGGAGTGGTTTATTATGCTTAAATTTAGCAGTAGTGGGGGTGGGTGAGATTTGGAGATAGGGTGGAGCGCAGAGTGAGCCCGAGCGAAGTGGGGTTATACCAAGTTACAAGGATTTCCAGGGTCTGTGAGTATTCAGGCTTAAAGAATACACCTTTACAGTGTTTTACTCAGTTCTTTTTAAAGTGAGCTGCAATTTACTCAGTTTTACTCAATTCTTTTAAAAGTGAGTTGTGTTTTACTCAATATTGTATTAAACAAAGTTTGTAGCTTACCAGGCAATTTTACTGACTGTTGGGAGATAGCAAGCATTTAACCTGAATTTTGTACAGATATTTTGTTATTTCTTTAGCAACTGTGAGATGAAGTAAGCAGGCTGTTTGAGCTGTAGAATGCTTTTTTATTACTTATTACAGCAGCCTGACAATGGAGTCTAAGACTGTTACGCTATCTTTTACTATGGACCTTAGGCTAGTTGTAGACCCAGTTCAGCCAAGCAATCTATTAGCACAACAGTTACACTTAAGATGTAGACCTTGCAGTCCTTTTCCTTAGCAAGGGACAGTGCAGGAATGCTTTTCTTTTAGTTTTCAGGATGATCGTTTCTTTTCAATACAGATTGAGCCGTTCGAGGTAAGGACAGGTGGGGTGGAAAGACCTGGTAAGGTACATAGAGTCAGTGTATGGATTCTATATGGAACATAGCTAATATAGCATGCAAACAGTATTATACATTCAGGCAGGGCATTCATTAATATTAGTAGTACCACAGCTTCTGCATTACTCTATACTCAATTGCAACTATCAGTCAGAGCAGTAGTTTACAGCACAGGCATGTTCAGTTAATTTTACACAGCTTTTCCTGTGTGGTTTTATGCTATCACTAAGTTACAGCATTAAGGCAGTACAGCTATATCCACTTGCTAAATGCTAGGAAACACTTCTGTTCATGATTCTTGAACCAGCATAATAGTATAGCAGAGCAAACTATGTTGCCAAGCTTATAATGTTAAAATTACCACATGCAGTCAATAAATATGCTTAGAAAATCACTCCTGGCTAGCAAACTTTACAGGTAATTCCACTCATTTTCTAAACATTCTACTGGTTTGGCAAATTAGAAAATCATTGCTATGCATGCTGCTTAGCTTTTTTAGTTGTTTCTTTACCACATAATCAGTGAAAAGCACAAAAAAACAGTTCTAGCATACCATTTGTGTAGAAAAACTGTCAACTGGGTCCTTGGGCACTAGGAGTCTGAAAATGGTGATTGAAGCAGTCCTAGAAGTAAACTCACATCATGGGGTGGGAAACCAAGCTTTTGATTGGCTATACCAAGTTACAAGGATTCCCAGGGTCTGTGAGTATGCAGGCTTAAAGAATATATCTTTACAGTGTTTTTACTCAGATATTCTTCATGTTTCACTGTTGCAGTCATTACATTTGGGTATCTGCTTGCAGGTAGCCCTCAGTCGGCCTGATTAACAAAGTTTTGGGTCCTGCATCGGTTGCTGTCTCTTCTTCCATGACGTCAGGTCTTCAGGGGTATAAAACATGCAGCCGACGCCATTACATCAGTCTTTCTTGCCGTCCGGTGCCCAAAGCAGAAGCAGTTCACAAGTGTCGGCCGGCCAACTCCTGAAATTTTCGTTTTTGCGTTTCAGAACCGAAGTCTTCAACTAAAGCAAAGTACCCCGTTGGGGAAAATTTTTCTTGCTCCTTACCGATGTCAGTAAAGGTTAATAATTGCATTACTTATGGAAAGGAAATACCTCATAAAGATTTTAATTCGTACTGTATTATTTTCCTAGGCCCTGACCACGATGTACCTTGCTGTCGGTTTTGTGCTTTATTTAATCAGCACACTATCCATCGTCAGTATATTTTCGCCTCTAAATATTTCGGTTTTTGGTTTAATTATCCAGAAATGTCGTCGGTTAGCCATCCGACTACCGGGATTCCAAATAACGCAAAGATAAAGACACAGACAGGCTGCCGAAGTCCAAAACTGCCGACGACGCTTCTCCTAAGCCAGTCGCCAGTTCACCGGTACTCAGTGAGGTGCTTTCGCAGCCCCTGATACCCGCTACTTCTGATTCGCAGGCCTCTACTGAGACCCATTCGGAGTCCAGAATGCTGCGAGATGCTTCAACTATGGAACCCGCGGATGTCTCTACCTTGGATGGGTCTGGAGCCGCTGTGCAGGCACCGGCTTCTGAGTGTGTATTCAGGCCTATGGACTTGCATATTAAACCAACGCCTAAATCTCGATCCATGCCTAAAAGAACAATGCCCAGGCCACATGCTCAGGCCTCTATGCCTAAAAAACAAATGATAAGAATGGCTGAAGATCTAATAACTCTAATCAGGGGTAGCCACCCCCCCCCTTCTAAGTGGCTTAGGACTGAAGTTGATTATGAATCTTCTGATCAGGATTCTGTTTTTTTTTATTCTTCTGATGATCTGGATTTTCTCTTATTTACTTATGAAGATTCTGATGCAGAGGACTCCATTCCCTCTGCTTCCCCTCATTTGGATTTTTCTTTTGGGGAAACCTTACATACTCTAAGGGAGCATTTCCACTGGGAAAGCCAGGATTTTTCTGATTCAAAAAAGAGGCTTAGGGATTTCCTTCTACTACCTCAGCATAGGCCTTTAGCTATTCCTCCTGTACTAGACATTGTTGATAATGCTTTTTTGGAATCTAGTTTGGCCCCTGATTCCCTGCCTCCTACTCCCAGAAAACCTGACAGATACTACAGTGTCCCTGAGTCCCACAAGTTCCTTTTCAAAATTCTTATTACAGATCCAGAGACTATTTCACAGGGAGCCCAAGGGCATTAAGGCTTCTACTGCTAAAAATTCTACCCCTTCTGATAGAGACTCCAGGGCGGTGGATAGATGGGGTAAGAAGGTTTACACTTCTGCAACCTTGGCCATTAGGGCATTAAACTGCCAGTTTCATATGTTAAAGTATCAGTAATATGTTATTGGACTGCTTAAACAGAAAATTATGTTGATTCCTGACTGTGTGGAAAATAAAGAATTACAGGATTTAATGCATTCTGCTGAACAAGTTGGAAAACATACTTTGTAATGTGATTTTGATTCATTAGTGGCCTCTTGCAGGGCTGCTGTTACAGGGTCTGTGCTCAGAAGGCATGCTTGGCTTAAGGAGAAATCTTTGCCTGATCATGTTAAAGCTAAATTTTTGGATGCTCCTTTAAATCAGGACCACCTGTTTGGCAACAAGGCTGAGGAAGTTCTTAAAAAGATGGAAGATAAAGCTAAATCTATGTAAACTGGTAAAGATTTTTTACAAGTTCAGCCTCTAGATTTAGTAGGCACTGGCCCTCTAAGAATTGGTCCTTTCCAGCCCCTTCCAGGTCTTCTCAAGCCAAACCCAGACACAGCAAAAACCCCAGGTTTCAGTCCCAGGGGACACACAGAACTAAGCAGTGGGGGGCCTCCACTTCCAAATCTGGCAATAATAAGACTCCCCCATGGTAAACTGTGTCAATGACTTCCTTTTAAAATTTCCAAGCACTTATCAACTGACTGCCCCTTTGTGGGGAAAGATTGCTCTTCATGCAAAGAATTGGGAACTCATTACCCAGGACAAATGGGTTTTAAATATAGTGTCCCAGGGATACAGATTTCACTTCCACATGTTGCTAACACCAAGCGGGTGGCCGGACCTACCCCCAAATCAGTTGGCAGAGGCCCAAAAACAAGTACTTTCTCTCTTAAGCATGGGGGCTATTCAACTGGTACCAGAAGAGGAAAAGGGACAAGGTTTCTACTTGAGACTTTTCCTGGTACCCAGAAACAACAATTCATGGCATCCTATCCTGGACCTGTCTGCCCTAAACAACTTTTTGGAGATTCCAAAATTTAAGATGCTGACGCTTCACCAATTACTTCCTATGCTAGGCAAAGATGCCTGGTTGGCAACACTAGATTTAAAAGAAGCATACCTGCACATCCCAATCAGGGAATCTTGCAGAAGATACCTACGCTTCAAAGCAGGCTACACGCACTATCAGTTCTCTGCACTGCCCTTTGGCTTATCTACTGTGCTCAGGGTATTCTCAGAGTGCCTAGCTCCAGTTATTGCATTTTGCAGGTAAAGAAATATTCAAATATACCCATACCTGGATGATTGTCTAGTTCAGGCAGAAAGCTAGGACATACTTTTGAATCATCTGGCCTTTGTAAAAAGGTTCTAACTTGTCTGGGGTACACCATAAATGAAAAGAAATCACACCTGGTACCCTGTCAACAAATTATATTCCTGGGAGCAAGCTTGAATACAACTTCTCAAATGGCTTACCTCACGCCAGAGAAACAAATTCATTTGGCAACCTACTTCAAACAAGTGGCCACAAAAATCATGATATCTGCAAGACAAATACTGCAAGCCTTGGGGTTCATGGCCTCCTGCATTCTTCTAATTCCATATGCAAGACTGCATATGAGGAAACTACAGTGGTATCTAAAAAGCCTATGGTGTCAGCATTCACAGGATCTAGAAGTAATGATTCCTATCCTACCTTGCCTACTCCTAGAGTTGCTTTGGTGGGCAGAGGCCTGCCACCAAAACAAGGGACTACCTTTCACACCACCCCCTGCCCCCAAACCCTAACAACAGATGCATCAGGCTATGCATGGGGGGCACACCTGGCAGGGAAGTGCATTCAGGGCAAATGGAACCCAAGTCAAGTGCACCTGCATATCAATCAAAAAGAAATGTTAGCTGTACAGAATGCTCTGACAGCCTTCAAGGACCACATTCTTCCAAGACAACTAATGGTAAAGACAGGCAGCACCACTGTTATGTGGTACATAAACAAGCAGGGGGTACACATTCTTACCCCCTCTGCAGACTAGCCATGGCAATGTGGAACACAGCCTTGAGCTACCAAGTGCACCTACAAGCTCAATTCCTGCCAGGAAAATTAAATACACTGGCAGACGGACTAAGCAGAAACCTCATGGACCCACACAAGTGGAAACTGGAACCAAGGATTTTCAACATGTTGACAAGCAAATGGGGGAGCCCAGATATAGACCTGTTTGCATCTCCCCAGAACTACCAGTTGGACAAATTTTGCACAAGGACTCCCCACAAACAAGCCTGGAAAGGGGATGCTTTGTCCTTCAGCTGGAAAAAAATATCAGTCTATGTCTTCCTCCCTCTGCCTCTGCTCTCCAAAGTACTACTAAAAATCAAACAGGACAAACCAAGGATGATTTTGATTGCTCCAGACTGGCCGTGCCAACACTGTTACCCCCTCCTGTGCAGTGTGTCATGGTTATCTCCATGGCACCTGCCTCAGACTCCTTCCCTGCTGTCTCAGCAGGAGAACCAGATTCTGCACCCTCAGCTTCTAACACTGAACCTTGCAGCCTGGCTAATTACTTAATATCTCATTTACCATCCCTCAGCAAACCTGTGATGGATATCATTTTAGAGGCAAGGAGGCCTAGTACTAGAAAATCTTATGCTGAGAAATGGAAAAGAGTCTGTGCCTGGAACCAATCTCAAGGGATGAGCACACCAGCACCCAATTTACCTCAGATTTTACAATACTTAACTGAGATGCTTCACAAGGGCCTGTCTTTTTCCTCCATTAAAATCCACGCCTCAGCCATTTCAGCTCATTATAACACAGAACCTCCCCTCTTCTGTCATCCACTGCTCAAGCAGTTCCTCAGAGAGGCCAAAAATTTGAGACCACCCAGGGGAACTCCAACCCCAGCCTGGGACTTAACCTTGTCTTAGAGAAACTCACTCTACCTCCTTTCAAGCCAGCTGCTACTGCAGACTTAAAATTTCATTCTTGGAAAACAGCTTTCCTTTTAGCAATCACTTCAGGCAGAAGGGTATCTGAATTACAGGCCCTTATGGCAGTGGAGCCTTTCATCATCCTTCATGCGGACAGGGTGTCCCTCAGAACCAATCCATCCTTCAATCCCAAGTTGGTATCCAGTGTTGCTCTTAATCAGTCCATTCATTTGCCAACCTTCTTTCCCAATCCACAGAATAAAGGGGAACGGATACTGCATTCCTTAGATGTGCACAGACAACTTAGATTCTACTTGAACAGGACTAAACCTCAAAGGAAATCTGAACAACTGCTGGTGGCATTTGCTGCAGGGGCAGAGGGGAAGGCTATTTCAAAGCAAACCATTTCTAAATGGATAAGCCATTGCATTCATTTCTGCTATAAGCACCATGGAAAACCTATCCCCCAGGGGATCAGACCTCACTCCACCAGGGCTGCATCTACCTCTACAGCCTTTCTCAGCGGCGTCCCTACCAGGGACATCCTAGAAGCTGCTACCTGGAGTTCTGTACAAATTTTCACCAAGCATTATCATTTGCCAATTTTCTCAAAATCCAGAGTTGGCTTTGCCACTGCAGTCTTGCAGGGCCTTATAGCTGGCCCTAATACTATCTAAATTCCTCCTCCCAACCATAGGTCTGGGAATCTACCCAAATGTAATGACTGCAACAGTGAAACACAAAGAACATACTACAGTTGTGTACACTTACCATAAATGTAGATGTTCGAGTGTATTCACTGTTGCAGTCCTGGTTACCCTCCCTCCAGCCCCCTAACTTCTTTTGGCTATACCTCTACTTTCCTTTACTATGCTTAAAAGCCTTTTTGGTGTATTTGCTTTTTTGTTGGAGGTTTTTCTTTGTACTTTTATATTTAACTGCTTCCCATGAGGGGGGCACCTGACATCTGGGGCAAGAAAAACTGATGTAATGGCGTCGGCTGCATGTTTTATACCCTTGACGACCTGCTGTCATGGAAGAAGGGACAGCAACTGATGCAGAACCCAATACTTTGTTAATCAGGCTGACTGAGGACTACCTGCAAGCAGATAACTCAAATGTAATGACTGCAACAGTGAATACACTCGAACATCTACATTTATGGTAAGTGTACACAATTGTACTTTCTTTTTAAAGTGAACTGCAATTTACTCAGTTTTACTCAATTCTTTTAAAAGTGAGCTGTGTTTTACTCAATATTGTATTAAACAAAGTTTGTAGCTTACCAGGCAATGTTACTGACTGTTAGGAGAAAGCAAGCTTTTAACCTGAATTTTGTACAGATATTTTGTTATTTCTTTAGCAACTGTGAGATGAAGTAAGCAGAGGGAATGTGTTATACAGACTGTTTGAGCTGTAGAATGCTTTTTTATTACTTATTACAGCAGCCTGACTATGGAGTCTAAGACTGTTGAGCTATCTTTTACTATGGACCCTAGGCTAACTGCTGACCCAGTTCAGCCAAGCAATCTATTAGCACAACAGTTACACTTAAGATATAGACCTTGCAGTCCATTTCCTTAGCGAGGAACAGTGCAGGAATGTTTTTCTTTTAGTTTCAGGATCATAGTTTCTTTTCAGCACAGATTGAGCCGTTCGAGGTAAGGACAGGTTGGGTGGAAAGACTTGGTGTAAGGTACATAGAGTCAGTGCATGAATTCTATATGAACATAGCTAACATAACAGATTGCATACAGTTTTATACATTCAGGCAGGGCATTCATTAATATTAGTAGTACCGCATTACTCAGTCTATACTCAATTGCAACTGTCAGTCAGAGCAGTAGTTTACAGCACAGGCAATTTCAGTGAATTTTACACAGCTTTTCCTATATGGTTTTATGCTATCAGTAGTTACAGCATTAAGGCAGTACAGCTAAATCCTCTTGCTAAATGCCTAAGGCGCTGTTCTAGTAGGGGCGCTTTTCCTGTATTTATTTGGTGTAGGTAGACCAGAATGGGGGCACCGGGTGGTGTGGTGGGAGTGCCGTGGAGCCCTTTTGCCTAGGGCACCAGTTGACCTAAGGCCACTCCTGAAGGCATGTTTGCCTGTGTTGTAAGTGATCATTCAATAAAGATGTTAAAAAAAAGAGAACTAAACCATTGAGATATCTCTTCTGCCAGCTGTTTGTCTTTTATGAAAGAAAAAAAAATAATAAAAAAATATTAAGCATTATTATCCAGTCCCTAAGCTAGGTTGCACTGAAGCATTTTTCAGAAATATATCCATTTAAAGTATTTATATTCTCAAAGCATAATATGTTTGATGTCCAGATGAAAACTAGAGTAGGATTTGCCTTGGATGCCCTACAGGTCATTATGTAAGTAGCTACATTTTCTGTGGGTTGAGGTTACGTGGCTTGATGTTCTTCCTTACATCTGAATAATTTTTGCAGCAGTAGTCATTGTAATGAACTTAGTGTAGTTGTATGAGGATGCTCACTGTATCAGTACATGTTTGAACAATAGGAACATTGCTGCTGTTCTTGATCCATTTTTCACCTTCCTCACTTCTTTTGTCTGGTGCTCTCTGAATATAATTATCTGCGTACCTGTTACTAATATGTTTAATTATATTACAGAGTTTAACTTGCATTGTGGTGCTGTGTTCCTTTACCCCCAACTTAGTTTTTGTAGCTGTTGATTCATTCCCCTCAGGGGTGTTTTCATTTTTGTCATTTGTGTATACGTAAGTTTATTTTTTCTTTAGCCTTATCGAAGAGCATTTGCTGGCACAGTATCTCTGTTTATCTGTCTGTACCTTTAGAATCTAGAAAAAACAAAAGAGGGTGCATGGTACAGTCTGTTTCAAGCTTTGTCCCGTCTTAAAACAGCAGCTTGACACTGCTTCCATATGTGCAAATTGGGATGACTGGCAGCTGAAACGGTCACCCTCGGAGGCTGAGCTCCTCCTTCAGCTAATACTGTATACATCTGCGTACTCTGTGTGGTAGTGATCATATTATTTGTACATCTACTGTAATATTGAATGTTGTCTTGCAAGTATACTTTCTTGAAGAATTCTTAGTTAAATCCCCTTAGCCATATTATTTTGCCTTTAGTTTTTGGTGCACAATCAAAACCTTTTCTTCTGAGAAAGGACTTTGCTTAGTTCCTGTATCTTCTGCATTCCTCATGACCATTTTTGTTAAGTCTCTGTTCTGTTTCTTTACGAGTACTAAGTAACATTACACATTGTCATTCATGCATTTTCACTACCCCTGCCTATCACTGCTTTTATTTAACTGCACTGTCCCTCACCTAGGCTTTATTTGCTCTTTTCTTTATCTGTGCAATGCACATGGCAGAATTTCTCCCTTCTGTAAAATTGCTTTTTTCTTCCAAGTATACATTTTGCTAGTTTGACTGCATTCCTTCTTCTTTCTCCTTTAATTGGTAGTATTTCTGTCTTCTTCTACTTCTGTGTATTTTCTTTTATATTTTTAAATATTGCATGGTTCTTCCAGCCTCTGATGTAATCTTCTTGAAATTACATACTGGTGCAATGTTCATCATAATGCTATCACATGACAACAGGTGGTATGCAGAAACTGTGCATTTTGGATTTGTGAAGCTAGGTTCACAGTTGTCCCTGCAACTAGCCCAAAACCTTCCTCAAAAGTTGTGCCTTTCAGTGAAAAGGTTATTGCTAGTGGCCATGATTGTTTAGGTAAACTACACCAGAGCCACTGTACAGAGAATAGTTGAACAGAATACTTGTAAAATGCTTAATTGTTAATTTCATTTCATTTATTCATGCAATCCAGACTAGAACATTTAGTACAAAAATTAACTTCTGACTGTAAATTATGTTTCTGTGTACTGCTCTATAATTGTGCAGTTTTTCATAGTGACTGGAATCATGTAGTTGACATACAAAGGTAATATTTTGAAGACTATTGATGACCAAATGGAAAGAATAGTCTTCAATTTGGATGTAAAATGAGAAATTTGAACAAGAGTTCCACAAGTGTGTGAAACATAGTACTGTTTAACACGTTCATATGTAGTACTGTTTAACGCATTCATATGTAAAACTTAACACTGGGTAAAGGTGTGAATTGTTGTTTATATAATTTGTAATGCAAGTTCCTAACATTTTTTATTTTTATGCTTTTAAGGAAATAATGTGTATACGTTTGGTCTTGGCCAATTTGGACAGCTGGGACATGGCACTTTTATTTTTGAATCACCCGTGCCAAAGGTTTTGGAACAGCTGAAGAATCAAAAAGTGCAATATGTTGCATGTGGAGAGAATCATACTGCTCTCATAACAGGTTCAGTATGTTAATTAAGTGCATTTTAAAAATAAGTGTTTTTTGTGGCTTTATTTAAAGTCAAAGACAAAATGAAATATAATTATTATTTTGTTTTTACATTTTATTGTATCCTGTTTGCTGGTAAGGATTGTTTATGGCTGAAATCAAAATCTGAAGTAGTTTACTTCATTTGATCTTCAACCTGTGGGTTTTGGATCCGTATTGGATCCAAGCCGGCAGCTTCGCTAGCATCTGCTACGAGCTCCAAGTTCCTCCCCTTACCAATAATACACCACCACTACCTTCCATCCCCCAGATCTCATTTGCCGAGGCTAGCCTAAACATCGTGATTCTTGACTCCAAGTTGTGAGTAGGGTTTCTATCTTTGATTAGTGTTTTTTGTATGTGTGTGTGTGTGTGTGTGTGTGTGTGTGTGTGTGTGTGTGTGTGTACTTGCTAGTGTAGGTTTCCTCTCTTCCTCCCCTCGCTGGTGCGTCAGGTTTAAGGCCTTTTTCTTAGTTTTTAGGTAGGTAGTTTATAGTTTGTCTTCCCCTCCCCCCTCAGCCTTCTGTGTGCTTGTCTGAGTGTGTGGTGAGTGGCGTGTGTTGTTTAAAGTTTGTTCTTGTTGTGGGACATGGCAGATCTCCCAAAACAAGTTTTTAAGAGATGCATGTGGCCACACTGCGGTGGTGGTGCTGCGGTAGCGTTGTCGCCTCACAGTAAGACTTCGTCCAGTTCGATTCTCAGCTAGAGCGTCTTCTGTGCGGAGACGTGCGTGAATGGGCGTACCTTCATTGAAGGTTGTACGTCAGGGCCGGCAACTCGGCACGTAAAAATCTACTGCTAATCATTAGTGGACTGGAGTTCTGCTGTGGCGACTCCTAACCAGGAAAAGCCGAAAGACACAACAACAACTGAGTGTGGCCACAAATTGTCACCTGCTGATGGCCACACTCTTTGCATGCTGTGTTTGGGTGTGGCACATTTAGCCACAGATTGTTCTATTTGCACGGGTTTTAACCCGCACGCCTTTAAGGATCGGCGGGCCAAATTAGTTATGAAGGGCCTGCTCCCTTCTATGGAGGCAGCCGCCTCCTCTTCTGCTTCGGACACAGCTGTTACTGTGGCCGCCTCTCCTGCTATTCTTGTCCTTCCTTCTCCTCCCTCCCAGGCTGGGACTCATCCACCTACCTCTAAACCTGTGGAAACGGAGCACAGAGAAAGCAGAGAGAAGGAAAGAGAGCACCGACCAGAAAAGAGAAAGAGGTCCCCGGACCTTACAGATCTGTCAGGACCTCCTACTAAAAGTCAGTCTAGGCAAAGTGACTCCCCTCGGCTCCGATCTCCAAGATTTTCTCCAGAGCCAGAGGAGGCCCTACCACCCTGTAGAGCCTCATTTCCTTGACCCGCCAAGTTGGAGTCCGTGGTTTTGTCACGGTCCACCCACAGTCTCTCTGAAGTCGACATGGATAAAATGATGTGGAGATTTATTCACACACAAATTCAAATGGGAGACTTTCCAGCCCCCACTCCCTCTGAAGGTGGGAGCTCGCTTCCCTTCTTTACACCAATATCTCCTTCTCCGATCCGACCCCTGGCTTCAGAGTACATGGATCCGAGGATGGCCCTAGTCAGGTGGTCGGCGCTGTCTGTACCTATCTCCTCGATGCCGGCAGCTGCCTGGAGCATGTCAGATCCAACTAGTTTAGATCCGAGTGGCTCTCAGAGCCAGAGCCTGGGTGTCGTATCCGAAGTGGTGGAGCTATTTCCATCGGCTCTGATGTTATCGGCTCAAGGTCCCCCCCTTGGAGCACTACTTCAGGCTCGGTTCCGATTCTCGCTTCGAATCTGGGGAGAGTGGTTCCCTTAATGGTGTCCCAGGAAGCTCACTCTCCCTCGGCATTTAATGTTGTAGAAAGGATTCTCTCCAATGGATTGAGGCCCCTGACTATATCTTTGGACTCCGCCCTGACTCCTTCTGCTTTGTGTGCAAATCCCATCATTTTACCATAGGGACAGCCCATGCTTGAGGAGCCCCAGGCGATTCCCAGTGAGGAACAAGTGGTTTGCGAGTTCCCTCCAGAAAGCCCAACTGGAGAGGTTCCTCGCAAGCATATGTGCAAGAGGAGGCACTTGGACTCCTCCCCTGAGTCCCTCACTAAGGACACTGATTTGGATGACGGGGAAGGTTCCCCCAAATCACCTCCTGAGGATGTGTCCTTCAGAGACATCATGGAAATCTTGCGCCAGCGGGGAGGTTGGTCCACCCCAAAACCTTCCTCAGACAAATCTGTGTTTCTGGAGGCTTTTGGCATGGGCCCATCTACTTTCTGGGTGTCCCCTCCCACGGATCCCTTGGTGGACTTGGTCAGCTCATGGGCTTGGAAGGTGCCGGACACTGTGGAACCTTTCCCTAAATGCCAGGACAAAATATTGAGCCCCCCTGCAGACAGACCGGCATGGAATAAAGGGTCCCCTGTAGACGCTATGGTGGTAGCAGCCACCACCAAAAAGGAACTAGCCCAGGAGAGTTCCTCGGTCCATCCGCCTGACAGTGAGTCTAGGATGATGGACCGCCTAGGGAAGCAGGTTTATGAGTCAGTGACCTTTTCTTTCAAGGCTCTGAACTATCTGGCCCACATTACTAGACTACAGCAGGACTTGATTGAGGAACTGGCTGAGTCTCTCCCAAAGTCCATTTAGCAGGAGGGGACAGAGCCATGTTCTTCTACCTTGACAGTGGTGGCTCAGATTATGTCAGTTCACGGAACCCTTCAAGGTGTCTTTTGCGAATGCCCCTTATGACGGTTCTTCCCTGTTTGGTAAGACCATCTGAGACACTTTGATCCAGAGTGAGAAAGACAGGAAGACACTGTCTGCTATCGGAATCCACTTCTCGAACCCTCAAATATCCTTTTCCCGGAATCAGCGAGGGCAAAAGAAGATGTGCTTCCGGAAGTCTCAGTATTCCCGGGACACTCAGGGCTCTTCTTCCCCTAGAGGCAGAGGGGGACAGGATAGACACTGGCCCAGAGGCGAGAGGATCCAAGGAATTTTGGGTCTCAAGAACCTTTCTTGGACAAGCCCACGCAGCAACCCTGAGGGGTTTGTCCGACTGCTTTGCTCTGGAGGCAGTCGGGGGTCACCTATCGTTGCACCTGGTGGCATGGGAGTCCATGTCATCAGACAGTTGGGTGCTTCACATAATTTCCAGAGGCTATTCAATCCCATTTGTGGTTCCTCCTACACCTTACAAACACCTCTCGGACATACCACCCATGCAAAGGGAGGCAGCAACGCTAGAAGTTTTCAAGCTGCTAGAGAAACGAGCCATCAAACCCGTCCCCCCAGATCAGTTCAGATTGGGCATCTACTCCAGGTTCTTTTTGGTGCCAAAAAAGATGGGGGACTTAAAACCCATTCTGGACCTATCTACTCTGAACTTGTCCTTTGCCAAAGAAAAGTTCCGGATGGTCACTTTACAGTCCATCATGCTGTACCTGCAAGAGAGCAACTGAATGTGCTCATTTGACCTCCAGGATGCTTACTATCACATAAAGGTGCACAGAAGCTTCAGGAGGTTCCTCCGCTTCCAGCTAGGAGCCAGTCATTATCAGTTCCGAGCTCACCTGAGGCTTCAGGGGATTCAGGTCTACCCTTACCTGGACGATTGGGTCCTTACTGCTCCCACCAAGCATCTACTTTGTTGGACCAGAGATTTTTTCCTATAGCTTGCACACTACGTATGGATTACAGTCAACACAGCCAAATCCCTACTGAATCCTGTCTAAGTGATAGAATACATAGGGGCATGGATAGACACGCTGCAGACAAACATTTTCCTGACCACGGAGAGAGTTGAAACCTAAGGATGCATGTCGCCTTCATTTACCGAGCTCACCTTTCCTCAGCAGAATCAGTCTTGAGGGCCCTAGGTTCTATGGCAGCAACCATAACACTCCTTCCGTGTGCTCGATTGCATATGCGAGTACTGCAGTGGACTCTAGCGGTGCAATGGTCCCTGTTGGATCTTCCATTGTCTCACCCAATACACCTCAGCTGAGTCTGCAGTTTGTCCCTTCTTTGGTGTATGGAGTCTTTGGAAATTTTGGAGGGACGACCTTTTTTTCCAGCTCCTACCCAAGCCACAGTGACCACGAACGCCTCCCAACTAGGGTGGGGTGGCATTGTTTGGAAAGGACAGTCCAAGGCTTGCGGTCCCCGATCAAGACCAGTTTGCATATAAATGTTCTGGAGATGAGGGTGGTCCTTTTAGCATTGCAGGCCCTTCATGTCTTCCTACCTCTGGGAACCGTTGCACTGCAGTCAGAGAACATGTCAGTGGTCTGGTATATCAACAAACAGGGAGGGACCAGATCTTACCCCCTTTGTCGCAAGGCCATGAGAGTTTGGGAATGGGCAATCTCCACCAGTCATTTTCTGATAGCAATGCATATTCTGGGATTGTCCAGCATTCTAGCAGACAAACTAAGCTGGACTATTCTGTTGCCTTACGAGTGGTTTCTGAATCCTTCAGTGGCGGAGCAGATCTTTCAAGAGTGAGGTCGGCCTTGCTGCAATCTCTTCGCATCTCCTGCCAACGCAAAGTGCAGCGAGTTCTTCGCTATGAACCCCCCGCTGGGGGAGTCCCCCAGAGACCCTCTAGTCGATACTTGGCCTCCCGGTCTTCTTTTATGCTTATCCTCCTGTACCCCTTATTCCAAAGTTTCTACAGAAAGCTTGTCGACTGGGGAGCAAAGTGATCCTCATTGCCCCATTTTGGCCTCGCCAGGTATGGTTTCCCTTCCTTTGGTCTCATCTTCTAGCACTGCCTTGGATCCCACTCTGGAACTCATTTTGCACCCCTTGAGGAGCCCTCATCCAAATCTGGACAGTCTGAGGCTCACAGCTTGGCTTCTCCAGTTCCCTTAATTGCTAGGACTCCTGGATTGTCTTCTTCAGTCAGATCTATTCTGGTGGCAGCTCATAAGTCATCCACCAGGAAGATTTGTCGTAGCAAATGGAAGCGTTTTTCCTTTTGGGCTTCTCAAAGGAGTTTAGATCTATTCACGGCTCCCGTTCCGGCTATTCTTGATTTTCTGGGAAATATTTTTCAACAAGGGGCAAGCTCATCTACGATTAAGGTTCAACTAGCTGCCATTTCTCATTTTCATGTGGGCGAGAATTCTGCTTCTTTAGCCTCTCCCAGATTGTGTAAAGCTTTTATCAAAGGTACCTTTCTCTTACGTCCTCCGGCAAAGATCCCGTTCCCCTGTGGGACCTTACTGTGGTACTTCAAGCGTTGGTTGCTTCGCCATTTGAACTTTCAGCAACCACGGATCTTAAGTTTTTGTGTTGGAAAACAGCATTTCTAATGGCTATCACCCCTGTAGGTGGGTTTCAGAACTGCAAGTGTTGTCTGTCTAGGTTCCATACATGATTTTCCACAAGGACAGGGTTTCTCTTTGCACCAATCCTTCTTTTCTCCCAAAAGTAGCATTGGAGGTTAATATCAGTCAAACTATCAATTTACCTGTTTTCTTCCCAAATTTTACAAACAAAATGGAGTACAAGTTGCATTTGTTGGATGTTCATAGACAGTTACGGTTCTGTTTACACAGGACCAAAACCTTTCGTAAATCTGACCAGTTGTTTGTGTCCTTTTCTAAACCTTTTTTGGGTAAACCTATCTCTAAGGTTACCATTGCTAGGTGGATCTCCCTATGTATTCTTCAGATCTACAAGGATAAAGGATGTTCATCGTGTTTCACTGTTGCAGTCATTACAATTGGGTTATCCTGCTGGTGGTCGGCCTGAGTTCCAAAGTCTATGTCCAACGTCAGTGCGCCAGGGGTATAAAAGATGCAGCCAACGCCATTTTCTTCAGTCTTTCTTGCCGCACGGTGCCCGAAGCAAAAGCAGTTCGCAAGTGCCGGTCGGCCGACTCCTGAGGTTTTCAAATTCGAATTTCAGAACCGAAGTCTTCATTAAAGCCAAGTACCCCGTTGGGGAAACTTTTTCTTGCTCCAGACCGATGTCAGAAAAAGTTAATAATTGTATTTCGTGTAGGAAGCAAATACCTCATAAGGATTTTCATTCTTAATGTACTCCTTGCCTAGGCCCTGACCACGATGTTGCTAGTTGTCGGTTTTGTGCTAGATTTAACCAACACACTATTAAGCGGCGGCACGTTTTTGCATTTCATTATTTTGGCAGAAGATTTAACTATATAATGCCGTTGGAGCAACTGACTACCAGAGTTTATAAAAAGCGCAAAGAAAAGGGCAGGCACCCGAGGTCCAAAACCAATGACGAGGCTTCCACTAGGCCTGTCGCCGGTTCACCAGTTCTCAGTGAGGCGCTTTCGCAGCCCCTGATGCCCGCTACCTCAGAGCCACAGACAGCTTCCGACTCCCACGTGGAGCTGACTAGGCCGCTGGAAACTCAAGGTATTAGACACTCGGATGCTATTCCCTCAGATGGGTCTGGAGCCGCTGAGCAGTCACCGGCTTCTGAGGGTGTTTTCAGGCCTACACAGTTATATGTAAAACCAACTTCAGCTTCAAAGGCAAAGACTAAAGCAGCTCTAAAGACAAAGAAACAAGTACAGCATTCTCCTGGACAGGCCTCCATGCCTAAAAAACAGATGCTTAAAATGGCCGAAGACCTAATTACTTTGATCAGTGGTTCCCATCCCCTCCTGATAAGAGTCCTAGGCAAGAGATAGAATATGCATCTTCAGATCAGGTTTCCATTTCCTCTGATTCCTCTTCTGAGCAGGAATATTCTCTTCCTCCCTATGAGGATTCTGATGCTGAAGAATCTATTTCTTCAGCCTCTCCTTCTGAGGATTATTCTTTTGGGGAAACCCTACATACTTTGAGGGAGCATTTCCACTGGGAGAGCCAAGATTACTCAGAATCCAAGAAAAGGCTCAGAGACTTCCTTTTATTACCTCAGCACAGGCCCCTTGCTATTCCTCCTGTTTTAGACATTGTAGATGATGTATTTTCAGAGTCCGGACTGTCACTTGACTCTTTGCCACCAGCTACTGTTAAACCAGACAGATACTACAGAGTTCCTGATTCACATAAATTTCCAGACCCAGAAACTATCTTTCAGGGTCCCAAAGGGGTCAAGGCATCCATGACAAAAAACCCTATACCCTCTGATAGGGATTCAAGGGCCCTGGACAGATGGGGGAAAAAGATTTATACTTCTGCTACCTTGGCTGTAAGAGCTTTAAATTGTCAATTTCATATGCTTAAATATCAGCAATATCTAATGTCACTGCTTAAACAGAAAATGTTGACAAATCCAGAATGTGCAGAAAACAAAGAAATGCAGGATTTATTGCATGCAGCTGAACAAGTAAGAAAGCATACTTTGCAATGTGGTTTTGATTCTCTAGTGGCCTGTTGCAGGGTCGCTGTTACGGGTTCTGTCGTTAAGAGACATGTTTTGTTAAAAAAGCAGAATCTTCCCAATCATGTTAAAGCAAAATTATTAGATGCTCCATTACAACACGATACCTTGTTTGGTGTTAAAGCAGAAGAGGTGTTGAAGAAAATGGAGGACAAAGCTAAATCTATGCAAACAGTCAAGGATTTCTTACAGGTACAGCCTCCCAGATTTAGCAGGAACTGGCCTCCAAAGAATTGGTCCTTTCCAGTGTCAGACAGGCCATAAAGAGGCAGATACATATGCCCCAGAGGCAGATCCCAGCCCCAAGGCTCATACAGGCCTAAACAATGGGGTACTTCAACCTCCAAAAGCGGAGAAGAAAAATCACAGCCATACAGGAAACAGTCTCAATGACCTTCCCCTGCCAGCACCAAGCACTTATCTTCTGGCAGCTCCTTTGGGGGGAAAACTAGCACTTTTTTCACAAAATTGGCACATGATCACCCAGGACAAATGGGTCTTAAATATCGTATCCCAGGGCTACAGGTTCCATTTTCATACCCTGCCAAGGCCAAACGGTATGCCAGACCTGCCTCGCAATCAATGGGCAATGGCACAGAAACAAGTTTCATCCCTCATGGACATGAGAGCCATTCAGCAAGTACCACAGCAAGAGCAGGGACTAGGATTTTACTCGAGGCTATTCTTGGTGCCCAGAAAGGACAAAACCTGGAGACCAATACTGGACCTGTCTATCCTGAACACATTCCTGGATATTCCAAAATTCAAAATGTTAACTCTGCAGCAGCTTCTGCCTGTGCTGGGCAAGAAGGCTTGGCTTGTGACTTTAGACCTAAAAGAGGCATAAATGTATGTCCCAATCAGACAATCATGCAGAAGATACCTCAGATTTATAGCTGGCTCAATGCATTACCAATTCTCTGCACTGCCCTTTGGCTTATCTACTGCGCCTAGGGTCTTCACAAAATGCCTGACACCAGTAATTGCCTTTTGCAGACAAAGAGGAATTCAAATATATCCTTACTTGGACGACTGCCTTATTCAAGCAGAGAACAAGGACACTCTACTACAGCATCTGGCATTTGTAAAAACATTACTAACAGACCTAGGCTACACATTTAACGAAAAGAAATCAAAACTCGTACCCTCTCAAGAGATAATATTCCTGGGTGCAAGCTTAAATACAAATGCCCAGATGGCTTATCTCACGCCAGACAAACAGACAACTGACTACTTATTTCAAAATGTTGGCAACAAAGACCCAGTTATCTGCAAGAAAAATTCTGCAGGCTTTGGGCTTCATGGCATCCTGCATTCTGCTAATTCCATATGCAAGACTGCATATGAGGAAACTTCAATGGTATCTAAAAAGTGTTTGGACTCAACATTGCCACAGCCTGGAAACAATAATTACCCTCATTCCCTGCCTGCAACAAGAGTTTTGATGGTGGGCAAAAGCCTGTCACCACAACACGGGACAGCCATTCACCTTACCCACAGCCAGGCAGACATTGACAACAGATGCATCAGATTATGCCTGGGGGGCCCATATGGCAGGAAGATGTATTCAGGGCACATGGTTCACAAGTCAAATGCATCTACATATCAATCAAAAAGAGATGCTAGCAGTTCAAAATGCCCTGACAGCCTTCAAGGATCTACTTCATCCAGGACAACTACTGATAAAGACGGACAATACCACAGTCATGTGGTACATAAACAAGCAAGGAGGCACACTTTCCTACCCCCTCTGCAGACTAGCCATGAACTTGTGGGACACAGCATTGACTTATCAAGTACATCTGCAAGCACAATTCTTGCCAGGAAGGATAAATACTCTGGCAGATGAATTAAGCAGAAACCTAATGGATCCCCATGAGTGGAAATTGGATCCACAAGTCTTCAACATAGGTTCATACTAGGCTATCTGCCCTAGGGCATTTATAAGCCTAGCCAGAATGCGTTTGGCTTTCGCCACCCATTTTAAATTAATTTTGCTATGCCCTTTTTCTAGGTTAGTATACTGTGCCTCTGTCTAACAGTGACACAGAAGTGATACCCGAGTTAAACCTACGATCTCCCATCCACTCATCAAGATTCCTCTTGAAGAGAGTCAGTGAGGGACTCTGCCTAACCTGGACTGGGATTTTATTCCAGAGTGAAGGGAGCCTCTGGGTTATGAATCTGTCCCTCCAGCATATCCTATTTATTTCAGTGCTGAGGTTCAAGTCTCGAGCGTAGCTCGATGGGATTTGGATTTTCTGAGGTGCAGCATGTCCATTAATTCCTGGTTGGACATGGCTTTATACGTTAGGCACAGATCGCCCCTGAACAGGCGGTATGCCACTGAGTAGAGCTGGAGTTTCTTTAATTGGGCAGCATATGGCATCTGTTTGAGCCCTTTGATCCTCTTGGTGAGGTACTTTTGGGGTCTTTCCAGTTGCTGCAGGTGTCTGGTAAGGTACATCCCAAAAGGGGCATTTTACTCAATTATGGGCCTGATGAGGGATGAGTAAAGAGGCACGATGACCTCCCCTGATCCAGATATGAATCCCTTCATGATTAGGTGGGCTATATAAAATGTTTTTCTAACCACTTTGGCCACGTGGTTGTCAAATGAGAGACTGCTATCAACTTGGGTCCCCAGGTCCCTAATTACTTCTTCTGTACTTAATGGATTACCGCCTATGTGGTAATTTGTGGGCACTTTGTTTTTGCCAAAGGGGATGACTATACACTTTTTGGCGTTTAGCGTGAGGACATGGCTCTGGCACCAGTTGTCTGTTTCTATGAGGCCCTTTTGGAGGATGCTTCTGTCTGCTGGAGAGTCGATTATGGCGCCCAGTTTGCAGTCATCTGCGAACTTGGTCAGCCACAGTCCTTCCGTGTTGGCCTGTACCTCTGAGAAATATATACCAAACAAAGAGTTCCCAGGACTGAGCCTTGTGGGATGCCACTTGTAACTGGTTTGGAGTCTGACATGGCTCCAGCAATTCTAACCATGTGGGTTCTGTCCTTGAGCCAGTTTGCAACCCATCTAGTGACATAGGGGTTTATATTTAAGCTGGTGAGCTTAATCTATAATGCCCGAGTGGGGTATTGTATCGAAGGCTTTTGCGAGGTCCAGGTAGGCTGTGTGGACCACCTTCCCCTCATCAATGGCCTTGGTGACTGTTTCAAAGAAATCAACCAGGTTTAAGAGGCAGGATCTGCCCTTAACAAAGCCGAACTGGGTAGGATCCAGTGTCTGTAGGTCCCCAATATCTTTATTTATGAGGTCCATGATGATTCTTTCCATAGCTTTGCAGACCAAGCTAGTCAGACTTATGGGGCGATAGTTTCCAGGATCCGTTGAGGCACCACCTTTGTGGAGAGGGACCACTGTTGCTGTACACCACTCTTTGGGTACATATCCTGTAGTAAGGCTGAGATTGAACAGTATTATGTTTGGGTTTAGCTCTTCTTGGAGTTCATGTAGGACGCAGCCCGGGACACCGTCTGGTCCCATTGATGCTGTGTTTTTTGCTTTAGAGAGTGGCTCTTACCTGAGCATCTGAGATGTCAGGGGCAGCACTCTGCTGGGATAGATATTTGCCCTTTGGTGGGAGGGGAAGTTTGCGCTGAACCTGACAGCTAGGATGTTGGCAATGTCTGTGGGTTCGTGTATTTTTGTCATTTTGGACTAATTCTGAGCATGTCTGGGAATTCCCACCCAGGTTCCTAACATAACTAAAGAAAGCCTTGTGATTATCCTTAGTGTCCTGTGCAATTTTTCTCTCGAAGCTGGCCTTAGACGATTTTATGAGTGCCCGTAGTTTTTTGCTAATACTGATCAGAGATGCCTTCCCCTTTTGGGATTTTGCTCTATCATTTAGTAGCTTCCTCCTTCTATTGTATAGTTTGTTTATGGCTGGGGACCACCAGACAGGACGTCTGCCTTTGGAGGATTGGGTCTTGGTTTTATTTGGGATTGCATGATCCATGCATTCCTGAAGGTGTTCATAGAATGCATTTTTCAAGGATTTTGCGGTCTGGGCCGTATTTTCCACATTAACATGATAACAAGGAACTGGAGATGCCCGGATATAGACCTATTTGCCTCCCATCACAGTTGTCAACTACAAAGATTCTGCACAAGGACTTATCACAAGCAAGCATGGAAAGTGGACGCTCTATCTTTTAGCTGGAAAAACCTAACAGTATATGCCTTTCCTCCTCTGCCTCTCCTCCCCAAGGTACTTCTTAAGGTCAGACAAGAGAAGCCAAATATTAATACTGATTGCCCCAGACTGGCCCCGCCAGCACTGGTACCCAATCCTAAAGAGTTTGTCTCAATGCCTAGCTTGGACATTACCTCAAATCCCTCACTTATTGACCCAACAAGACAGTCCGATACTGGACAGCCAACTCAGGACCTTAAACCTGGCAGCATGGCGGATAATGTAGCCATTCAAGACACACCTCTTTCTAAAGCAGTTATGAATGTTATTTTGGAGGCCAGGAGACCTAGCACCAGAAAAATCTTATGCAGAAAAATGGAAGAGATTCTGTGCTTGGAACCAGGCACAAGGTATTGCCACGATTGTTCCAAATATTCCTCAGATTTTGCAATACTTAACTGAGATGCTGGATAAAGGCATTTCCTTTTCATCAATTAAAATTCATGCCTCTGCCATTTCAGCTCATTGCAATACAGAACCACCTATTTTTTCTCATCCATTACTAAGGCAGTACCAAAGAGGGACCAAAAACATAATATCCCCAAGGAGAGCACCAGTACCTGCATGGGACCTCAACTATGTCTTGGAAAAACTTACACTGCCTCAGTTTGAGCCAACCTCTGCAGCTGATATAAAATTCTTATCCTGGAAAACAGCTCTTCTCCTAGCAATAACCTCCACTAGACAAGTCTCAGAGTTACAGGCACTCATGGCTGTGGAACATTTTATCATTTTCCATCCTGACAGGGTTTCTCTGAGGACAAACCCTACATTTATGCCTAAGGTAGTGACCAGTTTGGCCCTTAACCGAACAATTCACTTGCCTACCTTTTACCCAAACTCACAGAATAAGGGTGAGAGACTTCTGCATTCTTTGGGCATTCACAGACCGCTACGCTTCTACTTGGACAGAACCAAAGCTTTCAAAAAGACTAAACAACTTCTAGTAGCATATGCTGCAGGATCATAAGGAAAGCCTATCTCAAAGCAGACTATTTCAAAGTGGATAGGCCACTGCATTCGTTTCTGCTATTCACAGCATGGCAAATCAGTGCCTAAGGGCATTAGGCCACATTCCACCAGAGCAGCAGCCACTTCAGCAGCCTTCCTCAGAGGAGTACCAACCAAAGAGATCTTAGAGGCTGCAACTTGGAGTTCAGTGCATACTTTACAAAGCACTATCACTTACTTCTCTACTCTAAATCCAGGGCAGGCTTTGCCACTGCAGTTCTGCAGGGCCTGATAGCCTCTCCTAATCCTATTTAGCACCAGCCTCCCAACCATAGCTTTGGGATTCAACCCAATTGTAATGACTGCGACAGTGAAACACGATGAACATAGTACAGTTGTGTACCTACCATAAATGTAGATGTTTGAGTGTATTCACTGTTGCAGTCCAGGTTACCCTCCCACCACCCCCCCTTTCCTTGCTGGGACTTATCTGTACTTCTGTATTCTATACAACCTATGTGGTGTATTTGCTTGTAGATGAGGGAAAAGTTTTTTGGTTATGCATCCTTATTGGCATTAGTGAGCCTACCATTTTAGGGACACCTGACATCTGCGGCAAGAAAAACTGAATAAAATGGCGTCGGCTGCATCTTTTATACCCCTGGCGCACTGACGTCAGGGAGTAGGCGACAGCAACCAACGCCAGACCTAAACTTTGGAACTCAGGCCGGCTGCGGGTAGCCTGCCAGCAGGATAACCCAATTGTAATGACTGCAACAGTGAATACACTTGAACATCTACATTTATGGTAGGTACACAACTGTACTTTTGTCTTGTCCGGGTCAGGTTAAAGCTCAGTTGACTAGGTCCATGGCTACTTCTATGGCCTTTTGGTCGAGAGTATCATTAGATGACATTTGATGTTCTTCGTGTTTCACTGTTGCAGTCATCACATTTGGGTTATCCCTGCCAGAGTAGCCCTCAGCCGGCCTGAATACCAGAGACTTAGTATTTCTGCGTCAGCTGCTGTCGCTTCAGCACAGACGTCAGATCGTCAGTTGTATAAAATAAGGTGGCCGATGCCATTACATCAGTCTTTCTTGTCCAGGAGCCCATAGCAGAAGCAGTTTGCATGAGTGCCAGTCGGCCGCTACCTGAGTTTCATCTTCCGAATTGAAGCTGAAGTCTTCTAAAGCTAAGTACCCCATTGAGGATTCTTTTTGCTTGCTCAAACCGATGTCAGAAAAAGTTAGCAATTGTCTTACCTGTGGAAAGCAAATACCACACAGAGACTTTCATTCTTACTGCGTCACTTGCTTAGGCCCAGACCACAACGTCCCTCGCTGTCACTTTTGTGCTTTGTTCAGCGCCAGAACTATATGTCATCGAGCCCTTATTGTAGCTATATATTTTCGCTGACAGTCCTCGAATTCCAACATGGCTTCGATAAGCCTTTCGAAAAAATGTAAGGATAAAGGCAGAGACAGACAGCACAGGTCCAAACCTACCGACGACGCTTCCGTTAAGCTAGTCGTCAGTTCTCTGGTCCTCAGTATGGCGCTGTCACACCTCCTGATGCCCACTTCTGTGGATTCCCAGGCCGCTATCAAGACCCTTTCGGAGTCTGGTATGCTGCAAAACTCTTCTTCAGCTAAGGATCCTGCGGTTGTCTCTACCTTGGATGGGTCCAGAGCCGCTGAGCAGGCACCGGCTTCCAAGGAAATACTTCACACTACTGATTCTTGACACAAACCAATGACTTCTTTCGCATCTACCTTTCTTATAAAAAATACTGAGTTTCTAAGGCCCAGGGTATGAACCACACCCAAGAAACCGACGACCGAATCTCAGACACCCATTTCCTTGCCTCAGTCTCAAATGCTTAAAATGGCGGAAGACTTTATAGTGCTGATCAGGGGAAGCCAAGCTACCCCTTCCAAAAGAAAAAGAGATCTGTCCCCAGTAGTTTTATTTGAACAGGAATCTGATGACTATGATGCATCTGAATATGAAGACATGCAACCCCTCTCTGCTTATGAGGATTCTGATGCAGAGGAATCCATTCCTTCAGCCTCTCCACCCGAGGACTTTTCCTTTGAGGAAATCCTTCATACTTTAAGGGAGCATTTGCAAAGGAAATGTCAGGACTTCCCTCAGTTTCAAAAGAGACTCAGAGAATTCTTAGACCTTCCACAGCACATAACCCTGGCCATTCACCCTGTCCTGGATGTTGTGGATAATGTTTTAATGGAATCTAGTTCGACTCCTGACACCCTCCTTCCTACTTCCAGAAAACCTGACAGGTATTAGAGTCCCTGACTCACACAAATTTATTTTCAAAAATCCTACTGCTGACCCTGAGGATATTTCTCAAGGGCCTAAAGGAATTAAAGCAACTTCTGCTAAGAATCCCACCCCCTCAGATAGGGATTCCCAAGCACTAGACAGATGGGGTAAAAAAGTATACACCTCTGTTACTCTTGCTATCAGAGCACTAAACTGTCAGTTCCATATGCTAACATTTCAGCAACATACCATGGAACTCCTAAAACAAAAAATATCATCCTTTCCTGCTTGTGCAGAAAATAAAGAGTTACAAGAGTTGATGCTTTCTGCACATCAAGTACCTAAGCACACCTTACACTGTGGTTTTGACACCCTAGAAGCTTCTTGCAGGGCAGCAGTCACCAGTTCTGTGCTTAGATGATATGCTTGGCTTAAGGAACAACCCTTGTCAGACCATGTGAAATCTAAATTATTGGATGCTCCCTTGCACAAAGATAACTTATTTGGCACCAAAGCAGAGGAGGTCTTAAAGATGGAATAAAAAGCTAAATCTATGCAGACAGTTAAGGATTTCCTACAGGTCCAGCCACCCAGGTTCAGTAGACATTGACCCTCCAAACACTGGTCCTTTCCTGCCCCCTCCAGATCAGTTCAGCCCAGGCTCTGGGGAAGCAGACCCCCAGACAGCAGCCACAGGGAATGCAGAGGTCAAAGCAATGGAGTTCCTCCACTTCAGAACCAGGGAGTGCAAAGCCAACCACTCATGGTAAGAACTCACAATGACTCTCCTCCACCACCCCCTCCCACTGCCCACCTGCACTTGCCCCTAGGAGGAAAAGCCTCCTTCCACGCAAGCACCTGGGCCACCATTACCAACGACCACTAGGTCCTCAACATAATGTCCCAGGGATGCACATTTTCTTCCCACACTCTACCAACCCCAAAAGGGTTCCCAGATCTTCCTTCAAACCCGTGGGCAGAGGTGAAAAAGCAAGTCATTTCCCTGCTCTCCATGAGGGCAATAGAGCACGTTCCTGCAGAACAGATAGGCCAAGGTTTCTACTCCAGACCTTTTCTGGTACCCAGAAAAGAGGGCACCTGGTGCCCCATCCTCAATCTATCCAAAACACCTTCCTGGTGATAACAAAATTAAAAATGCTCACCCTCCAGCAAGTACTTCCTATGCTCTCCAAGAATGCTTGGCTAGCCACCCTAGACCTAAAAGAGGCCTACCTCCACATTCCTATCAGCAAATCATGCAGGAAATATTTATGTTTCAGGGCAGGATCTCTGCACTTTCAGTTCTCTGCACTTCCCTTTGGCTTATCTACTGCTCCCAGAGTTTTCACAAAATGTCTGGCTCCCACCATTGCCTTTTGCAGACAAAGAAATATACAAATTTATCCATACCTGGATGACTGCTTAATTCAGGCCAACAGTCAGAAAAAGTTGCTCAAGCACCTGGCCTTTGTAAAATCCCTACTGACCTCCCTAGGGTACACTATCAACGAAAAGAAATCCAAACTAGTACCCACCCAAAGGATTATATTCCTGGGAGCACACAGCATCCCAGATGGCATTCCATACACCAGAAAAGCAAACTTACTTGACAGCCTACTTCTCTCAACTAGCCACCAGACCCCAGTTATCCGCAAGGAAAATCCTGCAAGCCCTGGGGTTCATGGCATCTGGCATTCTACTCATTCCATATGCCAGACTGCATATGAGGAAACTTCAGTGGTACCTAAAAAACCTTTGGTGTCAACACTCTCAGGACCTGGAAACTCTTATACCAATGATACATTGCCCAAGGAAAAATTTTATTTGGTGGGAAGCAGCATGCTCCCACAACAAGGGACTTACCTTTCTCACCCCCACCGCCCAGACCTTCACCACAGACACATTAGATTATGCCTGGGGTGCTCACCTGTACGGCAGGTGCATACAGAGCCAATGGAGCCCACAGCAAATTCATCTGCACATCAACCAAAAAGAGATGTTAGGTGTCCAGCATGCATTGACAGATTTCAGGCTCCTTGTCTCCCCATGGGCTCTCCTAATCAAAACAGACAACACCACTGTGATGTGGTATATCAACAAGCAGGGAGGTACTCACTCCTACCCTCTATGCAGACTGGCCATGACCCTTTGACACACAGCCTCAGCCATGCAACTACACCTGTTAGCACAATTCCTGCCAGGCTCTCTAAATTCCCTGGCAGACAACTTAAGCAGAAATCTTCTGGACCCACACGAGTGGCAGCTAAACCAATGAACCTCCACCCTAATAACTCAGAAATGGGGCACCTCGGAGGTCAACCTCTTTGCTTCCCACTCCAACCATCAGCTCAGCAAGTTCTGCACCAGGATGCCTCACTGCAGGGCCTGGAAAGTGGATCCCCTATCCTTCCCCTGGGTCAACCTCTCAGTCTATGCATTTCCCCCAGTACCTCTCATTACCACGGTACTGCTCAAAATAAGGGAGGAAAAACCAAGTGCAATTCTGATTGCTCCAGACTGGCCTCTCCAGCACTGGTACCCACTGCTGCACAGACTGTCCCCATTGCCACCAAGGCATCTCCCCAGACCCCAACCCTCCTGACCCAGAGAGAAGGAGAATTCATGCATCCCCAATTGCAGACCCTCAATTTGGCAGCCTGGCTTATTCCCTGACCACTGATCAATCTGCCAATCTCAGTAAACAGGTTATAGATGTTATACGTGAAGCTTAGACACCCTAGCACAAGAAAGTCTTATGCTGACAAATAGAAAAGGTTCTGCACCTGGATTCAGGCTAAGGGAGCCGATACAGCACAGCCCTCCCTACCTCTAATCCTGGATTACCTAGCTGATCTGCTACACAGTGGTCTCTCCTCTTCCTCTATTAAAATTCATGCCTCTGCTATCTCTGCTCATTTCAACATTGCGCACCCACTTTTCTCACACCCTCTGATCAAACAGTTCTTAAGAGGGGCTAGGAACTTGAGGCCACCCAGAAGAGCACCTACCCCGGCTTGGGACCAAAACTTTGTGTTGGAAAAGCTCACCCTCCCCCCTTTTGAACCAGCATCTTCAGCAGAATTAAAGTTTCACTCCTGGAAGACAGCCTTGCTTCTGGCCATCACTTCAGCCAGAAGAGTATCTGAGCTACAAGCACTCATGGCTGGAGAGCCCTTGATTATCTTCCATGCTGACAGGGTGTCCCTCAGGACTAACCCATCCTTCATACCCAAAGTGGTGGCCAGCGTGGCTCTCAATCAATCCATTCATTTGCCCACCTTTTTCCCTAATCCACACAACAAGGCGGAAAGGATCCTGCACTCTCTAGATGTGCACAGACAGCTCAGATTCTATCTAGACAGGACTAAATCATTCAGAAAGACTGATCAATTGCTAGTCAGCTTTGCTGCAGGGGCAGAAGGCAAAGCCATATGCAAACAAACCATTTCCAAATGAATAGCAAACTGCATCCATTTCTGTTACAAGCAACAAGGGAAACCTCCCCCTAAGGGGATCAGGACTCACTCTACCAGAGCAGCCTCCACCTCTGCAGCTTTCCTCAGAGGAATCCCCACCACGGACATTCTGGAGGCTGCCACATGGACATCTGTTCACGCCTTCACCAAGCATTACCACCTGCCTATCTTCTCCAAATCCAGGGCAGGCTTTGCCACTGCAGTCTTGCAGGGTATCCTAGCCAGCCCCTAGTCTCCTTGACTGCCTCCAGCCTTTTCCTCAGCTTTGGGAATCAACCCAAATGTGATGACTGCAACAATGAAACATGAAGAACATAGTATGGTTGTGTACACTTACCATAAATGTAGATGTTCGAGTGTATTCACTGTTGCAGTCCTGGTTTCCTCCCTTCATCCTCCTTTTCTTCTTTCTCTCTCCTTACAAGGAACTTTTTGGTATTTACTTTCTACTGATTGGGTTCTTCCACCACATCCTGGCTCCCACTTAGGGGCTCCTGACAGTTAGGGCAAGAAAAATTCATGTAATGGCATCGGCCACCTTACTTTATACTACTGATGACCTGACGTCAGCCCTGAAGAGACAGCAGCCGATGCCGAAATACTAAGTCTCTGGTATTCGGGCCGGCCAAGGGCTACCCTGGCAGCGATAACCCAAATGTGATGACTGCAACAGTGAATACACTTGAACATCTAGATTTATGTTAAATGTACACAACTGTACTTTCTGCGGCTACTTGCTCCTCAGCTCATACCTTTATTTCTCACTATAAATTGGATTTGATTTCTAGAAGGAGAGCATCCTTTGGTTCTGCGGTGCTCCGGAATATCCTTCCATGAGGGCCACCCAGGTATTTTAGTAGCTGGGGACTCTGTCCCACAAGTTGAAGATCAAATGAAGTAAACTACTTTAGATAAGGAAGTTATGTACTCACCATAATGTTCCATCTGAGTAGTTCTACTTCATTTGTCTTCAACCGTCCCTCCCTCCTTCCCCCTGACCTTACCATATGGACAGCATTATAGCTGGTTTAGGTGTGTAAGGTATTTTTTGAGGTTGGGTTGTTCACTGTAAGGTGCAGCAAACATGATTTGGGTTGTTCAGTGTAAGGTGCAGCAAACATGATCTGGGGATGGAAGGTAGTGGTGGTGTATTATGGATAAGGGGAGGAGCTTGGAGCTCAGAGCAGATGCTAGTGAAGTTGCTGGCTCGAATCCAATATGGATACGGAACCCACAGGTTGAAGACAAATGAAGTAGAACTACTCAGATGGAATGTTACGGTAAGTACATAACTTCTTTTTTTACTCCATATAGTTTGACTTTGGAATATAGATGGAAAGGCAGACTTTAAACATATGCAACCCAAGCAGTACTTAATGAATGATGAATTAAATAATGGTCAAAAACAATAGCAAATGAAACATTGTTTAGGACTAGAGCATCATTCCCGTCTTTCTTTAAGGGAGAACATTTGTAGCAGTACTGTAAATGACCTTAGGCACTGAGACAGTTTCTCCTAGGGGTTAAACATAGCCCCCTGCACCACAACAGCTATTTCCTGGAATATACCACTGTATAAAGCTGACATCACTTCTCTCCTTTTTTTTTCTTTCTTTTTTTTTCACTGCTTTCATTTTTCATAAGGAGTTCATATTTTTAAATGGTCAGTAAATGCAAGAATTTTTTTCTTTTAAATAAAAGTTGATTGTACATAGTAATCTTTCTAATTATGTGCCCATCTGAATTTGTAAATAAATGTATGTGCTGTAAATTGACAATACAGATTTTCTTTTAATATGTACTTTTTCTTAGGGTGGCATATGACATTAGTAACAGAAAATTGTGCTACATTTAAAATGGTTTTATTAAAAGACTAAAAGTCACAATGTCATACCATCTTAAAAAACAGCTTATAAAGTTAAGAAAAACAAAGGCTAAAAAGATGGCACACAAAGATAATTTAACAGACTAAGTTGACAGGCAAATACAGAAATTGAAAAATTCCTTTTAGTTCTGTTAAAGAAATGCTGTGTTTAAAAGATTCCTCAGCAGGGGAAAACTGCTTCTTTCAGAAGTTTATCTGGGAGAAGCCTTCCCACTTTAATTTCTATCTTTGATCCTTCGTATATCCTTCTAATTAACTGCATTATTGCATCAGAGAATACAGATGCTTCCAATGTCTTACTCAAAATCCCAGCTTACTCTGTCAAATGTTTTCTCTGTGTCAAGATCCTCCAACAGCAGTGGTATTTTCTTATATTCTGCTTCCTTCTGGATCATTATTGTTTTATAAATTTTGTCAAGTTTTTCCCTCCCCTCCACAAAACAACACTGATCCATATCTGTCAATTTTGACAATACTGTTGTCATTCTTTTAGCTAGTATAGAAGTAAACACTTTATAATTATGGTTTACAGTTGAAATGTGTCTATATGAAGCTGGGTCTGAAGGGTCTTTGCCATCTTTACATAACACAGCCACCACAGCTTTCCCCTCCTTTTATAATACTGGTAAGAAAATCTTCCAGATCTTTATCACATTCTTCCCTCCCAATTTCCAAACTTCCACAGGAATAACATCTTTTCCTGGAGTCTTTCCTGAAGATTGATTATACAGCACTGGTTTTATCTCATCACCTCCTATCTTAACTGTTAGTTACTGAGCTTGGTTTGCCTCTAAGCTTGGCATAATTAAGTCTTTCATAAGTATTTCCATTTGTAGTCTTTCTTGATTTCTGCATTTCTCTGCTTTTTACACATTTTCATAAAATTTCTGGAATATTTCTAAAACCTCTACAGGATCTCTTTTTTTTATTTTTCTTGTTATAGGTTCTTTAATTTTGGTGACAACCCTTGAAATTTTTATTGCCCAAGTCTTTGTGCTCTGGAGTTGTAAATAGTTGCTTAACTGTAATCTTTCTAAACTCATGCTTATGATCCATATACTCCCTTACTTTCTGTGTAGCACGCTGCATTTGCTCCCCATCTTGTTCTGTGAGCTTTCCGTTATTCTGCAGTGCTTTAATCTTTGTCAGCCCCTGTAACTAATTTCTTTTATTTCTTAATCAGATCCCTTTTTCTTTTATTTTGCCCCTATTTTTAAACTACATTTTCATTTTATTCCAGTCACTAGCTACACATTCTGAAGATGTTTCTATCTCCCTAATAACTCTCAAATAATTCCCCTATCCATTCCTTAAATTCTTTCTTTTTAACAGGTAGGTGGGAAAGCACCAGTGTCTTATTTTTACTTCTTTAGCCTGCATTTTTATATTAGTTTTTATTCTTGCATAATCAGAAATAGTTATTGGATATTTCTCAAAGCTTTCATTTAAATGCACATGTTCCTGTGAAATATAATTTATATCTGGTCTAGCCCAGTTATTGTACATTGGGGAATAATATGTTATTTCTGTCTGAGTTCATACTATGATAAATCTTAGCGCAAGTATGTTGCAGTTTCTGACATCTCACCTTCAATTCACAGATTATTTTAGTAAAGTAAAATTTGCTGCTTATGCTCATGAATGGGAAAATTTAGCTTTGTAAAAATGTCTCTCTTTTCCAATTTTTTTTTCTGAAATAATTTGCTCAACATCAACATATAGACCACAATTTAAGAGACAACTCAGGACTCATACCTGCTCACAGGTAAATGAATATCAGTGGTACTGATGTGCATTGTACACCATCTGTGTCCCTAACAGAACATGCAAATTTCATGTATGAACTCCTAGTTTTAAAAATTGTGGGAATTTTAATTACCCTTTCATTTACTGGGTAAACTGCTCTTTGTCAAATAAATATGCCCAAATAAATAATAAAATATCTTTCTGCTAACCTTTGTTGATCGTACCATTGGTAATTATCACTAATCTTGGTACTATCATCTTTTGTAATAATAATAAAATCAAACTCTTGTCATAAAGAATTTGTATTTCCTAGACATTTCCTGCATTTGGGAATACATACTTGTAAGAAACAGATATACAGGTAAATTCAACAGAAGACCCTTTGGAATTGTATGATTAGTAAGACATACATCAGAAAACAGAGGTATTACTTAGCTTTCAAAAATTACCCTAATCATGAAACTCATCTAGATTAAATAAAGCACTGAAACTGCTGTATTTTTTATTAAATCTTCAATTTCTAACCACAGATGCATTCTGTTCTCAAAGCCTGAAAGCAGTAATAAGAGGAAAGTTGTAAATGTAACATCCCATCATTAAACAATGAAATAATCACCAATCCACAATTTATAGCAAATGCTGCATCACAGCAGCCCATAGTGAATCCAAAACTGTAACATGAAAATCTGAAACATCATTCATTGATAATCCACTGTCAGCAAGAATCACTTCTTTAACTTCTAAAGGCTTATTTTTAGTATTTCAGGTTTCTAAGATAAGTACTCCATTGGGGCTGTTTCTGATTCCTTTTTGTCACTGCATGTCTGTTTAGGTTACATGTCATCCAGGATGGGAAAGTGCAGATGTGATGGTCAGATCCTCCATAAAGACGCCAAAGAACTCTCCCTTTTCTGTCTAGGACCTACCCATGACCATCTTACTTGCGTGATCTGTCAGGCCTTCATCCCTAATGCACTCTGCAATCGTCTGCATGCTTTGAACATTTACTTAGAGAATCAGTGTTTTAAAAGCTTAGTATTAGGGGTGGAAGGGTCGTCCGGTCAGTCCATAGAACCACCTACAAATAATGCCAAGCTTTCCAGGCCTGAACTTGCTGCTGCTCCTCCTCCACCTGAAGTCCATCCTGTTGTCGACGTTCACCTGGAAGAACTTCAGGGTCTGCCATTTCATTTATAATGGGTACCCCTCAGGAGGCCACAGAACCTAGGGCAGAAGGCATGTTTGGGGAGGGCTTGCAGATGTTGCCTACGAACCTCAGGTTGTTACAGCTGCCCAGACAGGCCTTTCCATTGCTTCCCAGCAAACAGACTCTAGGCTTCTCTCCAAGACTAGGCCTTCCCTAGGGCATACACCTTCTAGGCTTTCACTTAAAAAGACACACAAAACAAAACATCTCTCCACTCCTGCTGAAAGCCAACCTGATTGGTAGGCTTTTTCACAGAGCCAATTTAATGCCTTTATGGCCCTAAGGCCTGCCATGCTTGTTTCCCCACAGGCTGATCCTCCTCCTATCAGTCCCAGGCCTCAAGCCAAGGAAATTATCTAACCTGAAGTTGAGGACTACTCAGACTCCTCTTTGGAGGAATCTCTCTCCTATGTCTCTCAGATGCCATCTCCTCTTGGGTATGCTTCTCCAGTGGACGAATCTGCTGATGCTGACTACCCAGGAGAGGACCTCACCTTTGGGGAGACAATTTCTAAAATGGGAGAACATTTTCAGTGTGACTCTTTTGAAGTGTCAGAGGTCCAAAAAAGATATTATGCTCTTCTGCAGATGGAAATCCCTACTTCTTCTGGAATTCCCCCAGTGTTTCCGGCTTTCTTGGATGCTTTTAATGCTGCCTTTCTTAATCCTGATTCACAACCACCTGCCCCTAGAAGATCTGACAGGTTTTACAAAGTCCCTGAAGGGGCAACATTTTTGATTAAAATACCCTGTTGCTGACCCTGCCACTGTCTCAGTTTCAGCAGACAAGCCGTCCAAGCTACTTCCCTCTACCTCTGTCCTTCCCACAGACAAGGACAGTAAGGCCATAGAGCAGCTTGGTAAGAAGGTATATACTTCTGCTACCCAGGCCTTTAGGACAGTAAACTACCAGACACATATGTCCAAATATGCCTTGGCTCTTTTGACCCAGGCCATCAAGCTTCTAGCTGACATTACTGACTCATCTTCCAGGGCTTAAATCTTCTAATTTCTCTGTCTTCTTGAGTTACTAGACATTCAATTAGATACACCTGTGATGTTGCAGAAGATTCTGCCAGGTCTGCGGCCTCAGCTTCAGTCCTTAGAAGATACTCATGGTTAAGGCTACAGCCCTTACCCGCTGATATTAGGGCCAAATTACTGGCTGTGCACCCCTGGATAACTCTGCCATTTTCGGATCTAAAGTGGCTGAGCTATTTAAGGCCCTTCAGAAAAAAATGGAAGGAACTGCAGGATTTAAAACACCTGTTTGTCCCCCTATACCCAAATTTTACAGGAACTATCGCTCAAAGACCCCATTCATGAGGAAACACTCTTCCCCAGCTCCCCATGCCAAGACAAGAAAAGGCACGTGGAAACAGCAGACCCCTCTAAGCCTGCTCAAACTCCTGCCCAGAAACCTCCCTTTCAGGTCAGGGCAGACCACCTATGACAACCTGTCTTCACTACCACCCCCACCAGACTCAATTCCTTTGTCTTTAAAGGCTCTACAGGTGTGTCCTTTCCATCATAGAAAAGGGTTACTTTATGACTTGGATCATTTCCCTTTCTCCCAGGGGGATTCCCCAGGCACGCAAAGATCAACTTCCCCTTTTCCAGACAGTTATAGACAGCTTGCTTTCACAAGGAACCATACAACTGGTTCCTCTGGCAAAAAAAAATAAAAGGGATTCTCTTCAAGACTCTTCCTAGTTCCCAGGATGGATGAAACGTGGTGATGTATCTTGGATCTCTCTCATCTCAGTCTTTTCTTGCAGGTACCCACCTTTCATATGCTTACACTTCAGACCCTCTTTTTTAGTGATGCCTCAGGGATTTCTAGCCACCTTGGACATAAAGGATGCCTACATCCATATCCCTATAAGGTCCAGCTGCAGGAAATATTTGCACTTTGCAGTTGGTTCCTTACATTTTCAGTTCTTGGCCTTGCCCTTTGGACTCTCCATTGCTCCAAGGGTCTTCACCAAGTGTCTGGCCCCAGTTGTTTCGTATTGCAGGGTCCAAGGGATTCAAATTTTTCCATATCTGGACAACCTCCTGATTGAGGCAGAATGCTTCAGATCCCTACAGACCCAACTCCACCAAATTATCTCAGTCCTGCAGGCATTGTGATTCAACATAAACTTCCCCCAAGTCCAACCTGAGTCCTTCCCAGGACCAAGTTTTTCTAGGCTACAGGATAAGCATAGATGTCATGAGGGCATTCCTTCCACCCCAAAAAGTGGAAACACTGAGGTATTATCTGGCCTATGTTCTCAAAACCACTGCTTTGAGAATAGAGGCTTTTAGAACAGAGGGCATATATTGCCTCAGGGTTTCCACTGAGGCAATATCTGGCCTCTGTTCTCAAAGCCACTGCTTTGGCAGCCAGACAATATCTCAGACTACTGGGTCATATGGCTTCCAGTATACCCATGCTGCCTCTGGCAAGACTACACATGAAAAAATTACAATGGTACCTGAAGTCCACATGGACGCAACACTCACACACCTTGGACTTCGGCATCCCTTTCCTTCCTTGCCTAAAGAAGGAGATTCTGTAGTGGTTGAACCAAGTCACACTCAACTCAGGACTTCCATTACTACCCCTTACTGCACTCCAGGAAATGTACACAGATGCCTCAGATCTAGGCTGGAGGGGAGGGGCTACTTTTGGCAGCCTGAAAGTGCAGGATACCTGGTCACACACCTTCAGGTGGGAGCACATCAACATCAGGGAAATGAGAGCTGTCCTATTTGCTCTGACAGCCTTCCTTCATGCTCTAAAACAAGGTCCCCTGAAATTGTTCACAGACAACACTACAGTTCTATGGTATGTGAACAAACAGGGCAGAACCAAATCTTATTTGCTTTGCAGACTTGCTCTCCAAGCCTGGGACCTGGCAGCTCAACAAGGAGTCTCCCTGCAGGCAGTTTACATCCCTTCAGCTCAGAACATTCAGGCAGACACCTTGAGCAGGTCCATGTCACAATCCCATGAATGAATACTTCACAGGGATGTCTTTCTGGTGGGGTACAACACAAACAGAACTGTTTGCATCCCCTCTGAACAGACACCTACCACTGTTTTCCACCAGGCTTACCAGTCCTTTAGCAAGAGCAATGGATGCATTTTCAATCTCACGGAAGGGGATGTTTCTGTATGTATCCCCCTTCCCATTACTTCAGAAAGTTCTGCTGAAGATCCAGCAGGACGAACCAAAAATCTTACTGATGATTCCCTTTTGGCCAAGACAGCATTGGTTCCCCCTCCTTCTGCATTTAGCCAGGGGCAATCATCACAAGTTACCTCACAGAATGGACCTTCTCACACAGGACAAGGGATCCCTAATCCATCCCCATGCAGAATCTCTGAATTTAACCCTGTGGGTGATAGAGATTTGATCCCTTCTAGACACTGTTACACTGAGGATGTGCTAACAGTCCTGCAGGAGGCCAGGAAACCTAACACTAGGAGATCTTATTTGTCTAAGTGGAAGAGATTCCCCATGTGGTGTCTATAAAGACAGCTAGACCCATTTCAAAGTGAGGTCCCCTTAGTGTTGTACTATCTGTGTGAACTCTTGCAAGCAGGGTTAGCATATTCCTCTGGTAAAGCACACCTCGCTGCTATTTTGGCCTGTCTGCCTTTTGATCCCCCTCTAGCTTCCCATCTCCCTCCAAACATATTCCTTAAGGGAGTACTATACATATCTGCTCCTCTTCAAATTTCTTTGAATATGATTAGTTTACTGGGTCTGGCTGAAGGTTTTGTTTAAGCTATTGATCCTTCTTATAAAGTAATTTCTGGTAAAAGAAAGAGGAAGAAACTCCCTCTTTTTCTGAAGAGATTCAAGATTCTGAATCTGATCGGGAAAATGCAGAGATGGATGCAGGGTATTTTCCTCAGATACAGACTCTGAGGAGAGCTCAATTTCTGTTTCTCCGTGAGGTTTCTCTTTCTCTGAGATTATTGCTAGAATGTGCTACAATGTTCGATGGAAGAACACTGAGGTTTCTCAGCCCCTCAAAATTAATACTATGAGTTGTTACAGAAGGATTTTCCGGAGCCTACATTCATTTCTCCTGTTCTGTCTGCTTTAGTGGATGTGTGTATTACTGCCTGCACTTTTCCTAATAGTCAGCTGGTTGTCCCTAAAAGTAAGATCGAATATGTAAAGTTCCTCAGTCTTTTAAAATTTAAAATACTATTTTCAAACCTGACCCAACTGTTGTAGCTCTACTTGATCCCACTGCTGCTAAATCAAATCATTTCTAATTGTACTGATGTTCATCGTGTTTCAGTGTTGCAGTCATTACATTAGGGTAATCTACTGGCAGGTTGCCATCAGTCGGCCTGATTAACAAAGTCTTGGGTCCTGTGTCGGTTGCTGTCCCTTCTTCCATGACGTCAGGTTGTTAGGGGTATAAAACATGCAGCTGATGCCATTACATCAGTCTTTCTTGCCGTGCAGTGCCCGAAGCAGAAGCAGTTCGCAAGTGCTGGTCGGCCGACTCCTGAAATGTTTGTTTTCGAGTTTCAGAAAGGAAGTCTTCAACTAAAAGCTAAGTACCCCATTGGGGAAACTTTTTCTTGCTCCTTACCGATGTCAGTAAACGTTTATAACTGTAATAATTGTGGGAAGCAAATACCTCATAAGGATTTTCATTTGTACTGTATTCCTTGCCTAGGCCCTGACCACGACGTACCTTGCTGTCGGTTTTGTGCTTTATTTAATCAGCTTACTATCCGTCGTCGGTACATTCTTGCTTCAAAATATTTCGGTTCTCAGTTTAAGTATCCAGAAATGACGTCGGTTAGCCATCCAAATACCGGAATACCGAAAAAACGCAAATAAAAAGACAGAGACAGGCTGTTGAGGTCCAAAACTGCCGACGACGCTTCTCCTAATCCAGTCACCAATTCAGTGGTACTCGGGCACTTTCGCAGCCCCTGATACCCGCTACTTCTGATTCACAGGCCTCTACTGAGACCCATTCGGAGTCCGGTATGCAGCGAGATGCTTCACATATGGAAGCAGCGGATGTCTCTACCTTGGATGGGTTCAGAGCCGCTGAGCAGGCACCGGCTTCTGAGGGTGTATTCAGGCCTACAGACTTGCATATTAAACCGACTCCAACTTCAGTGCTAAGGCCTAAATCTCGTTCTATGTCTAAAAAAAATGATGCCCAGGCCACATGTTCAGGCCCCTATGCCTAAAAAACAAATGATCAAAATGGCTGAAGATTTAATTACTCTAATCGGGGTAGTCAACCCCCCACCCCTCCAAGAGGCATAGTATTGAATTTGACTATGAATCTTCTGAACAGGACTCTGTTTCTTCTGACTCTTCTAATGATCTGGATTTGTCCATACCTACTTATGAGGACTCTGATGCAGAGGATTCCATTCCCTCTGCTTCTCCATGTGAGGATTTTTCCTTTGGGGAAACTTTACATACCTTAAGGGAGCATTTCCACTGGGAAAGTCAGGATTTGTCTGAATCCAAAAAGAGGCTTGGGGATTTCCTTCTTCTTCCTCAGCATAGGCCCTTGGCGATACCTCCTGTACTAGATATTGTTGATGATGTGTTTTCAGAATCTAGTATGGCCCCTGATTCCTTGCCTCCAGCTTCTAGCAAACTAGACAGGTACTACAGGGTTCGTGAGTCTCACAAATTCCTTTTCAAAAATCCTGTTGCGGACTCTGAAACCATTTCTCAGGGGCCCAAAGGCATTAAGGCTTCTACTGCTAAAAATCCTACCCCTTCTGATAGAGACTCCAGGGCGCTGGATAGATGGGGTAAAAAGGTATATACTTCTGCAATCTTAGCAATCAGGGCTTTAAACTGTTAATTCCATATGCTAAAATATCAACAGCATATCATGGGACTGCTTAAACAGAAAATGATGTTGATTTCTGACTGTGTGGAGAATAAAGATTTGCAGGATATATTGCATTCAGCTGAACAAGTTGGCAAACATTCTTTGCAATGTGGTTTTGATTCTTGCCTCTTGTAGGGCTGCTGTTACTGGGTCTGTGCTTAGAAGGCATGCTTGGCTTAAGGAGCAATCTCTGCCATGTTAAAGCAAAACATTTGGATGCTCCTTTACAGCAGGACCGCCTATTTGGCAATAAAGCTGAAGAAGTTCTAAAACAGATGAAAGATTAAGCTAAATCTATGCAAACTGTGAAAGACTTCTTACAAGTGCAACCTCCTAGATTTAGTAGGCATTGGCCTACTAAGAACTGGTTCTTTCCAGCTCCTTCCAGAGCCACTATGGCCAAACCCAGACATTCCAAAAGCACTAGGTTTCAGTCCCAAGGGACTTTCAGAACTAAGCAATGGGGTGCTTCCACTTCAAAATCTGGAAACAACAAGGCACCATCCTATGGTAAACAGTCTCAATGACTTCCCATTGAAATTACCAAGCACTTACCTCTTAGCCACCCCTTTGGGGGGAAAACTGGTTCTTTATTCAAGAAACTGGCAATTTATAAACCAGGACAAATGGGTTTAAATATAGTGTCCCAGGGATACAGATTTCACTTCCACACGCTGCCAAATCCAAACGGGTGGCCAGACCTGCCCCGAAATCAGTGGGCAGAGGCTCAGAAACAAGTACTTTTCCTGAAGTATCTATGGTTCTAGCAACAACACCCTTTATCCTTTCAAATATCAATGCTGGGGTTTGTCAGAAGAGAAATTATTTGGAGGAAACTGATATCCTTAGATCCAGGTCTCCCCTTTTCCCTTCCTCCTCCTAGATTTACTGGAAACTAACAGTAGGTAAGACTGTAATCCAAATTGTAGTTTGCTACAGATCCCCCACCATGCCCCACGATTCTCACTACACCTTTCTAAACATACTGGAAAATATTAAGATACAACCAAACACCCTAGTACTGGGTGATTTCAACTACCCTGCTATTAACTGGGAAAACTACTCTGGTACCAATACCTTTTCCCAGCAGTTCTTGGAATTCATAAATTCCAACGCCCTGGATCAGCTAATCCATTGTCCCACCAGGGGCTCCAGTATCCTAAACCTGATCATTACCAACATGGGAGATAGATATTCCACACCAATGGTCACCCCCTCATTGGTCAGGTCTGGCCGTAAGCTAATCACTCTTGACATCCACATCCCACCCCCACTCCCCAGTAAGGAAACCTCCGTAAAAAACTTCTCCAAAGCCAACGTCATGCTACTCAAGTCAGAAGTGACAAACTTCATGACACCCATGCAGACAGCAGCTGAAAGTTCGACTGCTGAATCCTACACTAAGGCACTGTATGAGCACATCCACTCATTCATGAATCGTGCCATCCCAAATAGAACCAAAATACTCTCCTCCAAAAAAGGAAGCCAATCTGGTGGTACCCTGCCATAAACGAACTATACAACAGAAGGAAGAAACTGTTGCAGAAAAGAGGAAAATTCCAGGATGCAAAAAACTCCCTTACCAGCCTCAGTAAGAAGCGGTGATCCCTCATAAAATCCTCCAAAGCTAGTTACAAAAATAAAATTGCCAAAGATTCCAAAGACAACCACAAGGCATTCTATAGTTATGTCAAGAATCTAAATGTCAATGTTCAGATCTGCTCTGAGCTACAAAAGAATGGCATTAAATATACTGATACCAAGGATATTGCCAATATCCTGGCAGGTCGATTTAGTGCCAACTTCACCCTCCTCTCACCCCCTAAAAGGCCTATCTCAACACCAAAAGATTGCCAAATTCCGGTAGCCATGGCCACACAGGTAGAAACCGCACTCTCCAAAGCTAAGAATACAGCATCCATGGGACCAGATGACATCCCGAGCTGTGTACTACATGAACTACAAAATGAACTGGCACCTCACCTAAGTGTCATGTTTAATCATAGCCTCACCTCAGGCTTCATGCCCACTGAGTGGCGCACATCTACAGTTATCCCACTCCACAAGGGGGGATCCACCTTGGATCCTGGCAACTGCCGTCCTATCAGTCTGACAAAGCCTGATCTGCAAGGGCATGGAACGCATTATCATGGAACTTATAAACAAAGACATTGGCAACCTTCAAACACCGGACCCCACCCAGTTTGGGTTCATGAAGGGCTGATCTTGTCTCCTGAAACTGTTTGACTTCTTCGAATCAGTCTCCAGAGCTGTGGATGAGGGTAAGGCAGTCCACACAACTATCTGGACCTCGCCAAGGCCTTCAACATCATCCCCCCACTCTGGAATCATAGATAAACTTACTAAGCTGGGCATAAATCCCTACATCACTCGATGGGTTGCCAACTAGCTTACTGACAGAACCCATACTGTAAAAGTAGCCGACTCCAAATCCAACTCCAGACAAGTGACAAGTGGAGTACCTCAGGGTTCAGTCCTGGGACCGCTCTTGTTTGGCATCTACTTCTCTAAAGTACAGGCCAACACTAAGGGACTCTGGCTAACAAAGTTCACAGATGACTGCAAACTGGGAGCCATTATTGAATCCCCAAATGATGTTGATATTCTACAAAAGGGCCTTACAGAAACAGATGCTTGGTGCCAGAGCCATGGGCTCAAGCTTAATGCCAAGAAATGTGTAGTTATCCCCTTTGGGAAAAACTATGTACCCATGAATTACCACATAGGTGGCAGTACACTAAACACCGAAAGTGTGATGAGAGACTTAGGGACACAGGTGGACGGTGGTCTCACCTTCGATAACCACATCGCCGTAACAGTCAGGAAATCCTTCTACGTGGCACACCTCATCACTAAGGGCTTTTCATCCAGAAAAAAGGTGGTCATTGTCCCACTGTACTCATCTCTCATTAGACCCATTATAGAGTACAACGCCCCGTTTGGTATGTACCTCACAAGACATCTGCAACAGCAGGAAATGCCGCAATAATACCTCACTAAAAGAATCACAGGCCTGAAGCAGATGCCCTATGCTGACAGTCTAAAAAAATTCTAGCTATACTCTGTGGCATATCGTCTACTCAGAGGCGATCTCTACTTAACATAAAGGCCATGTCAAACCCTGAGCTGTTGGACATGCTGCACTTAAAGAAATCCCAATCCCTCAGAGCCACACGCTCCAGGGATCTAAACCTTGTCATCACGATGAACCATACATGCTGTAGGGATAGGTTCCTGACCCAGAGACTCCCCATACTCTTGAATAGACTTGCCCATACATGTCAAGCAGAGCGCCTCCTTGGCCCTCTTCAAAAGGAACCTTGACGATTGGATTGGAGATAGGAAGATAGTCACTCTGCTAGACAGGGGTCCAGGGAAGTAAATATTGTGTGAAGAAATATCCTGGGAATTGCTATGGCTAGGCTTGTATAGGCCCTAGGGCCGATAGCCTAGTACCAATCTATGGACCTGTAAGAAGTCGATCATCACAGATACCTTGGACATTCTTTGAGGAGCAGTTTCAGGAAGAATAAAATTGTAGGGGGTGTGGGACAACAAGGACAAATGCAAGCAAGTAAATGCCCAGGAGATGCCTTTCATGATCAAGGAACTCAACTCTCTGAACCATCTTTGGTCCCTGGGACCTCTTCAAGTAATTAGACAATGACACAGTCATGGGGTACATCAAAAAGCAAGGGGTGACTAGGTCATGCTTCCTTTGCAGACTAGCATTGTTAGCTTAAGATATAGCTTTACAGCACAATCTCACTCTACAGGCATCTTACATTCTGTCAGAGCAAAATTGTGTAGCAGACAAGCTGAACAGGACCAGGGCATACTCTCATGAATGAAAGCTAGATCAGAGGGTCTCCCATGATTTGATCCTTCTGTGGAGAGTTCCTCAAGAAGACCGCTTTGCCTCCTTTCTGAACAATAAACTGGCAAGGTTTGGTTAAAGACCTCCACGCAAGAAGGCCTAGAAGACAGATTTCTTTTCTTTTCCTTGAACAGCAGTGTTCCTCCCTGGTTTTCCACCCTTTCTAGTAAATCCAGGGAACCTCTGAAAATTCAGAAGGAATCCCCTAAGATTATTGTGGTGACTCACTTCTGGCCCAGGCAACCACAATTTTCCCTTCTTTTGGAAATGGCAAGGGACAATTACCATAAGCTTTCACGCAGAGTGGATCTACTCACACAAGAACAGGGGTGTTTGACACTCCTTGAAATCAGTCAACTTCAATTGACATCCTGGATGATAGGGTCTTTATTCCTTTTAAGCACCTTTTTACTGAGGATTTGCAGGATGTACTAATGAAGGGAAGAAAGCCTGCTACTAGAACATAATATATCAGCAAATGGAAAAGGTTTTCTAGTTGGCACCAACAACATAACCAGTAATTATTCAGGGCTAAGTTATTCTCTGTTTATATTGTATGACCTTTTAGCATATCTGCCCATAGATCCTGCTGTTTCAGTGCAGTCTCATGTCAAAAAGTTTTTAAAAAGAGTTTTGCATAAGAAGTCTTCAAGAAAACCAGTGGCCCCTCCTTCAAATCTTAATTTTTTTGTGTGAGAAGCTAACACTTGCTTCATTTGAGCCAGTTAATCTGGCTGATTTCAAGTTCTTAACAAGGAAAACAATTTTAGTGATTGCTCTGACCTCTGCAAGAAGGATATCTGAGTTGCAAGCTGTTATGGTGAGTCAGCTGTATCTCATTTTCCTGGGGACAGGGTTTCTTTGAGAACTAATCCTTCAATGCTTAAAGTGGTATCTGAGTTTACTTTAAGCCAAACTGTCCATCTCACTGCTTTTGATTCTGAACCTAAAAACGAGGGAGAAAAGATACTCAATACATTGGATGTCTTCACACAACTCAGGTACTATCTTGACACAACTAAATCTTTTAGATCTATGGAGCAGTGCAGTGGTTAACATTGTCATTTCAAAGCAAGAGGTTCTCCTTTTCGATTCTCAGCTGGCATGCCTTCTGTGTGGAGTCTGCATGTCTCCCCTTCATTTGCGTGGGTTTCCTCCAGGTACTCCTATTTCCTTCCACATTCCAAAGACATGTATCTGGAGCATTCCCCAGGCCTCCACTGAAAACAGGTTCTGTCCTAGTTGGATTTTCTCGGTTAGTAAATGTTAAATAAAAAAATTGATCATCTCTTGTGACGGTAAGAAGAAGGGGCATCTCCAAATGGTTGCCTAAGGCTACTTTTTGCTCTATTTACCATAACAAAACTGTTCCAGACTGTGTCAAGGCTCAATCTACCAGGGTCTTGGCTTCATTGGTGGCTTTTTGGAAAGGGCTGGATTTTGGAAGTATTCTAGAAGCTGCTAATAGATCCTCTGTACATACTTTGGCAAAGCACTATAAGCTTGATTTCTTCTCTAGGTCCAGATCAAGTTTTGCTAGGACTATTCTCCAGGGACTCCTGGACTATTCTCCTTCCGCCTCCGAAATGTAGTAAGCTGGGGTAATCTACCCATATTGCTAAGGCTACTGCATAAGTCATCACTATGATGAGCATAGTACATTTGTGTAACTAAAGTTATAATAGTAGATAACCACAAAAAACTCCGAACATGACAGCTACAGTGTTAAAACCGTACCATTCAGCCCGCAACTTGAATACGATTTGAAAAATACACTTTAATGAAATAGACACTTTAAAAACACAACAAAGTTTTGCTCTTTCATCTGTTTGACCAAGTCTTGGTAAACTAAATTTTGTTGTGTTTTTAAAGTGTCTATTTCATTAAAGTATATTTTTCAAATAGTATTCAAGTTGCAGGCTGACTGGTGCGGTTTTAACACTGTAGCTTCCACGTTCAGAGTTTTTGTGGTTATCAGTTTTGTGGGTCCGGTTCCATTTTCAGTGTTTTGATCATAACAGTAGATGTTCGAATGATCACTGCTATATTAGCCACTCTGTCCCTCTATCCCCCTTGTTGCTTGGTATGCTTTTTATGCCAAGGTTCGGACATTGTTGTCCCTCGCTTTGTCCTTTCAGGGCTCTGCCTCCCCCCTCTCTCTCTCTTGGCAGGAAAGCTGTGAAGGGCTTCACTCCCAAAGTTGTCTTTTAGTCAACCCAGCTCAACCTTCAAGGCAGTTTGTGCATGTGGAAGGTTCCCTGAAGCTTTGGAAGCTGGCTGGCTATTATGTACTTGTCAGGATAAAACTCATATAGCTAACGCTACTGCAGCAGTGATCATTCAAATATTTGTTTATTTATTTTATTTTATTTTGACATTTGTTAACCGGGTATGTCCGACTGAGCGATAACCCATTTTCAACGGAGACCCAGGGGGAAAAGCCCCATACAGAAACAATTTTAAAGACAAGTTCAAAAATGGTTACAAACAGAGGTTAACAGAATTTACAGGATATTTTAAATGCATAGAATACAGCTTAGAAATTTGAATAAATACATAGAAGCTGTTAGGGCAAAGTAGTTACATAAGAGGTGGGACTCAGTAGGTTGGGAAGTAGAAGGCAAGGGTCATAGTAGGGGTTTAAGATAGGCATAGAAGAAAGAGAAACCAAGATGTAGAGAAGTTTGAGACTGAATATTTAGTGTTATGGTATCCTACCCAGAGGTTAGTCTTTCTAGGTTGCCTTTTAGATGCTTGTCTGATGGCAGCTTTCCTTATCCCCAGAGAAAGTGTCTTTTTACCATCACCAGTGCCTAAATTTAGCTCATCTGAACAGTTCTACAGTAAAAGAATTCCTCAAAATTCTGGGTTGCATGACCTCATGCATCCTTATGATCCCATTTGCTATACTCCATATGAAAAACCAAATGGCTTCTCAAAGCCATTTGGACCCAGCATCAGCATCCTGAGTCCGTCTCTATCCCTGTTCTGAATTTTACCAAGAAAGAGCTCACTTGGTGGACAAGGCAAGTTTTAAAAAATCCATGTCTTCCCTTTCCTCCATTCTACCCAGTCATTCACCAAAGATGCTTCAGACTTTGGATGAGGAACTGTATCTCAAGGAACCAGAGGTCCAAGGCATTTGAGAACCTCATTTGAGGCACAAAGACATCAACTTCAAATGGATGATGGCCCATATAAAAGCTCTCAAAGCTCTAAATCAACTGTGGATATGTAGAACACTGTTAATGATAGCAGGCAACACACAGTATATAAACAAACAAGGGGGAATGAGATCATAACCCCTTTGAAAGTTAGCTATGGTTGCCTGGAAACTGACAATTCAGCTCAATCTTTCCCTATAGGCAACACACATCCCTTTACAACAGAACACAGTAGCAGAGTTACTGAGCAGAAACTTCACAGACCCTCACTAGTGGATATTGCACATAGTGGTCTTTCAGAAGATTGCTCACCTATGGGAAACTACTCAAGTTGATGTGTTTGCCCCCTTTCAGAACAGACAGACCAGTTCTTTGTTTGGACACTTTGCAAAAAAGTGTGGTAAAGAGATGTATTATCTTTCCATTGGATGGGAATGATCCTGTACGCATTTCCTTTGATATTCAAAGGTTTTACTTAAAGGTAAAGAAGGACTTGCTAAAGATGCTTCTGTGACTCCTTTTTGACCCAGACAATATTGGTTCTCCTGTTTCATGCATGTGGCCAGGGTCAGTTGCCAAAACCTTCCTCATAGAGTGGGCTTGCATACACAGGAGAAAGGATCTCTCATATACTTTAACATTCTGAATCTCTATTTAACTGCAGGAATGATAGTTTTTGACCCATGTTGAGATCTTTGTTCTTGAAAATATTCAACAGGTATTAAAGGTTGCAAGCCTGCTTCTAGGAAATCATCCTTAGCCAAATGGAAAAGATTTTCTAGTTTGGTTCTGTAAGAGACCAAGATCCATCCATGTGAGTGCTCTGCTGGTTCTCAAGTACTTGTGGGAATTACTTGTTTTCACTTCTGTCAAGGTACATCTTTTAGCTATTTCTGCCTGCCTGTTGCTGGAGCCCCCCCCCCTCTTTATTTTAGGTTAAACATTTATTGACAGTGGTATTATTTAATAGGCCACACAAAAAACTGGTGGCTCCTTCCTGGGATCTAAATTTTGTTTTGGAGAAGCTAACTCTCTCATTTTGAATGACTTCCCAGTTATTCCCTAAAATTTCTTTCCTGGAAGACTGTTTCGCTCATTGCTCTGGTTTTTGCTAGTTATGTCTCTGAATTATAAGCCCTTATGTCTGTTCAACCCTTTTTATTCTTCCATAAAGACAAGAAGAGTTTTAGAGCAAACCCTTCCTTTATGACTAAGGCTATTTCTGAATTTACTTTAAACCATATTATTCACCTCCCAAACCGCAATTGGTTAGTGTGTGGTAGTTACATAAAGCAGTACAAAGTAAGCAGTTATTGTTCTTTCCTGAATCCAAAAACAGCAGAATAAGAATTCTTCATACTTTAGATGTCAAACAACAACTTGTATTTTACCTGTACAATACTAAAGATGTCAAAAAAGCTGATAAATGTATTGACAAAAAAGGACAACCAGTTTCTAAGCAAACCACCTCCAGATGGCTGTCTTGGGCTGTTGAGTTCTTTTACTCTTAGCCCAGTAAAAGTCCCCATCAGAATGTCAAGGCTTACTCTACCAGAGCTGTGGCTTTTTGGAAAGGATGGACTCTAGAGCTATTCCACAGGAAGCTTCTTGTTCATCAGTATACACTTTCACTAGGTACTATAAAATTGACTCATTTTACAAAGCTAGAACAGGATGTGCTTGAGCAGTTCTCCAGGGTCTCATAGATTCTGCTCCATGTGCATTCACCCTTTCTTCCTAAGCTTTGACAATCATCCCATATAGCTAATGGCTACTGCAACAGTGATCTGATGATGAATAGGGTACAGTTGTGTAAGTTAGCTAACCATAACAGTAGATGTTTGAATGGTAACACCCTTCCCCTCTTTTTTATGTTTTCTCATCTACCCTTAGCTGCAGTGGAGTCCCTGTCACATTAATTTGAACTGTCTGACATGACTTTTTTGTACACTACTTAATTAGAGCTTCAGGCTTCAGCCTCTCTCTTTGGAGTAAGAAAGCTCTAATAGTTTGAACACATGCTGGTAAGCTAACTTACACAACTGTAATTTGTCTGAGAATACATGCATAGTTGACAAACTGTGCCAATGCAGAGCTCTGTGCCAGTCACAGACACTCATCTCCGTGGAAGAGTCTACCTCAAAGAACAAAAGGTAAAGTGGAACAGTGTGGGATGGAGAGGGAGCCTGGTACTACCCAAAATCAGCACTTAGCAAGTATAAGACCTACATGGTTTCATCACAAGGGAAGGGGTCACTAGTTTAACAAGCACAAATGCAAGATGAGTACACTTGGATGTGACATATGCGTGATAGTCTGTTGTGGCACACTGCTGTACTTTATTTTTGCTTTATATGCAGGCTTGCAAAATTGTCTAATTTTGCTGATGAAAATAAATATTTTTGTATTTATCATCTAGATGACACAACATTACAGTACAGTACGTTTATATGTGCTGTGTGTGTGTGTGTGTGTGTGTGTGTGTGTGTGTGTGTGTGTGTGTGTGTGTGTGTGAGAGAGAGAGAGACTGTTCCAAGCTTTACCTACTACAACAATTTCTAGTACAAATTTTGTCTTTTTTCTGATACTGTATTTTCTTAGGTGTTTGGATAACAGCATGTTTATATTAGAGATCTGGTAAAACAATCCACTAAACAGTCACATTTCTTGTGGCTATTTATTCACTACATGTATATATGTGTAGTAGCTAGCATTACACTTTTAAGTTACAAGCTCAAAGAGCTGAATAAAATGAATAATAGAGAATGTCCTTCTATTCCCATGTTGCAGTATTCTTACTATGGGATTCTCTGCCAGGCAACCTGAATGTCGGCTTCTGTACAAAAGCTTAAGCATGGTTGCTGTTGGTGCGTGGGACGTCACACGTAGGGCCATAAACCAGGGACCTTAAATGTGATGTCTGCACACACAGACTTAACTTTTCTACTGCAGTCGAACATCAGTTCGATTACATCACATCTCTACATTCAAGATGTCTAAAGCTAAGTATCCTGTTGAGGAATTCTTAAATTTTATTTATTGCTTGAGCTTGGTTTGCTTGTTTGTATTTAGCTGATGTACACTAAGAAGGGTAAATGGTGATGCGAATAGCAAATTCCACATAAGGGCTCCCATAACCATTGCGTATTCTATTTAGGCCAGGAACACAATCATACCTCCTGCGCCATCTGCCAATCCTTGCCTCCAAAACACTTAGATGCCATCTGGCTGCCCTCAATTTATATTTGGAAAATCAGAGGCTTAAAAAGTTAGCTTTAAGGATGGATCCAGAGTTGGCCGCCCAGGTGGAACCACCAAGAAAAAAGGCCAAGCTTTCATGGCCTACTACCTCTGCCCCTCTGTCATCGGACGCACTGCCAACCACTGATATAGGGGTTCAGGGACATTTGCTAGAGCTATCTACTTCGACGACTCCGCTCGAGGAAGCAGCTTCTAAAGTGCTGGCCAGCACGTCCACTGAGGTTACTCAGATGTCGGTTACTGCTGAAGTCGAGGGGGAACCAGGCTCCACCAGACACCTGCCTGGGATAAAGGAATCCAAGTCTTCTTCTTTAGGTCAGGCCTCGGAATCTAGGCCTTCTCTCTCTTTCCCAAAACTACCCCTTTAAAAAGAAAACAAAAGACCAAACATTTATCTACCTGTCCTGAGGGACTACCTGACTGGCAATCTCTTACACAGTCTTTGATGCAGGGCTTCATGGCCCTTAAGCCCTTGGCCTCCTCAGCTCCCACTATTCCGGTGCTTAGCCCTACACCTGCCTCAGCAACTTCAATCGTACCTTCCATTTCTCAGAAAGAAGAAGAGGCCTTTTCTTCTTCCTTGGATGAGTCTATTACATACTCATCCCAAATAGCCTCCACCCTGGAATACTATTCCCCAGATCAGGAATCCATAGAGGGAGACTCCCCTCCAGAAGGCATTACATTTGGAGAGACCATTACTAAAACGAAAGAATACTTTAAATGGGATACTTCCCAAATGACAGAAACTCAATAAGGATATTTTGAGCTGCTGCAAGTTGAATCTCCCTCCCCATCAGCCATACCCCCAGTGATCCCTGCACACCTAGATGCATTTGTATCAGCCTCTAAAAATCCTGATTCTCAGTCACCTGCTCCAAAGAGACCTGATCATTTCTACAAGGTGCCTGATGACCACAAATTTCTAGTAACCCCCCCCCCCCTTGGTGTGGACCCTGCTGTGATAACTGTAGCCCCAGACAAACAAACTGTAGACTGATTCCATCCTCATAACTTCTTCCTACTGACAAGGATAGCAAGATTATGGACAGGCTGGGCAAGAAGGTTTATACTTTTTCCACTCTGGCCTTTAGGGCCATTAATTACCAAATCCATATGGTTAAGTATGCCTTGGATTTGGTATCCCAAGCTTCAACTCTACTGTCCTCCTTGCCTGACTCTCCCAACAAGACAGAAGTAGCATCAAAACTGACTCTGGCATCCCAGTTAGCCAGGCACTCAATTGGATGCAGTTGTGATGCAGCAGAGGCCTCTGCTAGATTTGCTGCATCAGCATTTGTGCTTCGCAGGTATTCATAGCTTAGGCTCCAACCATTGCCTGAAGACTTCAAATCCAAAATTCTAGATGCCCCGCTAGATCACAACCTCCTGCTTGTTGCTTGGTTATCAGTCTGATGAACTGTTTATGAACCTTCAGGAGAAGAGCAAGGAACTCCAAGATGTTAAACGCCTTCTGGTATCTCCTGTACCAAAATTCTACAGAATCTACCTGGATAAGACCACCTGTGTCAGAAGAGCCCCCTCCACTGCCACCCCTTCTTCTTCCAGGCCTGCCTCATGTCAGCCTAACCACAGACAGTCCCTTCAGGACAGAAACAATACCAACAGTGCGTGACTGCCTTGCGTACCTCCCCCTTTCATACCATCTCTCCCACTGTCTGCCCCTTTGCAAAGTAATCATCTCAGACCGCTTGATCTTGGCAATAGTGGAAAAGGGATACTTCCTATCTTGGGAGGAAAAGCCCATACCACAGGGCATTCCATTCCCACCCAAAAAACAACTTAAACAAATTTCTCACATTATCTGGGATCTATTGACTCAGGGAACCATATAGCCTGTCCTGTCAGGCCAAGAAGGAAAAGGTTTCTACTCAAGGCTATTCTTAGTACCAAAAATGGATGGACCATGGAGGCCAATCCTGGATTTACCTTTCCTAAACCTCTTTCTAAAAGTCCCTTCCTTCAGAACTCCTTCCCTCCAAACCCTACTTCCCCTACTGCCACCCAAAGCGTTCATGGCCACTCTGGACCTGAAGGAGGCCTTCTTCCACATCCCCATACATCTCACCCACAGAAAGTACTTATGTTTTGCTGGGCCCTGCTCTTACTTTTAATTTACTACCTTGCCCTTTGGTTTATCTACTGCACCCAGGGTCTTCACCAAATGCCTAGCTCCTGCCATAGCCTACTGCAGGACCAAGGGCATTCAAATCTACTCCTACCTGGATGATATTGTTATTCTTGAAGAAAAGGAAAACATCCTCAAAAAACATCTGTAGTTTTCCATGTCTCTGCTACAAGGGTTGGGGTTCACACTCATTCTCGCCAAATCATCCCTTTCACCACAGCAGGACAAAATCATCCTGGGATGCAGGATTCAGACAGACCTGATGAAGGCCTTCCTTTCTCAGGACAAAGTGGCTTCCCAAATCAACCATTTCCAGGACCTTCTCCAGGCCCACCAACTGTCAGCCAGACAATTCATGCAACTTCTGGACCTTATGGCAACCACTATACCTATGCTACCACTAGCCAGGATACACATGAGGAAGCTACAGTGATATCTAAAGAATGTGTGGTCCCAACACAGCCACCATCTAGCTTACAGATACCATTCCTACCCTGCCTAAAAACAGAGTTAAACTGGTGGATTCAACAGGTACGATTGAACCCAGGCCTACCCCTCCTACCCTCCACACCAGCTCAACATATGCACACAGATGCCTCAGCTTTGGGCTGGGAGGGCTACCATGAAGGGCCTCAAAGTGCAAGAATGCTGGCAGGCACCCCTCCTGAACAAACACATCAATGTCAGGGAGATGACTGTAGTTCATTTAACCCTGAAAGCCTTTCTTCCCCTCCTACAGCCAGGTCCCATACAAACCTTCACAGACAACCCCACTGTCATGTGTTACATCAGCAAACAAGGGGGGAACCAGGTCCTATCTCCTTTGCAGGCTGGCAGATTTGGGAATTAGCCTCACGAAATAGCTTATCTCTGCAGGCAGTCTACATTCCATTCCAGGACAACCACCAAGTGGATGTTCTCAGCAGATCATTCTTTCTGCATCTCTAGTGGATGTTGCACATTTGTTTTTAGATGTTGTCCACCAGTGGGGCACACCTCAAATAGATTTATTTGCCTCCTCTCTGAACAGACAACTGAGAAAATTTTGTACTAGGGAGCACTCCCCACTATCTGGAGAAGTAGATGCCTTCACCATCTCACGGAAGGGATGGTTTTTGTATGCCTTTCCTCCCTTCCCTCTCATTCAAAAGGTCCTCCTGAAAATCAGGAGGGACATGCCAGAAATCTTGCTGATGGCTCCCTATTGGCCGAGGTAACATTGATTCCTGTTAAATTATTTATAATGACAGAAGTGACCAGACTGACAACATACTAATGTATCCGTTATTATTTATTGTATCTGTACAAAGTCTTGTCAAGCAGTTAAGTCTGTCAGAGTTATTTCAATACTACTATAACATAGCTAGAATAAAGTCTTTGCTTCTTATGAACTGGATCAGTGCACAATTGATCAATACATCTCTGGAGAAGAGAAAACAATGTCCGGTTTATATACACTTTTCATAGCAACAGATGTTGTTTTTCAGTGTCCTTGCTGTTTGCTTGACTGATTTCTGTTCCATGTCCTCCTTTGGTTATTTTCTTCATTTCTCCATCTGAAGACTTTACAAAAGTCCCTGTTATTCCTTTTATGAACAACTTTCTTCTTTGTATGTTCCAAATATTATTACAAAAGGATGACATTTACCATTATGTTTAGCCCACAACCACATAACAAACAAGTCAAACTAGACATAAACATATTTACAGTAAAACTAAACTAAGTATGTTTCATCAGAAATTATTTTTGCAGGTGTCCGACACATAGCTGTTTGCTTCAGTACATTATATCTATTCTTAACTCTCCATTTCATGCTTGCCTAAACACATTGTCTATTCTTAACTCTGCAGTTCAGCCTTGCAGTTTCTGCTTTTTAGAAAGAAACATTTATTTCAAACATTGTGTTTAAGATATAAAAATAAGCATTATTTCAAAACCTTGTATTAATAAAAGTATACTTTTATAATTTTTTTGAGGAAAAATATTTAATGTTATATAATATCTATCAGTTCCCCCTTCTATTATCCCTCGCCAAGGGCAATCACGACAAGTCACCCCACAAGGTGGACCTACTCACACAACAGAAGGGAACTCTCATCCATCCACACCTAGAGATGCTGTGCCTAACACTCTGCCTGATGAACTTTTAATACCCTTCAGACACCGCAACTCAAAGGATGTGCTTTCTGACCTGAAGGAGGCCAGGAAACCTAACACGAGGAGATCTCACATTTTAAAATGGGAAAGATTCTCCAAATGGTGTCTCCAAAGACATAGGGACCCCTTTCAAGTGAATGTTCCCCTAGTCTTAGCTTATGTGTGTGAGCTCATCAAGTCAGGCCTTTCATACTCTTCAGTGAAAGTGCACCAATCTGCTACCAATGCCTACTTACCCTTGGACCCTCCTCTACTCTCCAGGTTAGACGTTAAAGTGTTTTTGAAAAGGGTCTTGCATGTTAGACACCGAGGAAGCCTATCCACCAGCTTGGGACCTAAATTATGTCCTGGAAAAACTCACGCTGTCGCCATTTGAGCCAGCCAGTTATGCATCTCTACAGATGTGCACATGGAAACCAGTATTGCAGGTAGCCCTCACCTCATCTAGAAGGGTATTACAGTTGCAAGAACTAATGCCATGCCCTCCCTACACTATTTTCCACAAAGACAGGGTGACCCTTTGCACCAACCCCTCCTTCATGAGCAAAGTGGTCAACGAGCTGTCCTTAAATCAGTCCATTCCACCTACCCACCTTCTTCCCCTCTCCTACAAATAACAGTGAGAGAATACTACATTCCCTGGATGTTCACAGGCAGTTAAGGTTTTACTTGGACAAATTAAAACCATTAGGAAATCTAATCAACTTTTTGTATCATTTCATCCCAGAACTCTGGGCAAGGCAGTCTTCAAACAAACTATCTCTTGTTAGATCAGGAAAGCTATCTGCTTCTACTACTCCTACCATGGAAAGGACTTGCTTCAGGGGGTCAAAGCACATTCTCCTAGGGCAGTAGCCTCCTCCAAGGCCTTCTTCAAGGGCCTAGACACAGCTTCCATCCTGGAGGCAGCCATCTGGTCCACTGTACATTCTTTTACCAAACACTGCAAATTGGACCATGTCTCCTGAGCCAGACCAGGTTTCACAAAGGCAATAATGCAGGGATTTCTGTAATCCACAACTTCTGTCTCCACCCTTTCTCCTTCCTAAGTTGTGGTACTGTCCCACAGTAAGAATACTGCAACACGGGAATAGAAGGGCATAGAATAGCTGTGTAAAATCTTAACCATAATCATAGATGCCCTTCTCTTCCATGTTGTAGTATTCCTTCCCTCCCTCCTGACCTGCTGTTTTTTTTCTACCTTTCTGTGGGCCATCATGAAGCATCTACTTACATTATGGTCAGACTGGGCAGTCCATGGCATTTCACCTCTCTGGAAGTCATCATTTGAAATCACCTAAGCTACTCTCTGACTGGGCAGTCAATTCTAAGGTCTAGGCGTGCAGATGTCAATTTAAGGTCCCTGGTTTATGGCCCTACGTGTGACGTCCCATGCACCAACAGCAACCAGGCTTAAGCTTTTGTATAGGAGCAGACGTTTGGGTCACCTGAGGTGGCGAATCCCACAATAAGAATACTGCAACATGGAAGAGAAGGATATCTTTGGTTATGGTAAGATTTTACACAAATATTCTGTCTTCAGATAGTCTTACATTACCTACATCAATACCTTATTTGGTGCAAGACCTGGATCTGTATTGATTCTTCAGTGGGAAGACAGGCACTAAATGGAAAAAGCCATCCTGTATACAGAAGGCGAGCAAACCCAGATTTTATGATTTGTCTTATAGTGACCTGTCCTTCAGAATCTGTTTTGCTAAGTATGTTGTACAAATGTACCTTCCTGCTCACTTCAGTAGTCCAATTTTTATTTTCATTTTTTTCTTGTTCTCAATAAAAATTTACCTAATATGGATTTTTTAGATTTTTAACAAAAAAAAAAAAATAATAGTTCAAAAGTTCAGGCTGCTTATTCTTCAAAATCTAAATACGTTTCTTCTTCATGGACACTGGATAGAGGTTTTACATTTTCAAGGCTGTCCTTTGTCATGTTCCTGTCTTTCCAACACACAAGAAAGTCTTCATATGTCAAGTTGTGGCCTTGCTACTGCCTTTGTTCTTTCCTTAAGTAATGTACTTGTTCATAGCAGCTCTGAGGTTAAAAGGGTATTCACATATGCTGTTATCTGGCTATGATTTGATACATGCCCAGTCTAGAGAGAAGTGCCAGAAGACATAACGTGTTATTTTTCTTTATTCTTTGGATCTCACCATCAGTGTGAGATGCAGACAGATTTCATAGCTTCTGGAACAGTTCTGGTCACAGAGTAAATGAGGATATCTGATGTTGTTAATCTTCATTTATTTATCACTGATGGGTTGTCGGTTCTGTCCTCGGAACTGAGTCAGCCTTATACCAAGCTCGCGCCAGCCAAAAACTCTCAAGTTAAGCTTTTATCCATAGTACCCTTCTCCCTGTTACCTCAGATCTCATTTGCAGCGTAGCTATAAAGTCATGTTCAAGTCAGCTCTCGGCTAAGTTTTATATTTTTTGCTATTTGATAAAGCTTCTATAAAAATTTCTTGCAGTTTTTCCCTTATCTCTATTTCTCATTATCTGTCACTAGTCTTTTACCCTTTCTTTTGAGCATCTTATTCCTTTTTTCCTTCAGATTACCTTTTGCTAACCTTAGTACCATTGTTGGTACGGCCTTTCTTCCTACCTGTTGTGGTAATCCGTAAATACCATTGGTGGTATTTCTTCCTTCTTCCCTTTACTTTTCTTCTTAAAAAAGAAAAATTCTCTTCCTAAAAAAATTAAAAAAATAAAATAATCTTCCTTTCTACCTATCACTCTTTTGGTGACTTGTTTGTGAGTGTTCATTATGTCTGGAAAAAAGGGGACTTCAGGCTTTAAACAATGCCTGAAATATATCTGGAAAATGCCAAACAATGACTCTCATGAGAATTGTATGTATTGTTTAAGAGTTCTTCATCTCTGTATGCAACCACCTTGCTCTGTTTGCCAGGAATTTAGCTCCCATACTCTAAATGAATGCAGGAATAAATGAATCCTAAAGGGCCTCCTTAAGATGCCCTTTTCAGAGGCTCTTTCTGCATTGGAGGGCTCACCCTCTCCTAAGTAAGATAAAAAAGAGACCACATTCTGTACCTTCTTCACCTTCTGGTAATAAAGATAAACCATCTAGACCAAAAATACCTAAATTGTCTTCGGAACAGAAACCAGTTTTTACAGCACCGATCTCAGTACCGTCAACTACTTTAGTGTCATCAGCACCGGTTTCAGCACTGACAATGTCTACAGCACTGACCCTACCTAAACTACAAATTGTTACCTCCACAACCACCTCGGTACTGAGTGCCCTCATGTCACCGAGCTTACCCATGGTATCTGTGGCTACTGTGGACACTCCTTCCTCCCTCATCTCCAAACTCGAGACAGTGTTTGACACTGCAAGATGGACCCGATACTCCTCGTCAGTGGATCCTTTCCTGAGGCAGATGTATAGCCCCTTCCTAGAATGGCCAGACTCCCCATCGGGGATATCCATCAGGAGCTTCTCTGAACAAGATGTGGTGCACCTTGCGGACCATCTGCTGACATCTAGGGGGATTCTATACCTTCAAAGACCCAATCCCTTTTTGGACTTGGGAATATTTCTCCACGGACTCCATCCTATTGTCCTCCTTTGACATCCTTGCAAGTTTCAAAGCCTTTCCCTTTTTGGTACCCACATCCTCTGTGCCATTAGTGGATCTCACTGTGGCCCCAGAACAGACCCTTTGGCCTTCGGTTCATTCAGAACCAGGTCTTCCTCAGGTGCAGGATTGGGCTACAGGCTCCTCTGTGTCGAGTACTGTTCTGAGCATGTTTATGGTCCTGTCCATGGTGCCAGGAGTCCTGTCGGTACTGATTCCTCTTGAGGCTCCTCTCTTGAGAGCGGGCTGAACGGAGCAGGGTGTGACCCTGGTTCTGAGGTTGTCTTTCTCATTTCCAGGCTCCCATCCCTCTTTGGGTGGGCCTTCTTTCCAGGTGATAGACAGGGCCCTTGCCTCTGTAGGTAAACCTTTGGTGTTGGAGCCCCAGATATGCCCTTCCCGTGAGCTGCAGCTAACACAAGCCACCATTTTGGGACATCGAGCACGAGAACCTCAGGAGACCCTACCACAGGGTGCCCCTTCTTCCGAGTCCTCTTCAGAAGTTCCCACTGAAGAGGTACCATGGAAGAAGTCATGCAAGAGGAAGCACGTAGACTCCCCTGAGGAGTCTCTTACAGAGGATATGGATTACGATGAAGGGGAAGGGTCCCCCACAGTCACCCAGTGAAGATGTCTCCTTTGGAGAAATCCTTGAAATATTGAAACAGAGGGGTGACTGGAAGCCCAAAAATCCTTCCGAGGAATCCATGTTCCTGCAGGCTTTTCATGCTCATCCATCTACCTCTTGAGTGACCCCGCCTGCAGACGAGCTAGTTCAGCTCATGATGCAGTGCACCTGGAAAAATCCTGACTCTGTTGAGCCAATCCCACGGAGACCAGATAAGAATCCACCCCCCCACCCCCCCCAAAGAGGAAAGTCCACATTGGTCTAAAAGTCTGCCAGTAGGGGAACACTTTATAATCCCGAAATTCTGAAATATCAAATTTCAGAATCCCGAGATTATAAAGCCAAAAGCTCAAAATTCCGAAACCCCAAAAGCGCGAATTTCAAAATCCCAAAGTCCGGAGATGTTGAGTTAGCGCTTCTGGTGTTGAGGTTTTTGAATGGATAGCTGGAAGTTCAAGTAAGTATTTATGTTTAAGGGTTTTGGTTAGGGGATTTAGTGTGTGTCAGTGTGTTTTGTGACCGTGATGTGTGTGTGCGAGGGGAATGTAGCTTGTATGGTGGTGTTTTTCTGTGCTTGTCTGTGTAGTGTGACCTTGGAGTTAGTATATTTAAGTAGGGGGGTATAGGTTTGTGTGTTTGTGTGTGGGGGAATGTGTGTGTGTATGTTTATGTGTGTGGTGTATGGTTAGTGCTGGATTCGCTATTTTGAAATTCGCCCTTTTGGGGTTTTGGGATTTTAAGGTTTTGGCTTTATAATCTCGAGATTCTGAAATTCGATATTTCAGGATTTCATGATTATAAAGTGAACCCATCAGTAGATGCTATGGTGGTGGCGGCAGTGGCCACAAAGAAAGAGCTCGCTGAAGAGACCCAGACTTTTCATCTGCCTAACAGGGAGTCCCGGGCGGTAGACAGATTAGGGAAGCAAGTTTTTGCTTCATCAACCTTTGCCATACGGTCTTTGAACTATCTGGCACATTTTACTAGGCTCCAGAGAGACTTAATTTCTGAACTCTCTGGAACTTTATCAGGGCAAGTATCTGATGAGGTAAGTGAAAACGTTGCCTCACAGCTAGCAACCCTAGAATTGATATCAAACTCGTCCATGAGATTAATATCCCATGCATCCGAAGGGGCGGCAAGAGCTGCAGGTTCAAGCGTAGTTATGAGACATCACGCCTGGATTCACCTTTCTGATTTCACAGACCCTTTTAAGTCTTCCTTCCTTAACGCCCCAGTTGAAGTGTCCTCCCTGTTCGTCCCAAAAGTGAAGGGCACACTAGCCAGGTGTGAGAAGGATGGCAAGACTCTATCTGCCATAGGTGCATGCTTTTCACCCTCCCAGCATTCCTTCTACAGGAATCAGAGGAGTGGAAAGTTGTGGCACAAAGAGTCTCAGGGTCCTTTTCGTGATGCATGGGGCAAGTTCACCCCCTAGAGGCAGAGGGGAAACTCTTCTGGAAGATGCCCCTACTGAGGCAGAGGGGGCCCGTGGAACCAGGGACCCAGTGATTCTTTCTCTGGACAATCCTACTAGTGCTCCCGAAGAGCGGCCTGATTGCTTTCCTCTGGAAGCAGTTGGGGGACGTTTCTCTCTGCGCCATGCTGCCTGGCAATTGATAACCAACAACTCTTGAGTTCAGAAGATAATAACCAGAGGTTACCACATGCCATTCGATTCTTACCCAAAGTCATCAAGACAAATTCCCGACATTCCACCCAGTCAACGGGAAGAAGCAGCTCTAGAGATAAAAAAGCTGTGTCAAAAAAGAGTCATCCAAGCAGTCCCACCAGACCAGATTGGATCCAGATTTTACTCAAGATTCTTTTTTGGTGCCAAAAAAGACAGGGGACTGGAGACCAGTCTTTGATCTTAGCAATTTAAACAAGTTTGTCACCCAAACAAAATTCCAGATGGTCACAGTTCAGTCCATTCTTCCCTTTTTGGAGAAAGACGATTGGATGTACTCAGTGGACCTTCAAGATGCGTATTACCACATCAAAATGAACAAACGCTCCAGAAGGCTTCTTTGCTTCTGGCTGGGAGCCAATCACTACCAATTATGTGCTCTGCCATTAGGACTCTCTACAGCCCCCAGAGTGTTTACCAAATGCACGGCAGTAGTAACAGCTCACTTGAGACTACAAGGATTCTGGGTGTTTCCATATTTAGACGATTGGCTCCCTACTGCCCCTCCCAAGTATCTACTGGTAACAGCCCTAAACTAAACCCTCTCTTTGGAGAACATTCTGGCATTTCTATAAATTAGGAGAAATCCTACCTGACTCTGACCCAATCCTTAGAATTCATAGGAGCAGTGTTCAGTACCCATTCCTGTTAAGTCTCTCTCCCAGACCACAGATTACAAAGACTAAGGCTCCAACTCTGGGTGATACTCTGTCAAAACAAAGTTTCAGCTCGAGAAGTCCTGCAGCTCCTAGGTTCAATGGCAGATTCAATATCAATAGTGCCTCTTGCAAAATTTCACATGAGACTCCTCCAATGGCTTCTGTTATCTTAGTCGAACCCAATCCATCATCCTTTATACTTTCAGGTTTGAATAACAACTCGATGCAAACAGGACCTAATTTGGTGGATGAGGCCAGAAATAGAGCTTTGGAGCCACTCTTTCCATCCTTCTCAGCCCAGAGCCACTGTGACCATGGATGCTTCCCTGTTAGGGGTGGGGGGCATTTTCAGGGAATGACAGTCCAAGGCACAGGGTCCACAATAGAGACCAGTCTGCATATAAATGTCGTAGAACTGAAGACAGTGCTTTTAGCATTGCAACCATTTCAGTCTGTCCTTCCTTCTCGAACAATTGCCATTCAATCAGACAACATGTCAGTAGTCTGGTATATCAACAAGCAAGGAGGAACCAAGTCCTATCCCTTATGTCAAGAGGCCATGAGAATTTGGAAAAGGGCGATACCTTCCAACTGCTTTCTGATAGCAATGCATATCCCCAGGGATTCCAACATGATTGCAGACAACCTGAGTAGATGTATTCTCCTGCCTCATGAGTGGTCCCTCAGTCCATACATAGTGGCACAAATGTTCAGCCATTGGGGCCAGCCTTGCTTCGACCTATTCGCCTCCCCATCAAACCACAAATGCAGCAGCTACTTTACCCTAATTCCCCCACAGGGGGAGTCCTCAAGGGATCCTCTAATCCATGATTGGCCCACGAGACTTCTGTATGCTTACCCTCCCCTTCCTCCGATTCCCCAATTCGTGAAGAAAGCTCTTCAGTTGAAAAGCAAAGTGATCCTCATAGCACCTTATTGGCCTCGACAAGTATGGTTCCTCTTTCTCTGGCCTCACTTACTATGACGACCGTGGATTCTGGATACAACTCCAGATCTGATTTCTCATTCTCAAGGGTTGAGCCACCCGAACTTAACCAGTCTCAAGCTGACAGCTTGGTTTCTGTACTTCCAGTGATCGCCAGGCATAACAACCATTCCTCCCCAGTACGTGACATTATCCTGGCCTCTTACAAGCCATCCACCAGGAAACTTTATCTTGACAAATGGAAAAGATTTTCAATTTTGTCTAAGCAGAGAAAACTAGACCATACTCAGCCCCAGTTACTGCAATGCTAGATTACTTATCAAATTTCTTTGAAATCGGTGCTGCATCTTCAACTATATGGGCTCACCTAGCTGCCATTTCAATTTTCCATAATGGTTTTGGAAATTCCTCCTTAATCTCACATCATCTATGTAAAACTTTTCTAAAAGGAGTCTGTCACAGTAGACCACCAATCAAACAGCCTGTATAACCATGGAGCCTCACACTAGTCCTACAATCTTTGACGCAACCTCCCTTTGAACTTGCAGGCACTTGTGACATCAAGTTCTTATCCTGGAAATCTCTTTTTCTGGTGGCCATCACATCATCTAGGCATTTTTCCGAGCTCCACATTCTGTGCATAAAACATCCTTATTTAATTTTCCACAAGGACAGAGTATCACTCTGGACAAATACTTCCTTTCTCCTCAAAGTAATTTCCGATTTTTCTATTAAGCAGACTGTTGACCTACCAGTCTTTTTCCCTAATTTTTCAAATAAAGGAGAGTACTTGTCTGCATTTATTAGACATACACAAACAGTTGAGATTCTATCTAGATAGGACAAAAACAATGCACAGATCAGACCAGCTATTTATATCATTCTCTGGTCCTAAAATGGGAAAGATAGTTTCTAAGGTGACCTTATCTAAATGGCTCAGAGACTGTATACTCTTCATTTATTATCACGAAAAAAAAGCCTATACCACAGAAAATCAAAATTCTCTCCACCAGATCAATGGCAACTTCTGCGGCATTCCACTCAAGAGCTTCTATGGACAATATCTGTGCAGCAGTAACATGGGCTGCTCCTCATACCTTTATAACTCATAACAAATTGTATTTGGTCTGCTGCGGTGGTGGTGCTGCAGTAGCGTTGTCACCTCACAGTAAGACGTTGTCCTGTTTGATTCACAGCTAAAGCATCTTCTATGTAGAGACATGCGTGAATGGGTGTACCTTCGTTGAAGGTTGTACGTCAAGGCTGGGAACTCGATACGTAAAAATCTACTGCCAATCATTAGCGGACCGGAGTTCCACTGTGGTGACCCCTAACTGGGAAAAGCCGAAAGATACAACAACAAGAAATTGTATTTGGTCTCCAGGAGAAGAGCTTCATTTGACTCCATGATGCTCTGGAATATTCTTCCATAAGGGCTGCCCAAGTGACACAAGGTAGCTGGGGACTCTGTCCCATCAGTGATGAATGAATGAAGATTAACAGCATCAGATAAAGAAGTTATGTCTTACCGTAATGTTCTAGCTGTGTTGTTGATCTTCATTCATTCATCACGTCCCACCCTCCTTCCCCCTCCTAAGGCTCCTGGGAGATTCTTTAGGTCCAAGTGCTGAATTAGGGTACTTGCTCAGAAACAGCCTCTGCTTTACTAGTAATGGGGAAACTTGATCTGAGGTAACAGGAGAACTTGGATACTATGGGTAAAAGCTTAGCTCGAGAGTTTTTGGCTGGTGCGAGCTTGGTATAAGGCCGACTCGGTTCCGAGGCCTGAACCAACAACCCATCAGTGATGAATGAATGAAGATGAGCAACACAGATGGAATGTTATGGTAAGAAATAACTTCTTTTTTTCTTTCACTGAACAGAATATTTATCACATTGTCACTTTTCCATGCAGTAGCATTCAAAGCTACCTTTATGGTAAGGTTTTTCCTTTGCCTTTTCTGTAGCATGCAAAAAAGTAGTATGGTAGTGCAACTTGCAAAGCTTTATAAGAAAATTGCACCATTACTTGACAACACTTTGGAATCGGATCATCTGTGCTTTGGAAAAGTTGAGTTCTCTTGTTCATTCTCCCTTGAAAGCATTGAAATGATGGAGGGATACAATTCAAATAAAGGAATGTTTTGGATTGTTTTTCCAGACAGGGACACTGTAGCACAAAATCAATATGTTTGCAGTTCCTGCGTTCTGTATCCCTTGTCCAGGCCATTTTTTTCCAATTGTTCTTTCCCTGTGAGGATCAGTGTTCATCTTGTGCCATTGATGGTATGCTATTAAGTGATGTGAGGCTGTCATGTAATATACATGTTGGCCTGTACTCTTAAATTTGTCTCACTTTCTGATTTCTTATTTATTGCAGCAGAAATTGTAGTTTTGTATTGGGTCATATAAATTTTTGAAAGTCCCATTTTATTGAACAGATTGATCTAATAAGAGTAATAATTTCCACATTAACACGTAGGACTAAATCTGAGGACATGAGTCCACTCAGTATTCCAGACTTTACCAGGTTGATTCATTTTGATAATGTACTCCATTGCTGTCTGTCTTGTGTCTGTCTCACTGTCTCTCTCTTTTCAGATTTTCTTTAGAGCTCAGAGCACAAGTGTTCATTTCAGGCTGTTGCATCTAAACATATCTTTCATAGTGATGGTTTGTTTTGTTCCCCCCTGTGAACCCACAACAATAGTCACAGATGTCCTCTGGAAGACATATTGACCAAGAATCCACTACATCTGGAAACCTATCCCCTCAGGAATCACTTACTCATCCCTGCACAGTATACTCAACTCGCCCAGTCTTTTGCCATTGTCCCACATTTTAGTGTTAAAACACAGTGTATTGCTAAAGACACTCTGGGCTGTAAACCCAATTCAGTAGAAACTGTAATTGAAACTGATCTGATGAAGTTTTCATTTCAAATTTTATTTACATTAAAGGAACTTTTAACAATTTACAGTTTCTATTGAATTGGGATTATGGCCCTGAGTGTACTTTGGCTATCTGTTGTCTTTTAACAGTTTGTGGAGTATTTTGCTTGGTTGAATAGCCATATTTTAGTGTCCCATGGGATTACATGTGAAGATGACGTATGTTTACATGCTTTTGTATGGTGTTTTTCTCCCCATGATGGTGATCAACTATGCCCCTGTCGTTAAGGTGATGATGTATTCGGCACAATCAGATCTTTCTGTGAGTAGGAGGGTGACACCACTCACCATCTTGGACACTGGATGCGACAGTGCCTTTAATATATACTGCTTTCTTTATACAGGTCATACTGTAGCATCTTAGTGCACACACAGTCTTTGTTCATCAAAAAATCAAGGTGTGCAAACTTGCTGGTGGTTGTGGCTGATTATGTAAGTTTTGTAAGCTTCTGAATTACTCCAGCATGGTGTTTATTCTCATTTGCATTCACAGTTAGACTAATTGCCATATTATTTTACAATTATTAGCATATGGTGCTGATCTCACAATTTTGTGAGTTTGCTTGATGGCGCTAATTGTGTCTCTTAAATTGCCTCACTTTGTGTGGCGCCAGTTACTGCACAATTTTGCTTAACACATTTTGTTATTCATTTTTGAATCCTGACCTCAGTATTTCAACTTGGAAGATGGGATACTAATTCCTAACAGTGCTTCTTTGTCCCTTAATTTCCTTCATGTCTTGAATGTCATTGGTCTGCTTGAAAACTTTATTTTCAGAAATGGAAACTGCCTCTGCTAAAACTCATCTCACAGACCATTTCCAAGAATGCTATAATGTTTTAGTTACTTTTTTCAGTCTAATTATTATTCTTTCAGAATGCATTTTTTGAGTTGTCTCAGCATCTTTTCCATGTGCTGCAGATGACCCCTTCAGTCAAGAGTTTCCTAAATAGTATCCTTTACGTAAGACTTCCAAGATGGCCAGTGTTTCTACCTTGAGATTTGAATTTTATGTTAGGTAAACTTAACATGCTCTCTGAACCACAAGAGTCTATATGGAAGATCATTTTAGTAGCAGATGTTCTTCGTGTTTCACTGTTGCAGTCATCACATTTGGGTTATCTGCTTGCAGGTAGCCCTCAGTCGGCCTGATTATCAAAGTCTTGGGCCCTGCATCTGTTGCTGTCTCATCTTCCATGACGTCAGGTAGTCAGGGGTATAAAGCATGCAGCTGATGACAGTACATTAGTCTTTCTTGCCGTGCGGTCCCGGAAGCAGAAGCAGTTCACAAGTGCCGGTCGGCCGACTCCTGAAATTTTTGTTTTCGAGTTTCATATCCGAAGTCTTCAACTAAGCTAAGTACTCCTTTGGGGAACCTTTTTCTTGCTCTAAATGGATGTCAGTAAAAGTTAACAATTGTATTTCTTGTGGAAAGCAAATACCTCATAAAGATTTTCATCCATCCTGCATTCCTTGCTTAGGCCCACACCACGGCGTACCTTGCTGTCAGTTTTGTGCCTTATTCAAACCTCGTACTATTCGTCGTCGGTTCATTTTCGCATCTAAATATTTTGGTACTTGGTTCAATTATCCAGAAATGGCTTCGGTAAGCCATCCGACTACCGACATTCCAAAAAAACGCAAAGATAAAGACAGAGACAGACTGCATAGGTCCAAAGCTGCCGATGCTTCTCCTAAGCTAGTTGCCAGTTTGCCGGTACTCAGTGAGCCGTTTTCACAGCCCCTGATACCCGCTACTTCAGATTCACAGGCCTCTACTGAGACCCATGCCGCGAGTTGCTTCTTCGACTGTGGAACCTGCGGATGTCTCTACATTGGATGGGTCCGGAGCTGCTGTGCAGGCACCAGCTTCTGAGGGTGTATTCAGGCCTACTGACTTACATATTAAACCAACGCCATCTTCTTCTTCAAAGCCTAAAACTTGATCCATGCCCAGAAAACTGATGCCCAGACTGCATGGTCAGGCCCCTATGCCTAAAAAACAAATGATAAGAATGGCTGAAGACCTTATTACTCTAATCAGGGGAAGCCACCCTTCTCCCTCTAAGAGACCTAGGACTGAGTTTCCTTCTGATTCTTCTGATAAGGATTCTGAAATTTCAGTTTTTTCTGATGACCAGCATTTGCATTTATCTAGCTGTGAGGATTCTGATGCAGAGGACTCCATTCTCTCTGCTTCCCCTCCAGAGGATTTCTCTTTTGGTGAAACCTTGCATACTCTGAGGGAGCATTTCTGCTGGGAAAACCAAGATTACTCTGACTCCAAAAAAGAGGTTTAGGGAATTCTTACTCCTGCCTCAACACAGGCCTTTAGCTATCCCTCCTGTTCTGGACATTGTAGATGATGCCTTCTGGGAATCTAGCCTGGCTCCTGACACTTTAACTCCTGCTCCCAGAAAACCTGATAGGTATTACAGGGTACCTGACTCTCACAAGTTCCTCTTTAAAAATCCTACTGCGGATCCTGAGACCATTTCACAGGGATCCACGGGCATTAAGGCCACTACTGCCAAAAACTCTACTTCCTCTGATAGAGATTCCAGGGCGCTGGATAGATGGGGTAAGAAGATATACACTTCTGCAACTTTAGCCATTAGGGCCTTAAACTGCCTATTTCATATGTTAAAGTATCAGCAGCATATTACTGGACTGCTTAAACAGAAAATGATGTTGATTCCTGACTGTGCTGAAAATAAAGAATTACAGGATTTAATGCATTCTGCTGAACAAGTTGGAAAACATACTTTGCAGTGTGGTTTTGATTCATTAGAGGCATCTTGCAGTGCTGCTGTCACTGGGTCTGTACTTAGAAGGCATGCTTGGCTTAAGGAGCAATCTTTGCCAGATCATGTTAAAGCTAAATTATTGGATGCTGCCTTAAACCAAGACCACCTGTTTGGCAACAAAGCAGAAGAAGTACTTAAAAAGATGGAGGAAAAAACTAAATCTATGCAAACTGTTTAAAGATTTCCTGCAAGTACAGCCTCCCAGATTTAGTAGGCATTGGCCCTCTAAGAACTGGTCCTTTTCTGCCTCTTCCAGGCATTCTCAATCCAAACCCAGAACAAGCAGAACACCCAAGGTACTAAACAGTGGGGGGCTCCCACTTCCAAAGCAGGGAGTAGTAAGACTCCCCACTATGGTAAACTGTCTCAGTGACTTAACTTTAAACCTTCCAAGCCCTGCTCAACTGACTGTTCCTTTAGGGGGAAAGATTGCCCTGCATGCAAAAAATTGGGAACTCATTACCCAGGACAAATGGGTTTTAAATATACTTTCCCAAGGATGCAGATTCCACTTTCACTCCTTACCAACCCCAAACGGTTGGCCAGACCTACCCCCAAATCAGTGGGCAGAGGCTCAAAAGCAAGTTCTCTCTCTTCTTAGCATCAGGGCTATTTAACCTGTCCCAGAAGAAGAATGGGGGCAAAATTTCTACTCAAGACTTTTCCTGGTACCCAGAAAAGACAATTCCTGGCGTCATATCCTGGACCTGTCTATCCTAAACACCTTTTTGGTAATCCCAAAATTCAAGATGCTAACTCTTCATCAGCTGCTTCCCATGCTAGGCAAAAATGCCTGGTTGGCAAAACTGGATTTAAATGAAGTTTACCTGCACATCCCAATAAGAGAATCTTGCAGAAGATATCTATGCTTCAAAGCAGGCTACATGCACTGTCAGTTCTCTGTGCTGCCCTTTGGCTTATCTACTGCGCCCAGGGTATTCACAAAGTGCCTAGCTCCAGTCATTGCATTTTGCAGCCAAACAAATATTCAAATATACCCATACCTGGATGATTGTCTAATTCAGGCAGAAAGCAAGGACATACTACTAAATCATCTGGCGTTTGTAAAGAAATTACTAACTTCTCTGGGGTACACCATAAATGGAAAGAAATAAAAGAAATCACATCTTGTACCCTGCCAACAAATTGCATTCCTGGAGAGCAAGCTTGAATACAACTTCCCAGATGGCCTACCTCAAGCCAGAGAAACAAGTTCACTTGACAGCCTACTTCAAACTTCTTCTTCTTCTTCTTTCGGCTTTTTCCCGGTTAGGGGTCGCCACGGCGGATCACCTGTCCGCTCATGATTGGCAGTGGAGTTTTATGGTGTCAAGTTGCCAGCCCAGCGCCCAACCTTCCACAGAAGGCACACACATGCACGCACTCACACCTAGGGCCAATTTAGAGTTTCCAATCCACCTACAGCATGTCTTTGGGATGTGGGAGGAAACCGGAGCACCTGGAGGAAACCAATGCAACCACAGGGAGGACATGCAGACTCCACACAGAAGGCACCCCAGCTGAGAATCGAACCGGAGAACCTCTTGCTGTGAGGTGGCAATGCTAACCGCTGCACCACTGTGGCCGCCCTGACAGCCTACTTCAAACTACTGGCCACAAAGACCCAGCTGTCTGCAAGGAAAATACTGCAAGCCCTGGGGTTCATGGCCTCTTTCATTCTACTAATTCCATATGCAAGACTGCATATGAAGAAACTACATTGGTATCTAAAAAGCCTATGGTGTCAACATTCTCAGGATCTAGAATCAGTGATTCCTATCATACCTTGTCTAAAGATAGAGTTCCTTTGGTGGGCAGAGGCCTGCCACCAAAACAAGGGACTGCCATTCACTCTAGCCCCTGCCACCAAAACCGTAACAACAGACGCATCAGACTATGCATGACGGGCTCACTTGGCAGGGCAGTGCATTCAGGGCAAATGGAACCCAAGTCAAATGCACCTGCCTATCAATCAAAAAGAAATGATAGCTGTACAGAATGCTCTGACAGCTTTCAAGGACCACATTCTTCCAGGACAATTATTGGTAAAGACGGACAACACCACTGTTATGTGGTACATAAACAAGTAGGGGGGAACCCACCCATACCCTCTCTGCAGACTAGCCATGGCTCTGTGGAACACAGCTTTGAGCTACCAAGTGCACCTACAAGCTCAGTTCCTGCCAGGAAAGCTAAATACACTGGCAGATGACCTAAGCAGAAATCTCATTAACCTACACGAAATTCGAACCAAAGATATTCAACATGTTGAGAAACAAATGGGGGAGCCCAGAGATGGACCTGTTTGTCTCCCCTCAGAACTACCAATTGGACAAATTCTGCAAAAGGACTGCCCACAAACACGCCTGGGAAGTGGATGCTCTGTCCTTCACCTGGAGAAACCTATCAGTTTATGCCTTCCCCCCTCTGCCTCTCCTCTCCAAAAGTGCTACTAAAGATCAAACAGGACAAACCAAGGACAATATTGATTGCACCAGACTGGCCACACTAACACTGGTACCCCCTCTTGCGCAGTGTGTCACTGCTGACACCGTGGTACCTGCCTCAGACCCCTGCCCTGCTGTCCCAGCAGGAGGGCCAGATTCTGCACCCACAGCTTCAAACCCTGAACCTTGCAGCCTGGCTACTTATCTGATCACTCCGGTACCATTTCTCAGTAAGCAAGTGATGTGTGTCATTCTGGAAGCAAGGAGGCCTAGTACTAGAAAATCCTATGCTGAAAAATGGAAAAGATTCTGTTCCTGGAGCCAAACTCAGGGGATGGGCACAGCAGTGCCCAATTTACCTCATATTCTTCAAAATTTAACTGAGATGCTTCACAAGGGCCTTTCCTTTTCTTCCATCAAAATTCATGCCTCGGCCATTTCAGCACATTACAATATAGAGCCACCCCTCTTCTCTCATCCACTGCAGAAGCAATTCCTCAGCGGGGCTAAAAATTTAGGACCACCCAGGAGAGCCCCTACTCCAGCCTGGGACCTTAATTTTGTATTGGAAAAGCTCACTCTACCTCCCTTTGAGCCAGCTGCAAATGCAGAGTTGAAATTCCTTTCTTGGCAAACAGCCTTCCTTCTAGCCATCACTTCATCAAGAAGTGTGTCTGAATTACAGGCCCTCATGGCAGTGGAGCCTTTCATCATCTTTCATGTGGACAAGGTGTCCCTCAGGACCAATCCTTCCTTTATGGCCAAGGTGGTATCCAGTGTGGCCCTTAATCAGTCCATTCATTTGCCAACCTTCTTTTCTAATCCACAGAACAAAGGGGAATGAATACTGCACTCCTTGGACGTGTACGGACAACTTAGATTTTACTTGGACAGGACTAAGCCTCTCAGGAAATCTGAACAACTGCTGGTTGCACTTGCTGCAGGGGCAGATGGGAAAGCCATTTCAAAGTAAACCATTTCTAAGTGGATAGGCCATTGCATTAATTTCTGCTATAAGCACCATGGAAAACCTACCCCACAGGGGATAAGACCACATTCAACCAGGGCTGCATCTACCTCTACAGCCTTTCTCAGAGGTGTCCCTACCAGGGACATCCTAGAAGCTGCTACTTGGGAGTTCTGTACATACCTTCACCAAGCATTACCACTTGCCAATTTTTTCTAAATCCAGAGCTGGCTTTGCCACTGCAGTCTTGCAGGGCCTTATAGCTGGTCCTAATGCTGTCTAATTACCTCCTCCCATCCTTAGCTTTGGGAATCTACCCAAATGTGATGACTGCAAAAGCAAAACATGAAGAACATAGTACAGTTGTGTACACTTACCATAAATGTAGATGTTCGAGTATATTCACTGTTGCAGTCCTGGTTAACCTCCCTCCAGCCCCCTGTCTTCCATTGACTATACCTCTATTCTTGTTTACTATGCTTAAACCTTTCAGGTGGATTTGCTTTGTTGTTGGAGGTGTAACCTTGTATGTAATTGCTTCCCATTATGAGGGCACCTGACATCTGGGGCAAGAAAAACTGATGTAATGGCGTCGGCTGCATGCTTTATACCCCTGACTACCTGACGTCATGGAAGATGAGACAGCAACTGACGCAGGACCCAAGACTTTGATAATCAGGCCGACTGAGGGCTACCTGCAAGCAGATAACCCAAATGTGATCACTGCAACAGAGAATACACTTGAACATCTACATTTATGGTAAGTGTACACAACTGTACTTTAGTTTCGGTACAACAAATCAGAGCTACAGTTTTATGAGCATGAAGTACCTTAACACTGTATTTTCCTAGTGAAGGGGTCTACTTAAAGAATAGCTCTTATTTTAGCATAAAGTTATGTAATTTTATGTGATGCACGTTTACTACTTCTAGCTGTGGACTTCTTCCCCAGGCTTCATTTGAAAATGGGCATGCAACTCTGACAACTTTGTACCAAAATCATAAATCATTCAGTTCAATACCATTCTTCTTTCTGAATTATGACTGTAAAGGGTAGCTCCTTTTGCAAACCTTTCATTGTCATAGACAGTTAAGGTACTATATGAAAAGGTCTGAGTTTATCATGGAAATCAGTCAATCAGTTTTTGTCTATTGAAGGCGAGAAAAATGTATGCATGTTGCAGAATAACGCTGTGACTGTTTCAATTTTATTGGCTTCTATTATGACAATTGATGAAATATGAGTAAAAAATGGAGATTGTGGTATCTTTGTACTGTACTCTTTATATGAGTAGTGAAGTGAAGATGAAGGATGAAAAAACCTCCCCTAAAAATGTTTTGCAAGTATTAAGTTACAAATGTTTGTCTCTGTAGTTTAACCAGATACCCACATACGCATGTGTGGCTGAATGCACACACACACACACACACACACACACACACACACACACACACACACACTAATGCATGTGCAAGTCTCATCATCAGGCATTATAACACCGATCGTCTACTGAGAAGGAAAATTTTGCCAAGCAGGTCACTAGTGCTTTTGAGAATCAGTTCATTGTTGTTACAGAACATATAGCAACATTTTCAATATGTCTCAAAGATCCATTGTTATGGTGAGTGTATTATGTAACTGTTTTCTATAGCTGATGTCAAACTCTCTCTTTCTTGATCATTTTAGATAATGGCCTTCTTTATACATTTGGAGATGGACGGCATGGCAAATTGGGTCTTGGAGATGAGAACTTTACTAATCAGTTCAAACCAACGTTATGTACTCAATTCTTGAAGTTTCATGTCCAGTCGGTAAGGTATCTTTCTTCTCTTATGGGTTACATCCATTTTTCTTTATTTTTTTCCATTTTCAGTGTGTAATTTTATTCTGTATTCCTAACTCCTGACTCAAAACACTCTTTTTCACTTCTGTGCCACATGTATTAGTTTTACATACTATAAACATATAAAGAAAATCATTAGCCTACTGACTCCATGTAAGTGGAATGGGTGCACACATATTAACTGTTTTATTCTACCTTCCTTGAGGCATTCTTGGTAGTTAGAAAACAAATATAACTCTCTAGATTTTAGTTCCAAGGAGGTTGGAATTCACCTACAGTAATGTTTTGCTCATTTTTCTTATTTCCTTCTGGTTCTCTTCTTTGGTAGCCATTATTGGATTTATCTGATCCATTATTAACCTATTCATGGATATTCTTGATATGTGCTCCAGCAGATATATACTCATGGATTTTGCTGGTTTCCACAATCTGGATAAGTGATTTTCCTTTTATAATTTACAAATATAGGATGTCTGTGGTCAGATAAGTGTATTAGCATATGTAGTGTAGTTGTGTGCTGAGGAGACTTGCCTTTCTCCAATGTTCTGTCACAGAAGCAAGATCCTTTCTACACAGATGAGATATGTATGTGGAGTGCCAACTGTCCTTACCATGAATAACATCTGACATTCATTTTGCATTCATTGTACAGGGCACAAGAACTGCAGGCTGTAGGCTTAAATTACTTGATACCGTGCATATCCTTTCC